>NW_026136715.1:22829439-23391939 GCF_905237075.1 Dicentrarchus labrax
TTTGGTTAAAGGGCAATAAAGATGGGGTCCAAGGTTTTCCTGGTGACACATCAGTGTCAGGGCAACCTCCTGCCGACACAGCTGGGAATTTACTGCGGCCAGAGAGTGGTTAGGAGGGAAGGGTTAGAGTTGAAAGGAAGGGACTGACCTTGTACCAGTTGCGGTCGTGCTCGGTGGAATGGCTGTAATACTGCAGAACCTTGGGGATGGTGCTTTCATTGATACCCTGCAGACTGAGCTGCCACTCACCCAGCTTCAAGAAACATCTGCATGGAAGAAAGGGAGTGATTATAAGATCATTTTTATTTATTTATTTAAAATTTTAGGGGGGCTTTTTTCCCTTTCTTGGACAGGAAAGCTCAAGATAGACAAAAGGGGCGCCAGCTCTAACAGGTTAGCTAGCAGGGTGCCTTTTTCCCATCAAAATATTATTTTACATTTTTACTTTATTTAAGGAAAACCTGGTGTACCTTGTAACAAGTCTCTTTTGGATTCAGTATGTGGTCTCCACCAACCTTTATAAAACTGCAAGCTAAAAAAGAAGTGGTACCCAACCAATAAAGCTCCTGTGACAAGCTCTTGAACATTATTCTGTAAATAATGAACAAACTAAATGACATTTTCTGGCATTCAACAGAAACATCTAAAGGTTTTTGAGACCATAAAAATTACTGAGGTCAATGTTGTCAATTGAAGCTCTTTATAAATTAAATGACTACACGACAGCATTAGCAATGAGGAAACAAAGTCACAAAGAAACATCATCATAACTTTATAACCACACTTATGTTGTCATTGCTTATAAAGAGTTGGTAGTGGCATTTAGTACACACAAGGGCAGCCCATTAAAAGAGCAGTGAGATAATGACACAAGACTTGGAATTCACACAGGCATTTATCAAAAGTATCACTACTTAAGGAAGAAGTGCATTTATCTGCTGAAAGGTTCTAGGATTACATCTGGAGATTTATCCAATTATCCAAGCCACTTTTCCCTTTAATTTAACTTGACAGTGAGCTCTGTGGCATCCCTGAAGGGGGCTTTAGCTCTCCATCACCCTCACAAACACACATGTTTACAACCAAATAGCGAAACTAGTTGTGCTTTGCAGGGCAAGGAAATATAATTCACATACAACTACACTAACGGAGCAACTGGCAAGCACTGTATGGTCGACCCATCCGACAGCAGCCTGAATACTGTTTGTAGAGCACCTCCAATAAATTGTCTTTTGGGATTACGTAATTTGTTCTGAGTGCTTTTCCATGCGAGTGTACAGTTTGAGTTCAGCGTGTCTATGCCAAACTGTTTCCGTAAACTGTTAACAGGTTGAACTTTGGGGAAGAGGCAACAGGAGGAGGAGAAGGATGGGGTGCTTGGGGACGTTAGAACAACATGTTTATTTAGACAGGAGACGCCAGGGTTATTGATCTTATAAATTACACTGGATTCTTTGCAGAGAGTGTGGAGGCATCCATGTGATTGTGTGGAGTTCCTGACTGAGCGGTCCAGGTGTGCTCCATACCACACAGCCGACCTGTATTCATGAAAGTGTGTCAGCACGTCTGGAGAGAACCCGTCCTCACTGACATTATACAGGTGTTTTCCCTAACATGCATTCCTCAGAGAGTCACTGTCTGGATGCAAAAATGAAAAAAAAAAAAAAAGAAGCAGCAGCCACCTCTGCCTATTTGTTGTCACACTTCTGTGTTTTCATGTATGATTTATGAGATGGGATGGTGCACATGACTGCTATGTGTTCGTGCAGAAGACCAGATGAGACTACTGTATGTTTTATCGTACATAGGATTATACCTGTCGGCTCCCAGGTTGCACCTTTTGCAGCTCAGTCAAATTCTCCAAAAAGTAATAATTCGCTCTCTCGCACTGGCGAGCAGCTAACATTCAAACCAAAAGGGAGAGAGCTTTAGATATCCTCCTCAAATATTTCCATGAGGCCACAAGAGCATACAAACAACTTCTTTAAGACTTTGAAGTCATTCCCAGCAATTTGGGGGAATATGAAACTTTCCATTTTCTAATCCCCTAAATCAGCGTCTGAAAACACATGATAGTTATTTGAATGAAAAGTTTTTCAAAAAAATCTGGTGTTGTGCTGAAAGCTGTCTGAAACAGACTCCACACTGCATCTTTTCCCACACTGGGGTCAAGGTGAAGATAGTGGTAAGGTGCCATGGCTGTGCCAGCTGAAGAACACGACACCCAGTAGGGAAGGTGTAGGTGCAAACCACCAGCCCTATGGAAGAGACACACTTGGTCTGTGATACCTATAAGCACTGTGCCATGTTTGGTTTGTGATAAGTAGCTGTGTGGGACCAAACTGCCAAAAGGGATCATTTTATTGGGAAGTTTGAGGTGAGACGTTCAGAGAATCTGGCCAGCTTTGAAAAAACACCACAGGACGCCAATGGACAAGTAAAAAGGTGCGATGCCAGATTGGGTCATGCTCATGGAAAAGAAACAGAATGCACTGTACATGACCCTGTGTGTTTACAACATGAGGGCAGAAAATACATGAGGTTACTTTTTCCTTACGTCAGCAAGTTTCTTTGTGTTTTCTCTTTTGTGCTGAAGTGGATGTATGGAGGCTGGCACAAAGTTACTTTTGAGATTTAATAGAAATGATCCGCATCTAACTGCATTATACGCTTTATTGGCATTGTTTCTGGTGAATTGGACTTCCACTGTGGAACTTCACTACTGATATGTACCAAGAAACAAGAGCCATGGAGTCAATTTAATCTGTGTATCCATCGGAAGAGATGAGCTCAAAGCCAATTCCACCAGATTTATCATTTGTTTAACAGTAAAGATGCGCTTTATTTTTACTTGTAACTTGCAAGTTATTCTGAACAAATGATCGAGAAAGGTTTGTGGAATTATAACTGCATCACTCATTAAACTGAAAAGGTCGGGAAGAGTATGTAGACACTTGATATCCGCCATAGGCCATTTTCACAGCAGGCAGTTTGACTTGTCTTGTAAGAAAAGCACCGGTGTTACTAATAACATTAATGTGTTCCAGTAAGCCATGACAGTGTGACAGTGAGTCAGCATGCAAACCACCAGGAACCTGAAACTGAAGCAGCAAATTGGATTTCATTTTATCATTTACACCAGTACTTTTCCTACTGTGACATGTGAAAATGTTTTCAGTGAAAAAGGTCATCAGGTAGTGAGTTGCTGCTACTGTGCATCCAGAAAAATGTCAGACCTGGCCATCAGTTTGTGGAGCTCCAGCTTATGCTGTTGGTCCTCGGCTGCAATGGCGTGCTGGGCTTGCTGCTGCATCCCTTGCACAAAGTGCTGCATGTGCTGGAAGGCATCGATCTGGAGAGAGATACAAAACAAATACAGACGGCAGGTAAGGACTCTGTCAGTGAAAGAAATCCGTTTGCCTATGGAGCTTTGGAACTTTTTGAAATCACTTTGAATTTAATGCAAGCATGTGATTTGCGATAAACCATGAACAGATGGTGCTGAACACACTAGCACAGTTGTCACTTGTCTTGATAGATTCTGCATATATTCCCTATCCTTCCTCTGAAACATCACAAGTGTTGCCAGATATTTATCTGCCTGTCTTGCCAGAAGTTGCAAAATTATATGCAATTTGTTGTCGTCATCTTACTGCTCCTACAGTATAGAATACTATTCTGTACTGATCGTATCAGTGTTGCTAGACTCACCAATGGCTCACTGGGGAAAATATTCTGCTGTCATGGTTACAATGTTTTTGTTACTTGCATCCATATTAGATTTAGAACCACTGTGTGTTGTCTAATCTTGTATTGTTTTCACACGAACCTCTAGAAAAGATCACATGTATGACTAACTTTAAAATGTTATATGTTAAAATGAATTAAAAAAATTAATAAAGAATGTGTTTGCATCAGAAACTGTTCACACTCTGATTCATAAATCTTGCTTTTACTTCTAATCCACAATCCCTGATAGAAGCCCCACTATTGCATGGTTTCAATCTGTAAGACCCCAGCCACGGCAAGTGTGATGAGTGACATACTGAGCTGACGTTCCCTACAGTTCCAAAACACCAGAAACAGCGGATGCGTTCTTTCCAGCTGAGTGTGAGTGTGAGTGTGAATGTGTGTGTGTGTGTGTGTGTGTTATTTTCTGAATCGCCTGGTGAGCAGTGCAGCTGGACCTAGCAACAGCAACGCTTACGCTCACACTTACCTAAGTCCCCTAATGAGACCTGCACTCTGAAGCCACAAACACTATTCAACACCTGGCAATACATGGGTGTGTTTATGTGTGTTTTGGGGTGTATATACTAAATGTGAATGGGTGTGCATGCTAGACAAATGGCACAGGGCAGAGCAGTTCAATCCCATGCTGCTCTGATGACATGTAGTTTGAAACACACAGTATAATGTTAGGTCACCACTGCCTGTAGTAGGAAGTTTGGCCTCAGTAAGCACAAATCTGAACAAATACTAACATTTATTAGTATCCTATTAATAAGGCTTACTTCATCCATACGAAAGATTAATATCAACAACATTTCTATAAATGTAATAGTTGAGTTGGTTTTACTGAAGCTCTCACAAATTACACAAGACTGAGCTAAATCCCTACAGAATTCAAAATGATTAATGCAAATTCAACCAAACCGTACAATATTTATGAGCAGCTGGAATTCCTGAAATACTGTAACTCTGTCAGATTTGTCAAATTAGAGGAACACTTTCAAATCTCACTAATCACAACACTGTCCAATATTAAATTGTTTTTACATAAGAACTGCCGTTAAAAGCCAAAATTAAATCAAATCTAACCTGCAATTAACCAACCTCATTACAAATATGTTAACAATTTTGGATTTTTGTTGGGCAGCTGTTGCATTCAAGCCAATTATAAATCACTCCCAACAAGCTCCGCTAAATCAAATCTCTGCAAACAATCAGTAATATAATAGCTACCTCACACTTCATTTATGGAGCTTTGGGTGTGTGCGGGTGATCTACGTGCCTATCTTAAAGCAATTACACAACAAAACCCTCTGGCTTGCTAACTGCATATGCAACAATTTACTTAATATTACAAGCCTGATTATATACCTGGACTCATGTTCAGTCATTTTCCATTATCACAAAAAATGCTTTTAAGCTCTACTGTCACCTGCCTGATACTAAACAGTCATCCTGTTAAGCAGGTTTCAATTACACTTCCTACTTGCAGATGTTGTATGTTGGTGTTAATGTTTCTCAGGCTGTTTATGTCAGTAGTTTAATATCTCTCTGTTCTTTTGTCAACTATGTTGACTAATATAAAAGCAAGAAACAAATATTTAAAAAACTGTTATTGTAATTTGTAAATTGAAAACCACTGACAAGACCCATTAAGTTTGTTTGGTCCTACCTTGCGGGCACTCTTCCACATGTACTTCATGTAGGCGTAGGTGACATGCGGGTGGGCAGTGGGCAGTGGGTGATCAAGTTGTTTGGAGGGGTCCACACCCAGAAGCAGCACCAGTGTCTTATGGGCCAGAGCCTGGAGGGAAGAAGAGGGCAAGAGGGTTTATAGTTCCAGAAGAACCCAGATGTTTTTAGGACCTCCAAGACAATACAGAGCTTGATTAAACTTCAACTACGTTGATGCGACAGTAGGAATGAGTAACGACCAAAAAAGAGAGTAAAACAGGTCAGAGCCTGAGAAAGTACTTAAGATTGTGTGAATAAATACAATTTTAAAAGACTGAGATAGACAGAAATTCTTCGTAGGGTAATTTTTTCCAAACCCTTGTAATCAGATTTCCTGCCATGTTGGCCAATCACATCTCATTTTTTGATCACATCATAGTTGAAGATTCTGGCATTCGGTCAGAGTATGTGTGTATGTGTGTGTATGTGTGTGTGTGTGTGTGTGTGTGTGCGCTTAAATGCAACAAGTGTAGAAAGAAAAATTGGCCAACTGTCTGCCACCCCTTGCAATCAATTAGAACAACAGTGAGGTAAAGGATGGAAAATTGCACCACTTTAATTGTGCAGATATGTGGGCTCAGATTTCTAAACAGTGTGATTGAGGGTGCTGTGTTACGTTCATCAGTGCCAACTTAAAACAGGTTGAAATGAAGTTGAATTTCATGGCTGGAGTTCATGGTTGCACTTAACTCTGTCAGAGCTTGACTTCCCTTTTCCGTTCGACAAGACTGATTTAATCAACTCTGATTTATTCCTCCTGAATGCTATGGGATTATAATTAACTTTAAAATTAAATAACTATACACGATCAGGGGTCAGAACAGAGACTACTGAGGGGCTTTGTACAAATTTTAATGCACTGACCAGGCGTCCACTCTTGCCACAGAGGCTGGCATACTTCAGCCAAGTCCTCATGTCCTCGTGCGGGCTGATGACAAGCGATCTGACCATCAGGATCCTTTGCCAGTCCTCCACGATGCGCTGACAACCCTAGAGGAAAAACACACAAAAATAACAAGGGACAGACGGGTTATACGCATTACTCTTCTGTTACTCCCTTCAAAGAGAGGAACCGCATCGTTAAACTCCAGAGAATGAACACACGTGAGGGAGGCCTACAGCTGATACCCTAGGCGCTACTATAACTACCTGTGGTCCCTGTCTTAAACATGTCCACGTGAGTATAGGTTTACGTGCCAGAAAGTGGGTCTGTATTAATATATTTGTACTATTCTCTTGTAGTATATTCTTAACCACAACCTTGACCACATTGTGATATAACACAGGCAGCAAAACACACAGGACATTGAAGTTATCCAGCTGTCTGTATGATCTGAATTGGAGACAAATCTAAAGGGCGTTGACCAAATAATATAAACATTTCACAAAAAAGGAATTGATTATAATTACAAACACTGCTTAAATACAGTATATTAGTTTGCATGGCAACTAACAGCAACAGATGAGATCTTGAAATCCATACTTTGTTGAATATCTTTTTAAGCAACATAACAGTTTGAAAGCTAATACAACACGTCTTTGTGTCAAAACTAGGGATTTGGTTACATCAAGTTCTTTTCACTTAGCGTTGACCTTATTTGTAACCTTTTTGCTGTATTCCTTAGATGGAAGTACTTTGATGAGTCTTTCAGTAAGCTGTTAAAAGCTGAGGCTAGAATTCAATACTACAGTTTCTTAAGTAGGCTTCCCGTGATGGGATAAGAGGCTTGAGTGCAGGTAGAAACTGCAAGGAAATGTGAACTAAAGCTGCATTTCCTCCACCACCTTTGGAGAGAACAGGGTCTAAATTAAGTTCTGGGGACATTATTTTACGCCCTCCCCCCCAAAAAAAGTCCCTCCTCAAGGGGTAGTACTTTCCACATGTACAGGAACTTTTGGGGTCTTGTAGTGCAGAACATTTCTGACTGGTGCTTGCACCATTTTTTCTCAGACACCATTTTTTTTTGCTCCAGCCGCAAACCTCTGTTTTTTGTTCATTGTGCATTGACACGTCAATATGGGGTTACAGAAGAAAGCATACAACAAATGGACTGACGACGAAGTCCAGGTCTCGCTGTTGTATAGTCGAATGCTAAAATGACATTTAAAAATGGTGGTGGAAAACAACGGGCAGATGGAATCTTTTAGTTTCTTCAACAGCAGTTCCTGGGATAAAAAGTTACAGGTATTGTAAGTGGAAATGTGGCTAAAGACAGTTAAGTCTGGGTTTAACTGTAACAAATCACTGTTGTTCTTCTGAGAAGCTATAAGGAAGTGCCAAATTATCCACTTCATCCAACTTGATTGAAAGGAGCAACTGTGTATCATTGGGGGCGTCATGGTGGACAGGTGGTCTTGTTGCATGTCATCTCCAAATTTCCTGTCTGTCTCTTCAATGTATACTAATGAATAGGGTTAGAATCATTGGTATAACAAATACCACACCCAATGAGTCAGAATATTACACTTCTTCTGCCACACTTAATCCATGCGTAACAAACACTGTTGCGTCATAGGCAAGATGAGACTCAACTTTCTAAGTGGAAATGCAAAAATGTCTTCTGATCAGCGTTAGCAGAAGCTGAGACACTAGAAGACCAGAGACATCTCGAACAGCAACCTACAGCTGAGAGTCCAGAATTCACACAGGGACAGAAGTGCAAGAAGTGATACATTTACCCACAAGCAGTGGGGTGCAGTGTTTTCTTATGCTCTTTGCTGTGCCTCTAATCCTTTGATGAGGCAGAGTCTGTTGTACAAAGGAAGAGTAAAGGAGTACAGACAGTGACTCCCTGACAGATGTGTGAGGTCAGCCTCATATAAATCACTATAGAGAAGAAACCTGTCAGGCATTACAGCCCAAGCTCTGGTGCTGCTATTATGGGCCCTGTCTGTTTGCTCAGAAAGACCCCTCTTGATCCTAAATACCTCCCTCCAAACCAACCTCCATCTGTTATGAATGGAAAACTTCAAGATGATCAAGAGTATCTTCATTTTACTGCACATGGATTTGAGTGTGTGTGTAATGGTTTCCATTCAACGGTCAAGCTAATTTTATAGAAGCTTTTGAAATGTCACAAGGAAAGTTAGAATTAGGTGCATTTCTAACAGCTAGGTAATACCAATTGAAAAAAAAACACTTGTTTGTCTTTGACTAGTTCTTGGTGCTGTTCAAAGGACAAACCCCACTTCAAAATACTATAATGCACCAAACTAATGGTTCAACTTTTGTCTGTTTCACCGCCCTCAAATTTCTTATTTTGAATGTATTATCATTTATATTATTGAATTGCTAAATGATGGACAGTAACTTCATTTTTGACAAACTGGCTGGCATAAAGTCACACCCACATTTATATTCCGCAACTGTTGTTAGAAAACATGCCATTTAATTTTCTGTTTTTTGATGCTGTAAAAATGAGCCAGATTTCTAAGTATGATAGTCTTACTCTTGTTTTGTTATTTGTCATGCAGTCAAAGCAAGTCCTTGTTTTGGATTATTTCCAGCATTATCTCCTTCACTGTGGCCTTCTGATGTGGACGAAACTCTGCTGTATTCAGCAACCTTTTAGAATACACCATGTTTGATTTTGAAGCGAGTATACTGGAGCCCTCTGGGCAGGCTCATGCAGTCTTTAGACAAATACAATCTTCCTTTTAAGGTAAAAGATGACAGTCTTTTAGATTTTTGTAAAAGAGGATTTTCCAAAATGTCAGTAACATCTGAAAGGGAGATGATAGACAGGAAGGTGAACGGGGACTGAGAGTAAGTTGCATTATACATGCTGTATTAAACTGAGCAGCTTGGATGCCACAGTACCAAGAGTCAGGAATGGTGCATCACAGATCAAAGGCTTATCAGTTTATCCGCCGGACTTAAATTCCTCCCTCAACATGCACATAAAAGAATGAGGCCTTTCAAACAATCACATTTTGATTCAGCTGTAAAAGGGCCAACATGGAAAAGATGAACTTCAACAGTATTATCTTAGATCGGATGGCATTCGTCTCAAATTCCAAAGAATTGGCGGGTGGCAAACTTTTTCCCAACCACTTGTGGATTTGTGGTTCTTCCTCACGTCCTCCTGTCTCATTTGACAGCATAAACAAGATGGTAATTCACAATTAATAATGATAATAATAGTAATCATAATCAGTCTCAGGAAGTAGGAAGGGTTTGGATGAAGTTGCACAAAATGAGCCAAGGTTATTTCCAGAATATTCCTCCAAGGATTATAACATACAGGCGAACAAGCAAGGACACCATTTATTCAGAAATGATCATATTTTCCGTTTAAGTGTATAGGTGTCTTTGGGGAGGTCAGTTTTATTTACAAACTTAAGTTCATGATTTATAAATCTATTCTCTGTATGCTTCAACTTTCCTCTATGGTCATGACAACTAGAACAAACAGTCGCAGTGAGTTTTTTTAGCAGCGTGGTCCAAATCTGATATCACTATCAGCATGTAACTCAAAATTTCCCCTAGTGTTACATCATTAGTTTCACCTCAGTTGGGAGGCAACAAAAACAAAGACATTGATAACAGCAATAAGCAGAGCAGTTTCCATCCTTAGTATGACTTCCTCTGCCACTGGTGTTGTCAAATATAAGCAACCTACAATATAAATTGAACTGAATTGAATTGAATGACTAGAAAACTCAGAACATTAAAATTTGACTAACTGCAGCATAAGATTACCTCCATTGCCATTATGACAAGCGATTTGATAACAGAGAACGACAAACAGCAATTTACTTGCACGCTGCAGAGTGGACGGTGTGCTAAATACATTAGATTTATAAAAACAAACTGAATGTTCCTGTTTTGACAATGTGCTGTGACTCATTCCTTACTTTGGTGATGAAGCTGCAATTCTACAGCTGTGACTGAATTTCTGTAGACAGACTCATCTGGACAGACTGGAGCTAGTTTTGGCTGCATGAGGAAAATATCTTTGATTTAATTATTACGAACCAACTTTCATCTGACATTTGTTCAAGCACCGTAAATAACACAAACCAGTGCCCCACAGGATTCTTCTTTGAAATTCTACCTTAAATTTACTTTCAAATGTAGAAATAAACATACAAATCTACAAGATGGTCGACCCTTACTCACTGAGGGATTAGTATGCATCTTTGCATGTACGTATTGTGTCTGTCTTGTAATGTTTCCCATTAGTAACAGTAGCCCTTCCAACATCTGCTTTATATTTGTAGCTGCACACGTGACTGAGTGTGTGTGTGTGTGTGTGTGTGTGTGTGTGTGTGTGTGTGTGTGTGTGTGTGTGTGCCCATTTATCATGCACTGTAGTTACCTGAAGCCTCTCCCACCATGTTTCCCTAATGATGTCCCTCCTCTCTGGCACCAGCTTGTACTGGATCACCTCCTCTAGCTCTGACAGCATCTGGCAAGACACCATGGCCTGGAAAACAAACACACATACATTAATTCTTATCCACACATTCTTTATTTTAGTTGCAAAATTTACATTGAACCAGACAGGGCAAAAGCTCCTTCTGTGTAATATAAAAGCAGCATTAGAGCTTGTAGATACATCAGAATCTACAATTAAATGCATTGGGCAACCCACAGGAACTTGTTGTATGGCATTTGTCAAAAAAGATTGGTCATCTCCATACGGTGGCTCTGTTTACATCTGTTATTTGTAACCAACATCCAGAATCTAGATTCATGTTGTGTGTGTGTGTGCTGCTGCAGCTACAGTATGTGCATCAACCAGGATCAAATGGTTTTCATGATAATGTTACCTGACAACGTCTGTATGAGAGGATAACTGCTGCTTCATCTTCTGATGTGACATGTTTAGATAAATCCACATATATAGCTAATAAAAAGTGAGCACTGAGCATTGGGGAAGCTGTAAATCTTTCATGCTTTTGACTTCTGAAGAGGCTAGATCAGAGATTCATATATCATGACTTTAATACATTTTTGTTGCTGTGGAATGATCGTCCTGCACATGAAGGCTACTAAAAATGAGATGGTCAAACGAAGCCATGCATTGGATATTTGGCTGTCTCAGAGAAACACTTACCCCGTAGGCCCGACTGTAGCTCTCTCCGGCCATGGCAGTCAGCTCAGCATCCAGGAGGTCTCTTGCTTTGTCAATACACTACAGAAAAAAAAAACATATTTATAGTGTGATATTAAATTTCAGATCACACACCATTTTTTACTTTCTGTATTTATATATTTATTTTCACAATTGTGCCTGAACAGTGCACTGATGGACATGAGAAACACTGGTTTAATCCATGACTTGACTTAGTTGCCTCTCAAGATAAAGCTAAGAAATAGCAATAACGTCAAGTTAGCATGACCCTTGAATGTACCATGACACAATGTCTCTCCTCAAAACTTCTTGCATTGGGACCAGTCTGAATTTGACTAAATCCAGGGAGTAATAAAAACACTTAGTGCAAACCAACGAAGGCTTGTTATTGCTCGCTCCTCACACCTTTTTCAAGTGCAGCCAACAGTGACACATTAGTGCAACTAGGACTAGAACGCCAGCTTGTATAGCAAAATGGTTGGATGCACTGCCAAGTGTTTTATGAGGAGAGATAAATGAAGTGTTGAGAGCAACAGCGTGAAAGTTATGTAACCGTAGTTGTGGATGTCAAATGTATCTTTGAAAAAACAGCCTAAATTTGCATCCACATTCAGTGAAAGGGAGAAGAACTGGGAGGGTGATAAAGAAGAATTCAAAATAGGGAGCTGTTAGTCACAGTTCCTGCCATGAAAATGATGCAAATTCCGAAACCTTTTCACAATGTTCAACCAACTTGTCAGAGCGCATTCATTCCCGAAAAATGTTTTTCGCACCTTCCTGTTTTTCATTACTGACTCATTTGTAAGATTCCAGTTCCCTGACTTTTCCTAACAGCATTACACTTCTGCAAATCCAAGGATACTGCAGACAGTCCATCACCAGTGAGAAGCCTGAGGGGTGGAAAAACAGTAACTGAGAGAAAGAACTGATCCAGAGCAGCAACAGGGACAAACAAGGACACAAGTAGTGAGGCTGAAAGTGTGCTGATATCTTGGGCTTCAACACCCAATGTTTTTGGGAACTGTTATTAGTGGGAAGTTAAAATGATGGAGGATGACTGAGGAAGTTCTCTGAGGCCCGGGACACACAGCTGTTTCAGACTGACTCCCACCAATTATACTTTTTTTTGTGGGGAGGGAAAGGAGGAATGGCATGCACCAACACCTCTTCAGGCATGCATAACAAGAGGAGGGGCTGTGGGAGGGTGGTTGGGACGAGGTGACAATGAGGCTGCTTCTTTACAGTCTCCACTCAGTTAGGGTCCTGTTTACTCCTGAATTACTGAGCTGGGGCCTCAATGGAAATGTGCAGTCCAGACGACTCCTGATAAATGCAGTGTCTGGCTTTCTGGCAGCACAAACATACCGTGACCCAATCTTCTATTCTCTTACATAAAGGTTGCACTTATGTACTTACATATGTTTAAGTCCAGTGATATTACTTTATCATTACAGTGTGGTATGAAGGTCTGCATGTGAATGGTAAGAGCCAAATCGACCGCTAGAGGAAACTCGAAACAAAGCCCAAACATGACTGTGAAGTCAAAAGGAGGCCTCTGGTTTGTAGATAATTTACAAAACACACTGGAAGACTGGTTATATCATGAATCTTGGAACAGCAGGCTGCTTTACTGGGGGGAGCATGACTGCCATGTCTATGCATCATTGCTGGAACAGACTAAACGGCAAGATTTATAAAGCAAAGTAACATGAAACCTTTCACAAAGACTCGTGCCGAGACTCCTGGAGCATGTCTGGTTGTTGGGGGTATAGAGGGAGGGAAGGAACAGCCCTATGGAATCAAAAGAACTTAAGTGCGAGGATTACCAACCACATCCGGAAGACTAGACTGATCTCATGTTGACATTTAAGCTTTCACCCTTGCTCGCATCTGCTTTTCATTGCTCTTCATTGTGAGCGGGCTCATTGTCGCTAAGAGTCAAACGTCTGCTTTCCATATTCAGCTGATGTAGAATCCTATAGGCCACACCTGGATCTAATCTCCAAATTAGAGAAGGGAGGGTGGCTATGGAGGGATGAGGGGGCACAGAGAGCAGGTCTCCTGGGCTTTGTGGTGAAAAAGAGATTTGGAGGATGAGTCCAGGGAAATTGGAGGAGCAGGTGTTTACTGGTGTCAGTGTTGGAGCTTGTGTTCGTTAGACATGCTGGTATCCAGCTTGAGCAAATCCATCTCCAGGAACCATGAGCTCATCTAATATTCCAACCTTCATCAAATGATGAAAGCACCACCCTGACCTCCACCAGACTTTGTTGACAGGCAGACAGGCAGACAGGCAGACAGGACAGGCTCTTTATTTGTTTGAGGCTAAATACTGTTATTGTCAGTTTCAAGAGTTGCGTAACATTTCCACACCGATGAGGTACTACATTGTAAAAAGCAAAAAAACAAACAAGACCAAGGCATTTTATTCCTTTTAATGAAAAGCCTGAGCTGATGGGGGAATTCGATCCTGTCTGGAATAGCTGTAAAGCCATTTTTATGTTTCTATGCAGTGTTGGTTTCCAATAATTTTAACTTTTCATACCTTGCTATAAAGACTAATGAAAATTCCAGAAACCACAAGGCTAGGCGGACTCCCATGTGGCATGTCTTTATGAGATGTTTTCTAAAAATACAGATTTTTAATGTACATTGAATGGGGGAACGGGGGGGGGGTGTATTTGTGAGTGACGATGTAACCCACCTGCTGGGCCAATGAGAAGAGGTCCTGATGCAGGGCTAGCACTGCTCTATAAAATGCCCCATCATGTGTGTCCCTTGGGATCATACATGTGTACTCCTCCATGCTGTCCCAGTGCCCTGGAGAAACAACAATCAAAGTAAGAAAAAGCACAAAGGCAAGCTTAAGCAAAGAGTCTTGAGACCTTACAGCAGATTGACGTTTAGCAGCCTGTCACTGCTGTTTTGAACCACACTTCATATCAGCTTACTATAATATAAATGACTGCAACCTCAACATTTTGCTTCCCAACGACAACAATAAAAGATGTTCTGAGTCTTCAGATAGACGGGACTGCTGGTTGAGTATCGTCTCAGGGTTTACGATTGAATTTTGGAAAGTCAAAGCCACAGACCACAAACCTCAGAGGGGGCCTCTGCACTGTGGTCCCTGCTTTTCTCCACCATTGCACGTTACAATATGTCAATATTATGACTGGATACCACTCGCATATGGTTATGGGAGGGGAGCCTTGGCAAGGGCTGTTACTGTTTTCATTGCTGCTCGATTTGATTGCATTGTTGCACTGAGTCAGGCAGAGGATGGCCAAGAAACTCCATGCACAAGAATTGAAAGTCAGCTGACTGCTACTATATTGGTCATTCATATGTAATGTGAAGTATGTGAGTGGTTACCTAGACCCCAGGCGGCAGCAGCAGCCATACGAGCCATCTTGGCCTGAGTTTCCTCGCTCACCAGTGTCCACTCCTCGCAGCACTGCTGGTGCAACTGGCCCCTGGAAAACATTAACCGCAGGCTTCAGGTGGCAGAAAAAGAAAATCCAGATTTATTCAGTCCCATGTTTACAGTGATGACATCAGCTAATCAGAAACTGTTCTCAGCTATCATCAGGTTTCCTACTCGATCAGGTAATCAGGGGCAGAGGAACATTGTATACACTGCAGTTTGCTATACTGTACTGTATTCATTTTCCTCTTGTCCTCAACAGATAAAAAGTCCAAGTCCCATAATAATACATACATCTCAAGAGTCAAGACACTAAATGTACTTTTCCTACGCCTTACAACAAATGAAGAAATCCTTCACCACAATAGCCAAACTTTTTTGGCCACGGATGAGAAGGAGATAAGACTAGTTTCTGTTACATCTGCCATTATTTATTTGTTCTTAAAGATGAACATCTTAAATCAAGTGTACCATCCCAACCGATAAAATCAAGTTCTTCCAGCAAACAGATGGATGTTCCCGTTGGGGTCAGGTGCATCTAACCAAGACTAATTCCTCATTAACAACAATCAGTGCGGCATTGTCCAGGAAGAGATCAAACCCACCGCATGTGTTTTACAGGCAGGATGCTGGAGCGAGCTTAGATGAGGAAGGCACAGACAGAGAAAAAGAGAAAGGCGGGTTTGGATGGGGGTCAGTGAAGTGAAGCCATTCTCCAGCTGTCTGGCTATCGTATAACATGAAAGCAACAAGTACAAAATGCTCCGATACACTGGGCCTACGTGAGTCTACAGCGGACAAAGAGTCCAACGGAAGGAAGAGCTTGAGTTATAATTTGACTCAGCAGACCATCATTCACATCTTTGGAATTTCTATTGAAAAGTCACCCTGAACAGAAGCCAGAATAAGTGGAAACACCTATCGGCATGCACATAACAAACTACCGTCATAGTATAACAGAACACAACTGGTGCTGAATACCAAGAATTGACATCCTGGTATTTTGCATTATTTGCATATTTACTGCAAAAATACTCTTTTCAAAGAAACAATATCTGTGGGATGCCTCAATTTTGATCTATGTCTTTACATACTGAAGACTATTATATGTACTGACACAACACCTTGAAATGCAGTTACTTTGGTACAGATCAGATATTTTTTTGAATTATAAAAGCATAATATGTAAATGAAAGCTATGTGGGTGGATCAATAAGTGGCTTTATCAGACACAGGCCTCCATCCCCAGAGCAGAGCATGCCAAAACAGCTGCATGATTGAGTGTGAGCGGTATAAAACAGTTGAGACAATATTTTCCAAACACTGGAAAAGATGACTAGTGGTCATAATCTGAAACTGAGAAAGAATTTAGATTAATACCGCAATTTGGCACAGGCCCTAATATGCCCCACCACTACAGTGATTCAATTGCTTATTCTTTACACTTTCACCTCATTGTATAACATTTTAGACCAAACATGGCTACCAAGCTGTTCAATACAACTAAGGTTTGAGTTTGACTGAAAAAAACATTAACAACTGCTCTTTTAACAATCTCTCTCACCAGTTGTGGATTTGCAGAGAAGACTGGTACAATATCCATTTACCTTACTTTACTTTAACAGGGAACAATGTGTTCTGTTGAGTCTGATCTCCTTTGACTCATGATCCAGTCTGTTATATCATTTCCAAGCCTTACCCAAAAAAACACAAATATAAACACAAAGCTTCTTTTCAGCTGAATTATTTTCTTGTGAAATTATTGAATCATTTTCTTCTGAAATGAATCCCAGTGTATACAACAATGGCACAAGGACAGCAGGTTACATAAGAATATTAACATCTGCTTAGCGTCACAAGCTCTATGACGATCCACATATTTGGATCCTGCGAACATCTTGTGACTTTCTTTTTCCCTAAAAATCTTTGAAGGTGGGCAGTCATTATGGAGTTGAGCTTCAGCTGTGGTGAGGTTTCATTGGCGTGGCGGCGCCTCTTTCTAGCACTGGATGCCTGTTCATGCATTTGCCGGAAAATTACTCCGGTCAACTCAGAGTTACCGTTTTCTCTCTGTTTCATCAAAGACCTAATGTCAGGACTCATTAGGAATAGGCCACCTACACATAATGAGCAAATGAAAAGTGGGAGATGGAAGAGCTTACAGCAAGTGTACTACCTCAGCTGTCTTTATCCATTAGAGCCAAGGTTAAAAACCGATGAAACAAATGTGTTCTCTATTTTATCACTTCAGTGAATGACACTTATATCAAAAAGCCTAGGGCAGAATTTGTTAGAGAAAACAAAAGTATGGTAAATTGAATACAGGCAGCACAAATTACAAACACTGACGCTACCTCAAGTGTTTATTTATAAAAATACACATCAATGAATTTGAGACCTGAAGGCTGGAACACTGATTTGAACAAGTTGTTGCAGCCCTAATGAACTCACAACAGATATGACTACTGACATACCATTCTCCCAGGGCCTCTAAGCAACGCATCCTGCCCAGGATGAGCTCTGGATCCTCTTTGTTCATGTCAATCTTCTTGTCATATGCTACCAGGGCATCCTCCCACTCATGGAGCTTCTCATACCAGGTGGCTTGGATTTCCTAGTAGAAAAGCAGAAAGGAGTCACATAAGAGAGATTAAACTGAAACCACGTATCTATATGAATACACACAATTAACCTACTTCTAGTTTGTTATCTTGAGCATTTCACTATTTAATAAAAAATAGTTTAGTGTAAGCAAAGAGTTTTGGAACTACACTCCTTGTCGATTTACAGTCGTGCAAAGAAACATCTAACTTTCACTATAATATGCCATTGCTGATTGGAGATTCCAAACTTAATCAACCAATCCTGGACCTGTTACATCTAACACTGACCACCTGTCAAAGTGACTTCTATGCATTGACTTATTTTGCAAGACATCAACCAGTGATTAATTACATAGGTCTCCTCCAACCTTTGCTTTACTGATGATTCCTGGTATACTAAACAGGGAAACCTATCATCTTCCCACAGTAAAGCTTTCCAAATGTTACCTCATAAACAAGGTTCCTGGAAGTGCAGTTTTACTCAGTCTTTTCCCTTTTACCATGCTTTCACAGAGAAATATAAATGCAGTTAACAAAGGCAGAAGGAAAGACCTTTTCCATATGAGTCCTAATGGTTTGGAAAAAACATTTAACTTGACTTTGGGCCAAAAATAGCCACTACATAAAATGAAACAAAGGCATTCTATTAAAAGAAGCATGTTCTGTCTGTGTAATCTATATATGTTAAATACATCTCTAAAACACAGCATCTTCCCACTACTGGTCGCAAACATTAAGAGTATCATCAGAGCCAGCTCAGCTCTTGAGTTTGGATTTGTGGCAACTGAGGATTGTAGGAAAAACGTAAACCCTTGAGTATTTGGCCGGAAAAGTTATATTTTGAATCCATTGCTGTGTTCTATGTTCACTTTCCCATAAGATGAACCACATGGATATTTCATGTTTTTAAGTGTGTCCAGAACAAATCAGTGATCAATACTGGTTTAATCTATAAGAAGGCTAAAAAGCCTATCCAGTACACCGATACAAGTAGCAAACAAAAACCACAGTTTTGGTAACAGGGAGGGAGACGGATCAGGAAAAAACAGCTCTTTTCCTGTTATGTAATTGATACGGAAAGTCTGTGTGATGGCGTCCAATGCATGTCCACTGTTTGACAGTTATTTAATATCTGGACTAGGTTCATCTACAGAGAACATGAAACATTGAGGAGTTTTATGTAATATTAGTTTAGGGAGTAGTCATCTACATGAACTGAAAAAGAGATATAAATATATCTGTATAATTATATAAAGAAAATACAAAAGATTCTGGCAATGGGGGTTTGTGACTGGGGATTTCAGTGTAGCTAATATAATACAGGCAAATACAGGCATTAGCTCAATATACCAATGCCAACATTCAGGAGTGACTTTTCTCACAGTCACATAGGGAGTTACACTAAATGAAACTTTTTACGGACCTTACAAACAACTCGCCATTAAGAAATAAATGCTGTTTCTATTTTTTTGGTATGAAACACTACATCCTTTTATCACTGGGAAAAAGTACTTTCAAGCCGTTTTCTGAAAAACATAAAGCAGAGACACATAAAAGGTGTGCAAATATGCAAGAAAATCCAAACATCCTGTCAATTGGACGAGAAAGCCCATACTTCTGCTCCTTGCCCTTGACTACTGATCAGCTTAGCAGATGTTTTTTCCATGTGCTGCACATTAAGAACAGGGTGTTCTGGGGGTATGTGTCTCAAATGACCCTCATCCCAATGTTAAAGTGTGTGTGTGGGGAAAGGATACCCCAGGAAGAAGTGTATGCAGACAATAAACCACAGATAATACAGCCCACTAAGAACTTATTCAATCTGAATACGTATCCAGAAATGCAAAGTCTGAGTTGGTGTGGAGCTGCTGCTTGAGGTACTAGTGACAAAACATCTTATAACTCTAGAAAGTTATCACTGCAGCTATCATTTTCTGCTGTGTCCTACAGCAAAACAATTATAGACATACTATTCTATCTGGATTCTATTCTATTCTACCTGCATTTATCTGATAGGCCAACATACTTGTATGTGTTGCAAGATGGTGCAGAACTGAACTGCAGCAAAGGTTGATTACATTTTTGACTGCTGTGCCAACAAAGTGGTGCGATTAAAAGGAAAGGAAAAGCCTAGCTTTCTGTCCCAGTGGTCTGAATGCAACCTAAGATACGGTTTCCTTTTCTTTCTCACCAGCTCTCCAAAATGTTTCATGGCGTACTCCAGAACCCCGGATGCCGCTTCTGGCTGCTGCAGTTTATTGTTGATGCTGCAAGATATGACAAAAACAAAGAAAAGCTTTTTAGACCACAAAACCTTGAAAAGTACACTTGGGCAAATCTTAAGATTCAACGCAGCATGCGGATAATGTGTACATGCAGGTACTATTGTTATTTTTTTTAAAATAAGCCATTTGGGAGGTCCAGCTGTCTCACCATACAGATGTACAATCACAATTCAGAACGTTACGGTAGATTTGCTCCTTGTTGTGAGTGATTATACACAGATGAGCAACTAAGCAGGTGTTGATAGTGTGTCAAATGTCTAACCTTTTCCTGGAAGAAACTTTCGACACCTTGAATGTGTTGACATAGCTAAATCTAACATTAACTCCAAGAAAAATGACTTTTCCCCCACAACTTGTAATGTAATTCCCCTGCAGTGAAGTCTGTGTTGACCTCAGGAGGGTGTAGACAACAGGCGCTTCACCAGCCAGCAGCAGAAGGTTTAGGTTTTTCTTCCCCTACCCCTTTCAGTGCAGGCGCCAACCCCCCCAAACACCGCTAACTGAGATTATTAGCATACAGAATTAGGCAGTGGAATCACTACACTATACGACACTGAACCGCCGGGTTTCTGCAGTGGTGATTTAGAATTGTGTCCCTGTGACACCATGTCCCTTCAAGAAAAGTAATTTACCCAACGATGAAGGAGCCTTACCATTACCAACAAAGTAAACTAAGAAACACGCCTCAATACATGTTGGCAATGTAAAATAAATGTTTCTTCTTTCACCAAGGTGTTTATTATGAAAAGCAAATGTACCTATTGATATTTGTCATGCTTGTTTGACAAAGGATGTGTTATCTGTCAGGGCACCACAATTCCCGTTGGTACACTGTCCACTCACCCGCACCGCCCCAACATCTGGAAACACTCATATGAACCTCAAGTCTATTATATTTCCTCAACTGCAAAACCCGTGTGCAGCCACGGCCAATACATCTGTAAAATGTAGCGTTTGAAGAGTGCTGGTATGCAGTGGAGTTCCTGAGGACAGCAGGCGAAAGCTGATGAAGGATACTTGGTTTAAAACAGGTTAAAGGCCAAAAAATGTGATGAAATGGCACAGCAAGTGGTCATGCCAAAGCTTAGGGACCTGCTGGTGTGGACCGGCATGATGACAGGTAAAATAACAAATGATCACAACAAGGGCTATCTTACACATTGTTGGAAAACAAAGACACCCATTGCAAGTCACTTTCAAAATGAACTCGCTGACATTAGGTTCTCAATGCTCTGAGTTGCTAGTCATGCGTCAATATGTGTCCCAAGAAAGACTTGATGGAACTAAGGAGGTATCAACCCCACTTATTCTCTCCTGATACTGATTACGATACCCCAAAATTCTAGAGTACTGTTTCACAGTGCTGATGCTAGTGATACCTGTACTGTTTGTAGTTTTAAACATTTAAAATCTGTGTGGAATACAGACTTTTTAATGATAAACAGTGCACGTACAGATCCAAATATGGATAGGGATTAGATCGGTGCCTATATGCGACAAGAACAATTTTGGCCACGTGGGGTAGCTAATCATGTATGTGTGCCACAGTAATGTAGTGTCACAATAGGGAACGAATCCGTCTATCCAAAGCGGGTAGTGGGGGGCTGGAGCCAATCCCATCAGGGCGAGAGGCGGGGTACCGGTCAATCATAGGGCTAACACACAGAGACAGACAACCACTCCAGACACATTCACACCTATCGGAAATGTAGTCACCAATTAACATAACCTGCTTCTGACTATGAGAGGAAACCAGAGCACCAGGGGATAAAAACCAGAGAGAACAAGGAGGTTCAAACCCAAGACCTGTGAGGAGTATTATGTTACTAAATTAAAGTTAATGGACAATAAAAAAATAATATTTCTGTATATTAATACAGTATGATTAATACAGTATTAATATACAATTTTTAAGATCAATCACAAACCAAACCGAACAGGGACGCAAGATAAACGTCATCTTCTGATGTTGCGTGACAATAAACTTTGTCCTTTCACACACTAGCATTTGAAGTCATTTTTCAAAAGATGCTGGTGTAAACAGATGACGGAGGGTGCAGGACTTAGGCACCTGAAGGAAATCGACCTTGACAGAATGTGATTACATAACATGAGAAAATGAGCTCATTTTAGTAAATAAGCATTTGTCTGTGACTCCCATGGGGCTTGATAGAACGCCATGTGCTGTTTCAGCAACCAATTAAGTAACTATCCCACAGTCTTCAATAAACACAGCAACCATCCAGCATTCTGACAAACGTTGACGATATCACACGGGTATGTTGTATTTGGTCATTTAAATTAAACCTACAAATAACTACTTGTTGTCAAATAATCAACTTATAAGCACCAAATGAACAAAGAACTGCATGTCCCACTGCATGCTAAAGTTACCCAGATGTGGTTTCATCTGAGGAGACAAATCAGAAAAAGGGCCTTCTCTCCTGCAGACCCTGGAGATTTCATTGTCCCTCAGCTGAAGCCATCTGGCTGCCAGCTCCAAGCGCACGCGGTCTAAACACATCCAGATGACAGGGCTCACATAGTGTTCTCCTCAAGTAAAAACTCCATCAAACTATTAGCAAGCAGAAAACGTCTTGAAACCGCTGTCAAGCCTCTCTCTTGTGCAGGGCCACAAGTATCACTTCCTAACTGGAACTTTTCTCTGATTTGCTCCTGTGAGACATGGACAAGTCACTGAAGAGAGCTTAAGCTTAGGTTGTATCAACTGTAAAACCGTCATGATTTATTATATCTTGCCATGAAATTTAGACAATGCGCTGTATCCTGAATCAGATTTCTTTGAAATTTAATTCTAAACCCTGAACGAGGTTAAGATGCAGCTCTTTCCCACAAAAGTACAGAAGGAGAGATCCTTGATACAATTTTTTAAATGCAAGGCCAGTCTGTAGATTATAAAGTAAACAATAAAACAGCCTGAGAGTGAATTGTATCAACATATTTTACAGGACAAATACACTAGACCCTATACCTACATTTGGCTATATCATTGGCCAAATACAGAACAAACAGTTTTGTCTTTCAGCTTACTTTATGACTGGGAATTTTTATTGCCCCTTCTATTACAAAAACAGAGCACTGCTGACCAGAGGAGAAAGAAACACAATCACCTAACAGACTCATACATTGTATTTGGCTTTTAAAACATGGATAGTGATGGCATATGTTTTTGGCATACCTTAATCAGAAATGTTGACTGAGTCTTTCAGTCTGGGCCCAGGTAGAAGCATGCGGTTACATTTTCAACACAGAGAAATCACTTTCTACGGGTGTCTCAAGAGTGTAACACAAATGATTTATCACAGTCTAAACCAGTGTGTATACATTAGATTTTGATTATTATAATACCTTTAGCCATGATTACCTTGGGTCAGAAAGCAGGAAGAGGGAGTAGATATGTATATATTATTTTCAAATGTTAAACTCTAGAAAGAAAATCCCCCTCTTAACTATTCTAAAGTGGCTTGGGTTTTTCATTGAAGAGAGCATGATCCCTGAGGAAATTGCACATATTTCGCTACACAGACAGTAAGATGTATCTGAATCTCACAAAGAGGAAAAATCGGGCCTCACTACTGGACCCAATCTAATCTAATAAGGAAAATATCCACTTGATCCTTACTGATTTTTGGGCCCTTTGCTTGCCAAGTGCTGACTCCATTCATTAATGTTGAACATAATAACTTAAAAATGGGAATGGCTATCTAAATACTGTTCTAGGAAAGACTTACTCTAAATCCACTGAATTGATTTATTTTTTTGTGTTACTTTAATACAGTAAGTATATTTGTAAGTTTGGATATTTAAAAAAAAACATCTTATATAACACTGGCAAGGGTTATTAACAATGGAAGTACATTGATTCATCACTCAGAACAGGTGCATATACAACTGTCCTGTAGGTCTCTCATCGAGGTACCAGTTGCAAATTGCCAACCTAGTGATACTGCATTGTCAAGGCATGCACAAAAAATCTAGAACAATGTTTTTTTCAAACTTTTTCACAGCCCTGAACTGACACAAATTAGACCACAGACTTCCATTTATTAGATTTTGTCCATGGGTTGCCCATCTGAAAGAATGTTTAGTGTCTGAAACCCAAGACCAGAATAGACTTGGTGGTCCTCTAGACCCCACTTTGAAAACCACTGATGTAGAAAATGGACCAATTAAAATATATATGAGAGTTTAACCATACGTAGAGGTTAAATATAAAGAAATCACAAACACATATGGCTATAAGAACTGTATGTAAGGACAGAGTTGATTGAAGATTAGAGCTGTAGCTGATCTACTAGGAGATATTTTTAGTCACATAAAAGAGAGAAATAGAAATACATTATACTATTTTTGGTGGAGTTTGATTTGGTGGGAGGTTGCTTTAAGCATGAATTTGTCACATTTGACACTGTCATGTAGGCGAAGCAGCAACTGTTGAGCCGGTTCATTACAGCGGCACATCTTTCACGCCACTGAGCCTCACATTTGCTCTGCTACCGGAAAAGTGGAAAAGTGACACTAGCTGCCTGACACTTCTCTGGCCTACGTACCTAAACAATCATTAATTCGTGGGGCAGCCAAAACGCAATCAACAATATTCCCAGGGCAGAATGAGCCCAATTATCTAGCACCTTGGCGGAGTTCTTTCCATTGCACAAGCATTGTCCAAGCAGACAACAGATGAGAAACGGGTAAAAACAGAACTTTGCTGATGACACCCGACCATTGTCTCTGAAACAAACACTTCCCAAGGCAACAGGGCACAAGAAGGCTAATTTGAGGAATAATAAATAACCAGACATTATATTCTGGCAAACAGGTGGCACACGAAGTGAAAAACACACACACACACACACACACACACACACACACACACACACACACACACACACACACACACACACACACACACACACACACACACACACCAGAAGTTATAAAGAAGGAAACATTTAACATTTCCTAAGAATTCATGAATGGAATTAATATTTGTCACAAAAAGACAAACAACAGCAGCTCTTTAAAGCATAAAAAAGACTGATGCTCCTCCAAAAAAAAAAAAAAAATATCAAGATGGCCCTTGTTCCCATTTTTCTTTTTTTTTTTCTTTTGGAGAAACAGTTTCAAATTATCCACATTTGCTTATTGTATCAGAGAGACCAATGTATCGTGAACAAGCTTTGTTGTTCTTCTGTCCAGAAAAAGTTGCACCGACAATCCCATTCATTTATCAGTCATGGGCAATTAGAAAATGATTGACATTAATAGGTCCAAAACATTCCTATTTTTTCAGCTGCATATTTTTTGTAGCATGACATTGTACTATTGACTGCTGACACATGAATCAGATGATGAATGAAGGTCGGGCAAAGCAAGGCATTTGGGAGGCAAATAAAAATAACGGGAAGGGATAAAAATTAAAACATTTAAGCATAAATTGAAAGAAATTAAAATAAAATATTTTCAAGCAAAAAATAAAGTAGGAAGACAAAAGAATAATAGACAAAGTGACAAATATTGGAGTATCCCAATATCCAACCAAAGAACACATTTTCATACATAATACTGGCACTTGCTTACTTCTTATTTCTTGCTTTCAAAACTGAACACTGAACAGACATCAATTTAAAGGCCTAGCAACTGAATCATCTCAAACAGGCCCAGAGAAATGGTACTTTGATAAATGTTATGACATAACCAACACTCCATCTTTCATTCAGATAACACTCTAAACCATATCTGAGCAGCGTCAGTCAACACCATCTAAATGAAGACCCAAATCTTGCAATACATGAACACAATATAATTCTTCAAGCCTGGCATGTGCACATCTTGTATGGAAGTAATGAGCAGCATGTTGTCATTACTGAACACAGATCATGGCCTGTGTGTGTCTAAGGAGACAGCAGCATCACATGCATCACTGCATGAAATAAGCATGGAGGCATAGGAAGTGGTTACGTCAGTGACCCGCCTCATTCCAGATTGTCCTGGGACGAGTGTGGCTAAAGGAGGGTTGAACTCATCTTTGACTCCATCTGACTAGCCCTTTGTCTCTCATTTCTCTAAAAACGTCAAGACAAAAAGGTGGTTGTTTCGTCACCGAGCAGATGCCGCAGCATGGGGAAACACTTAGTATCCCTACACTTTGAAATGACCAAAATCAGCTTTCTCAGTGAAGCTTATCATAAAGCTTAGTACTTTGGAATGTGGCATTCTAAACAGGAAAAGGGCAAATAAAGAAATTATAAACTTGTATTTTTAACAGGGGTATTGAAAATAACACCAAAACGAACAAAAGGGGGCCTGTTGAAATTATATACAGAGAAAATGGGCTCTATTGCATAATTCTACACATTTTTCTGTTTTTCTTTTTCCTCAAGTAAGTTAGGCGTGTTAGGGGGCCACAGAGACATCAGCCGGAGAAACCATTCAACCCATGTTTACACCGAACTATCACCACATTGGGAGATCACTGCAGAATGTGTCTCCTGGGCTCCTCACCTTCAGGTCAAGAGGCCAACAGAACCAAGCGTCTCCGGTGGCCCAAAAACCAAAAAAGACATCCTGATGGTTACCTCACTGGAACGCTGCTGTTGCTGTGTGGACAAAGAGATCTGTGTACAATGTTTTTTCTGAAAGACTTGAGTTTCCGCGGGTTACATATTGACTACATTTTCACTGAAGTTATCCATTAAATATTTCCAATGAGAGATGCCAGTCCCCTGATAAGTTTATTTTGCTTTGTTCAATTGAAATTGATCCATGCTGTAATTGATTTTTCTTGTAAACAATGGAAAACAAACAGTGGATGCAGATGTCTCATTTTAAACAAAAGGATTATACCAGAGTCAAAAACGCCAGCTATTGGTCAAAGAGGCAAAAACAGTTTTCAAATCCATTAAGGAATCCATTCTAAATGCATGGAGATCGATATAGAAAGTAGTTAAAAGCTTATACAGCTTTATAATAAAGACAACGTGACATTTTCATTCACTTTAATTAATGGTAAGACCTACTTAAATGCCTGAGATCACTCTCAAACCAAAAAGCTAAAAACAATTAATGGTTAGCAAAAAAAAAACAATGGAATTTCTCAATGTTGGCACAAGTGGTTTTCGTTTTCTGTCCTGTGACATAACTGTTTTTACATCCCAGTGTCACGAAATGTCTCTCTGAAGCTGTGCCACATAGCCAACTGTGCTTACACAAAGCAGGGGGAACTATTCTTAAGGGATAGTGGCTAATCCACCTTCGTCCCCTCCAGTACTGTTTGTCCCAGCTACTGGTTTGTAGGGTGGCGAGCAGACGGCTGATCCCTGTACGACGCCACATGGAAGCCATCACCAGCTTCTGCCACCAGACCTCTTGATGGTCTGCCGCGGCATGAAGTCTGCCACTCTCAGAGCTGGAGGATGCCCCGGTGCATACTGTCTCCTTCATTATGGAAAATATGGAACAGTTTATTTAACCTCTATACGTGACCAGGTTTAACTGAGTTGCATATCACCAGCCATTGTATTATTTTAAAATTTCAAATCCATGGTAACTCAGCTGATCGCCTTAGGTGTCTAAAATGAAGGTAATATCCATGAGGAATTGTCTGGCATGTCATTTCTTTTCTGGTCTATGTTCAAACTGTGCTAATAATTAAACTAGACTGTGAGGACATAACTGCTCTGCCGCCTGGTCGCTTTCTCATTAAGTCACACATCACCCTGAATCCAATGTTACTTTGAGGGCTTTGTAATACTGGCTTGTACTCAAGATTGATAGAGTTAAGGGGCTCTGCAGTAAATAACAGGCAGTATTGTAGAACCCTGTGTTACAGCGAATATCAACACTGGTTTTTATATCTATTATTTCCTTTAGGTGCCAAAGCTCTGTGTTACATTATTTCAAGCTTCACAGACTAATCAAAACCATATTGCTACGATGATAATTCAAGATAAAAAAAAGGGGGGAAATTAGCTTTGATATGCTAGGTTAATCAAAACACAGGATACATTAATGATTCATGGAATACTGCGGGTAAGCACCTTATGCAAATATAATGCCTTAAAGTAAGTCAAACTGATACCAAAAATGTGTCCAAAACAAACTGACTCATCTGTGCGGATAGAGCGGACAGGTGGAAGAGGTTACTGTTAATAAAGATTATGTAATTCAAAGTTTTGAGATAGAAGTCCTGGAATCCACTGGCTCCTGCTTTCACCTCCTGCCTTTCCTGTAATTGAACCCATGAGTGCTCTGCTGACAGCTTGGCCCCGGTGGTCACTGTTTGATTACAAAACGTTTTTCCAGTGTATTTAGGGACACAAAAGCCGTCTGTGAGCATATTCTTACTCAAACACTTTGTTTAGTCAGCTCTCACTTATCAAAGATGGATGACTGTTGTAATTAGCACAGCAGGGTGTCCAACTTGTCTTAAAGGCCAAGGGGGGAAAAAATCAATGAAATGTGTGGACTTCCCGAGGAAGTCCTATAAAGAAGGGGGCTTTGGTTAAAGTTTAGTGAATACCTCTAATGTTAAGAGGAGCCATGCATTCTTCACACAGAGCCTGGTGAGACATGGCTAAAGGGTAAATGGCGTTTAGAGAAGCTGTTTTGAAGGGAAAAACAGCGTGATGCTCAACGTATAAAACAGCATCCAGCTGGACTTTCGTGTACTAGCAGTGTGACATATTCCAGGGCCAGAGGAAAGTGAAGCCGCTGGGATGCATTGCTGGAGAGTGAGATGTGACTCACAGAGCAGTTAGGGCAATGAGAAAGTCCAGGAAGGCAAATGATCCACATTTTTCCAAAAGAGGCTGACGCACATCAATGGCTTAAGGTTAAGATTTAAAGAAAGGTCAATAGGCACTATGCATCATCAGACATTACATTACTGAACAGTTAAGTATGTCAGTATTATTCAGACAGGAGCTAAGGTGAAAATGTTTAAAATAGAGCAAACACTCAGATTCCTTTAAATGTAAAACCAGTAAACTTTATGCTGTCTTTAGTCTTTAAGTTGGCAGCAGAGTTGGAAATTGTCTCAATTATATTTAACATATCACAGCAAAGATACTTATCTTAACTAAATTATCTTTAAATAGTTTGTTAGCTATAATCTCTAGACTTTAAAATATAATGGAAAGGTAAGACTGAACATCCAGGATAACATTATGCACTAACTGAATTACACTGCATGTTACAATCGAAAGGAGGTACATGTGCTGTATAAATATTGGGCCTAACCATAACATTATGAAAAGTTGTTATTATTAGTTTTTGACAAATGTGAGAAATTGAGAAGAGGATCATGTTTAGGATCGATTCAAAGTTCAGGGACTGTCTGGCAATTAAAACACTGGAGCAAACTGTATTTGAAGGTAGTCTATTATGTTTGTATAAATACGACAAATGGCTTATTACTCCCATATGAGTCTTAAAATCAAACAAATACAGGAAACTAAAAGCACATGTCAACATTTATTTAAAAAAAACACGCAATGAGTAAAGGGGAAGCTGCAAAGCAATGACCAGTTGTAAAAAGTGGCCAGCAACATTCAAAGAGCAAAATGCCCAGGGAAAGGAAGAGCTTTACACATCCAAATATTTCACTTTGATCAATCACATCAAAAGCAATAACAGACCGTTTCGTAATATTTTGGAATTTAAGGAAAGTCATACTTTTTATTTGTACTCTGAACTGCAGTTCCCATAATACAAAGATGATGCTAAGCAGAACGATCTAAACTGTTTCCTTATAAGTTCGCCGGACCAAGTGAGGAAAACTGAGAGATGCCTGCCAAACATTTGGCAGGAGGGACACCAAAAGCCTGAGGTTTAAAATAAACAAGGCCTCTCTGGTGATACGAGATTATGCTGTAAGATGGTAGACGAGGGTAAAAGTGTCAAGTTTTATTTTTGCTCCACAGTAGTCATATTCCATCAACCCTATCGGGCCTCAGCTCCCTGCTTCGTGCTACCATGGGTTACATAAATTCATATAACTGAATAATATCACTAACTGACTGACTTTAAAGTGATTTAGTAATGCCTTTTTATAAACCCAGGGAAATTATAGGAGACAGATTTTAAAAAAGAACATTCTGAAACAGTCTCACTTATAATTTTTTTGTTTTAGTCCCAGCAGGAATGTGTATCACAGTGAAATGTGAGGAGTAAAAAAAATTCAAGGCTGCCGACTTTCACTCACTGACCGTGAGACTCACACAATTGACATGTCCATTTTCTCACACATTAAAAACATTTTTACCTGATGATAACGGCTGATGTCTGGAGGTTGACAAGTATGCTGATCAATCATATTTATTCATCATCAAATTTATTATTGACATGATGATTATGACACAGACACCCGCAGCGGTAATATTTAACAGTTATAGACTAATTAGGCCTAAATACAACAATATATTTTTATTATTTAAAAGTTCAGCCCCTACACTGTTTGCTTGGAAAAATTCTGGCCCTTAGACAAAAGCAGTTGACCCGTGGTGTATCGCATCATGAATGTGCACATACATGAGAATATAAATGTATATATATATATATATATATATATATATATATATATATATATATATATATATATATATATGTCTTTAATGACTTAGAGAATTTCAGGTTGTGGGTTAATACATCTACTGTACTTCACTGTGCATTGTCTACATTATTTATTGTCTGAATGTGCAAATGCCTCCATCCCTGCCTTTTCCAGAGAGTTCATTCCTGTCCATGTGGAGAAGGGAAAACCTATAAAGTTCAAGTAAAAACTGACAGGAATGTCCTGGTTCAGCCATGTCTCAGTTAGTCTTATGCACAACTCCCTGTATTTACAGCATACTCTGGCATTTCTTTTGCAGGGTAATGATCACACATGGCTCAGTATCATAGCAGTCATGCATGATCTGTTGTCTCAATGGCCAGTGCATACTCTGACACTGCCCTAAACCCCACAACCAGCCCTTTGGTCTAATCTCCAAAAGCATCTCCACTAAGTTGGCAGGGATGGCAGCCCCTTGGGGAAGTTGGGATAAGATAAAAATTCCACTGAATGGAGATTCAAGAAAGCCTCTCTGATGTCTGACATTGCAACGGTATTATTTTCACGCCCAGCCAGTGATTGGTGTGTTCGAAATTGACCCAAAAGCAAGAATTTTGCAAACAGTCATTTAGCACACAAACATACCACATTCAGCAGTAGATAGTAAATAGTGGTTCAAACCACCAGCAAACATTCCAAGGACACCACTTCCACAAGCAGCCTTCTTTGTACCAGTGAAAAACAATTATTGATTAATCCTCTTAATCTTTTCAGCTGTAGTAGAGCTACATTAAAAAGGGAATATTAAGGAGTACACTTGGCTGATTACAGTACAGTATGTACTTAGTGTTTCTGTGAAATCATTCTTCAGTGGTAACACAACATGCAAATGTCAGTGTTGTTTGTGCTATGACACAGACGAGAAAATGCAGCCAGCCGATTCCTTCTGTTGTTCATAAAAGTCACAAGAACGTCACTTCATTCCGTTGCTCTCTGGGCTAAAAGAAACAGTAGGCTATACCATTTTAGCCACTTAAAAAAAATGCAGTGCACGTGTGATGGCAAAATACACATGTAGAGAGCATATTCAGACTTTCCCTGCCTGCTCCTGAACAAATTCTTTCCGCTTAATGGAAACTGCATTTTAGTCTAATTTTATCCTGAAGGTTTCACTAAGCCTTTCTCCCTCGATCAACATCTTTTTGAAATTTGATGCTGAAAGGCTTTGCAGAAAACATGCCTGCCTCAACATCTGCCAAAAAGGGGTAGCATCAATAGAACACTTAACCTACAATTAAGAGTACTTAGTGACTTCACACATCTCGTGGCATGCAAAGACCAAAATTACTGAAGGAATAGTCAGCCCCAAGGATATAGTAAAATCTGTCATTAACAGGGTAACTGAAGTGTGAAGACACGGTAGGAAATTACATGCAACTGCTCTAAAACCCTAAAACAGGTATTCAAATGTTTTAACAATGTTTCTGAATAGCTAAGTAATTTTAAAGGATAGACATATTAACTGTTCAAGAGTTCATTTTTCATAACAAGAGGCAAATAAATGAAAGTGCAATTAGTTCAGACAGTAGCCTTTGTTTTGTTTCCTCAGCTCCTGATGTAGCTCTTCCAGTCAGAGGCAAAAAAACCATTACAGCCCAGAAACCTTCAACACCTGACAAAGAGAGGAGAAACGTGGGCTAAACCTCTGTGGAATGAGTGAAAGTAAGATGAGGGGAGAGGCAGAGGGGGCAGGGGGAGGACTGATGGGAAAGGTCCTCCACCCTGAAGGTTGGAAAGGGTCAGCACGGTGAATGGTGCGCACCAGGAGAGAGGGGGAGGACCCACATGCAAAATATTTAAGATGTTCAGGCAGAGGAGGGCTTCACCGAGGAAATAAGACAGAGCCTGGGTGAGCCGTTGGTCAAAGAAGAGCTCCAACTCAACTGGTCTGCTTGATATTTCCAGCAGACTCATTCTACGGGGACTGACTGCCTCTGAACAACGAAAGAAATCTAAAACACCTGTGACAGAAAATGGTAAAAGTTAATTTGAGCGTATTGGCTTTGGGGGTCACACTGCTCCTGTTGGCAGAGACATGGGCCCAGAATCCCAGGAAGAGACTGGCACCTCCAAAGCCTAACAAGGCTCAGTGCTGCGATGAGGTGCGCTCTCTCAAGGTTCAGGTGGCCAATCTGACCAGTCTCCTTGAGGAGCTGAGTCGCAAGCAGGACACAGAGCTGATGAACGTCTTGAGGCAATTAATGGAGCTGGACAAGCAGAACCGGCAGCAAGAAGCCCGGGTCACAGAGGCTGAGAGCAAGTACTCAGAGATCAACAACCGCGTGGAGATCATGCAGCTACAGACCCTACAGTCTGCTACTCAGACCTCATCAGGTGAGCATCAAGACTTGGAAGAATCTCTTAACAGTATGGAAAATTAAATGACATACTGGCCAAAACTGTATGTGCTGCTGATCAGAGGCATAACTTCTAAATGATTTAGTTTAATGAATTAAAATGTTCATACAGGGAAAACTCGAGTGCATGTGTGAGCTACATGCCTCATTCTCTCTCTAACCTGGTGGTCCTGGTGTTGTAAATTATTTCCACATACTGCATGGGCACAGATTTTAGATATGACTGAACTTTAAATGTACTGTTTGTCTACCAACCTTTGCAGCCTGACTAAATTTAGCTTTGAATAAAACATTTTGTGAAGTTTAGTTTGAATACATTACAAGGCATTCTTTTCATTAAGGAGAGTACTCATTTTTGAATTGTTCAGAAAAACTCTAGCAAATAAGCTGACAAACATGTAAGCCATAATTTCATTGGAATGTGAGTACCTACATTATCTCACAGATCTCAAGTAGGCCAGCTACACACACGACACTATATATTTATTTTAGCTGTGAAAAACTATAATCAGCTTTGTCCATTGCTTCATAGGTCTCAGAAAACTACTGTGAATTGGTTGTGAGGTAGATTGCAGTGCACACACTTACTGGAGTTGCCCGACTGCAGCCAAAAGCATTAATTTGGAGCTGGAGTTCAGTCCCATCAGCAGGGCTGTCAATACAGAGCTCCATCAAAGCCAAATCATCTCTGACATTCATCTCAACTTTAACACACCACTAATCAGCACTGGCTGCTGCAGAGAGGTTAACCAGGCATGACGTAGTTTATTATTTCAATACCTTAACTGTGTGGTCTAACAGGGCCACATTTATGTCACTGGCAAAGGGAACACAGAGCCCTTTTCAACTGCAGTAAATTAGAGACAGGAGAGCAGAACAGGAAGGGATGCAAAGATTAGATGAAGTGGAAGGTTTCCATCTCTTTTTCTTTTACACAGACGTTTTAAAGTATTGGGTTCATTTCTACATAGTGATCTCATAGCCCTATTAATGGCATCACCATACTGTGAAGGGTAAAAGAGAACTACTATGCAAAAATCACAGCCATGCTGTGCATATTCCCCTGTTTTGATCTATTTTGCTTTTGGCAGGGGTAAAGGTCATTTTTTTCATCTGTCCAATCACTCAAATATCCATAGAACTGTTAGAATTTATGACATTCCCATTTTTAATGACTGCTCATGAGGCTGCATATGGTCTTGTCATAACTGAAGATTTGTTTTTTTTTCCAGATGCCATATATGACTGTGCATCCCTCTACAGCAAGAACTACAGGATCTCTGGCGAGTACAAACTGCCTAAAGATGACTTTCTGGGTACACCTGAGCTGAACGTAAGTTATACTTGAGTCTTGTGTGTAGCATGTCTTTGTGTACTTTTTGGTAGAGCCCAAGGAGGTCTCCCTCTTCTCTCTGCAGGCTATTATATTTTTGTAAATACTTTCAGGTCTTCTGCGATATGGAGACAAATGGAGGTGGTTGGACTCTGATCCAAAGGCGCAAGATCGGCCTGACATCATTCAACCGTGACTGGAAGCAGTACAAAAGTGGATTTGGATCCATCCGCGGAGACTTCTGGCTAGGCAATGACCACATCTTCCGTATAACAAGGCAGCCCAGTATGCTCAGGATTGAGATGGAGGTACGTGTTGGAAAACATGGCACTCGTGTAAGCTTGTGCTGAGACACTGAAGAGCAAGAATACGTAACCACGCATAAACCATTTCATAGCCAAAAGTAAGAGGGCATAAACACAGAGCCTATTCTATTCCTTCGGGTACTGTGCGTAAGAAAATTTATAATAAATCAAACTAACTTTTAGAGACGTAAGGCAGACCACAAGAGCCAGTATTCCCAGATTCTTAAACTGGCCCTCTCTTAATCATGTTATATGCGTTTTCCAATGCAGGACTGGGAAGGACAGACACGCTATGCAGAGTATGGCTTTTTCACTGTGGGTAATGAGCTTAACAGCTACAAGCTCTTCCTTGCCAACTACAGTGGGAACGCTGGAGACTCCCTGCGCTACCACAACAACACCAACTTCAGCACCATCGACAAAGACAATGACAAATGTGTGGATGACTGTGCTTCTCGGCGCAAAGGTAAATTATGAGAGCAAACCCACTCAGAACAATCCATGAGGTCATACACAGTAGATGTTACAAGTACATATTTCCCTCCAATTAACACTAAGTCTAATTCTCTCCCTCGCCTCTTTCCAGGTGGTTACTGGTACAACTGCTGCACTGACTCAAACTTGAATGGTGTTTTTTACCGCTATGGTGAGCACACAAAGAGCTCAGATGGGATCACTTGGTACGGCTGGCACGGGTCCAACTACTCCCTCAAGAAAGTGGAGATGAAGGTCCGGCCAGCAGGTTTTCAACCATAAGTGCTTCGGCTGCGGGTCCTGGATCAAGATCATACGCATGAATGCTGAGAGATCTCACTAATACCTGTTCAACCAAATTGTGGCTTTCCCTGGACTGCGAAAGGAATGAAAATGTTGTTTGTGATGGTCTGGTTAAATTTCAGTCAGATGAATGTGTAATGTTTTTGCCGTGTTTGATTGTAAATTGTAGTTCATTTTGTGTATTTATCAGTAAAATATTTTATTTTTAAAACGCTTTGATAGATGCTCTTTTACCACTGTCCCATATGGGTTACTGCATTTTGACTCCTTATCTCATTTGTCTTGAAAGCACTAGGATGTACTTTTTAGTTAACACAAGCCATTTATGGGTAGTAGCAAGAATCAGCCCAGACTGGTCTGGTTCAGGTATAAATCAACAAGGACTAGTAGGAACTAATTAAAAAGGATCTTTGTGAGTTGCTGGAATGGGACCAACCACCCAAGGTACTTCGTATAAATTACGCTGCATTTTATTGTAAAACCCTAACCATTGATTATGGAAAAGTGTTATTTGTAAAATGTGTACAGCTCTGTAATTATGTTGTTTTATGTGATAGAAAATAAACATATTTTTTAAAAGAAAAGGGCGTATAACATGTCTCAAACAGATTCTATGTTCTTTTCACTTCACTGGCTAAACAGCACAGTTGTAGTGGGACAAACTCAGCGGAGGTCTAAAAGCAAATCAAGGTCTTGTGTCCATTCATGTCCAATAATGGCAACATATTTGCCTTGAGCCACCGACCTCTGACTCTCGGGTCATCTCCTGACATTCTGGCCAAAGGTCCCTGGGCACTTAAACCAAATGGAGGAATGAAGACCACACACACATTCCGCCATCAAGTTAAATGCCTCTAGGTTTACTGCCTTGAAAACAATGACACCATTTTGCTAAGCTTCAAACACCACAAAGAATTCCTTAGAGCATTCAAATACCTACAGACAGGCTCAGCGGTAGGCTTAGTCAGATTGTCTTCCTTTTACAAGGTGACAGATTCATTCAGGGTAAACATCTAATTAAAGCTGGACCTTGAGAAGAAATGTCCACAGCAGGTTAAAGGGCACTTAAAAACAACCTCTGGATGGTGACACATGACCTGGTCTTTCTATTCTAAGGTTTAAAAGTATTCAAACTTGTGTCCCCGACAACAAAAGCAGACATTGAACAATGATGGACGGTGTAAGTTAAACTGTAAGAGGTCAGTTACTGTTGGCGTAAACCTTTATGTCCTGCAGAGGATACAACACACCTCTAATGGCTAGTTTCATTTAGGAAACCCAACTGCTGCAAATAGAATTCATAGTTATTTTCAAGTCAAAGTCGTGAATATGGCTGCCAAAAGTTATAGTTATTATTTAAGATTATTTGTAATTTATTTATTAATATTAAAATATAGTCTGAATGTGACTTGACCACTGGGCTCCTTCAGCAGGTATTAAACCCAAAGAATCACAGAAACTATTGTGTGGAAATGCATTTCATCATCAAAAAGGGTATCAACATATTCAGCAGGCTTTATGTAAAAGGAGACTCTTAAACATCGTCACCCTGTGTTATAGTAAATTGCAATGCAATCCACAATAACAACTCTGCAATAAATGCTACCTTCTTGACAGTGTGATGTTGTAGTGAATTAGATTTTTAGGTTTTCCTGCTATTTATATTTACATAAACATATTATTACTATGATATGGTAAAACATTTTACTATAGGTGTTCTGTCTGTTATTATTTTTAGGTGAAATCCAAACCTCTGGCAACAGTAATAAACTAAAGTGTAACAAATAAACACATTGCAGGGCTACTGGATTGGGCAATTGTACAAGTGCCCGTTATTGTGTCCATCCCTTTTTACTCACACATAAAGTACATTTGAGCAGTTGAGAGGTAAAACAAAAAACACGCACAAAAGCCACTCTGGATGGCTAGCATAACATGAGATTTTGCTTAACAGTTTGCAGCCCTCTATACATCTGAACATACTAAACTTTATTTAAAATTCCATTTCCAACCATTTCCATGGTGCCCGGTAACATTATGGCTAGACATTTACTATTAACACATGGTCCAGATGCAATAATGCCCTGCTCCAGTCGCTACAGTGGTGATGGAACCACAAAAAACCTTAGTACATAGAGCGCCAGCTCTACCAGGTGAGCCATCAGGGTCCCCCAAATTTATTCACTCAATAAAACAAGAGACAAATTACTAAACCAAGTCCATCTAAAAGATACTGTATGGTGTACCAATTACACCATAGGCCAAATGCCCAATTAACAGCGTTCCTGTTATTGGGAATAATGGGGAAAATGTGACCAATTTCCTGGTTCTATCCAAAGCTATAAGACCTAAGAAATATAGTCAGACCACAAACTAATTCTTTTGATTTTCTTAAAATCCCTCACACATTATTCATACCAGGTTCAACACATAAGATTTATACTATTATGAGTCACTTCTTCAGATTCAATACCCTGAATAATAACTGATGATCCACATGAGAGAATGCAAAGAAGAATTCCTGTAATAACTGCAGACTCATAGACAAACATGACTCATCAGGCATTAAAAAAAAATCAGTGACGATGCCTCCTCGTCATCAAAATGTGCATCAGATATGCATGCTTTTTTTTTTTTTTTTTTTTTTTAAATACAGCAGTATCAGTAGAGCCAGGTTTACGTAGTGCTTTTTGCACACCAGCCTCTAGATCTTTTATGGGAAATCCTGGAGAGGTGAGAACCAGATGGGGATATTGAAAACACCAGAGTGCCGGCTCCCATCATTCATCATCATCAAGGCTCCTGAGAAATTGAAAACAGGCCCCGAGAAACACAAGTCCAGACACTCGTAGATGAAAAGGAGGCAAGCGTCCAATTAGATGCCTGGAAAACAGATTTCTCCATACCATGCCAAAGGCACAGAAATAAAAAAGGATGAGAAAAAAGGATGGAAAAGATGACAGAAGATATCAAAGGGTTATGGGACAGGAGGATATGTGTAGTATAATTTCTTTATGTATTTATTAGATTAAAAATTGACTCTGAGAGAATAGCTTAATGTTTGTCTTTAAGCCATAACGTATAAAGCAATAACTGTGAATCAAAGAGGCACCTGTCAAACCTAGTTTTTGTGACGAGGATGAATCTACACCAGCAGGAAGATAAAAAAATAGGAAAATATGCAATTGCTTACCTCCCACTGACACTGAATTATGTCATGATCTCAAAGTTACCAAGAAATTATTTGTCATAAGAATGAATATTAATGTATGAAGCTACATAGTTCTATGAATCTACAATAACAACTTAAATTACAAAACAGTCAACCGTTCAACTTTTCAAAGTTTATATAGACCGGGGTTGTTTCTAATAAAAAAAAGATTTGTTTGTGTGGTTTTCAGACCTCCTACCTGATAAGAGACTCCAGGATGAGAGGAGAAGGACCTTTCTGAAACTCCAGCTCTTTGTAATGCAGAGCTTTGGCGTAGGCACGACACTTGGCAGCTCTCTCTCCAAGCAGCACAATGCCATTATCATCTCTGAGGGGCAGAGGACCCTGGAAAAGGAAACAAATTGTATGAAATACAAGTAAGTTTTTCCTAAATAAAATGAAACTTGAATTAATAGTTGTCCTCTATCGGTGTAACTAGCGGTATTTAACGTACACTATAACTCTGAATGAACTGTGAATGACTGGATCAGCTGATGTAACATTTAAATGATTTGCATTAATATGCCTTTGTAAGTGATTTAACCTGCAAAATTCTGGTAACCTAAGAGAAAACCCCTTATGCCCTTCTTTCCACTGACTGAAAATTGTACACTTCTGTTTATGCTGCAGCCTCACAGCAGGGGGGAGACCCTGCTGAAATACTATATTACGACCCAACCATAACGCTCTCTGCCCTCAACGTAACAGTATCGTCACTAATTATCTCAACATGTGTGGCCAAACAGTAGACGACAGAGAAATTACTGTACTGAAAGGTGTCCTCTTTTAACATTTTCATAGTCTTGCAACACCTAAGGTATTGCTGTGATTATCTCCTAGGTTACTGTTATCTTCTGGCTGCTATTATACTGATAGCAGCCAGAATGTTTTCTAATCAGCTCTGTTGTTGTAACCTTTAATTAACAGTATAAAAAGTATAGTGTATATAAAATTTGGGCACCTACATCAGAACATTCATTTAAACAACACCTTTCACTGTGCCATTTCAACTACACTATGGCCACATCACACAGAGTAATGTAGGTATCCCAGCTGTAGTTAATTGTGGCACTGGCAACTCCACAAAATATAATAACAACTTTATTTATATAACACTTTTAGAAACAAGAACAGAACAATATGGCAAATGAGGAGAGTTGGGTGGTTCCTCCTGTTTTTGCACTGCAATAGACTGGTAAATTTACTGAATACCTCTACGTTCTCTGCTTTGCGTCTATTTCACCATTTGACTGTTCTGGCAGATGCATAAACAACTCACTCTGAAGGTAAGTTGATGACAAGGAAGACATAAAATTAACTGAGCCAAGTAAACCAGCATTGTTGTTTCCTCAAAGAAAACATTAAAACAGATGATGTTTAAGTGCTGCTGCTTTGCCAGCTGGAGACCCATGTAAGTACGGCCTATTTTCAACTGGTATTTTAACATCATTCATTCATAATGTACTGCATGTAATGTCATGCATATCCAATGGGCATGTACTTTTTGTTCCACAAAAGAGCTGGACAGTAGAAAAGTCATAGTTGAGTCATTGGTAGTAATGAATGAATAACATCTAACCCTTGCAGATTCATGGGCCATTTGAAATTATATTCCATAAGGCAGGAAAGGACTTATCCATCACCCCTTTGAAATGCACTACCTAATATCAAAAACATGAATTAAGAAAATGCAACTTAATATATAGCCCCCTAATAAAACATGACATGTGCAATCCTTCAGTCTAAATTGTATCATATTGATTCTGTGGTGTAGATGCTGCAGTTCAATGCCAACCTTGTCACTGTGCTCCATGAACTCTGCCAGGTTGAGCAGAGTCTGCGTGACCTCAGCAATGTCCTGGGAGGTTAGAGCTAACTCAATGCTGCGGATGAGCTCATCCTGCTGGTCCTCACTCAGCTCAGACCAACAAGACAGGAAGGCAGCGTTGAACAGGTCCCTGTGGACACAGAAACAACATTTACACATTATAACAACAATGACAACAATAGAATTTGGATATTTTGCAGAAGCAGGGTTTAGCTGAATTGAGAAGCAAATCAATGAGTAGCAAGATTATTCTATAGCTGCTTTTCTATAACAAGTGCAATGTTGTTTCATAGCTTTGATCACAGAGCATTTTAGTATTTTTCTGTAACAATCTGCTTCGCATTTACAGTTACACGCATTCACATCTGGAAACTAGTAGCTAGTGCAACCAGTCTTCTAGTGCTGGTAACGGCTGTGGTTCCGCAACAACAGCTGATGTCTCACTGCATTAAAACCCCTCAGCTCTCCAAACACAAAACAAGATTTTTCCATTGGCACTTTTGGCAGCACCGACTAAAACCATGCCGGGCTAGTTTGCATTTCCATTACCAGTTTAAACGTGTTGAGTTGTGCCGATTTGCGCCCGGGATGGACCATCCCAGGAGTAAGGCCAAAGCATGCCCAACCCGCCTCCAAATGAGTTGCGGTCATGTCTCGCCGGCCACGGTCAACCCCTGACTACCCCCCTTCTCCCGCTCAAAAACATGTGTTCGAGACTCAACTCATGTCTATACAGGAGACCAGAGGGACAGACGTTTTTAATAAGCTCTGAATGTTCAGCTGTCTATATTTTTGTAGCTTCGAACTGAATCTCTAAGGTTTGAAGCTTAATTTCTCTCCTGCGTCCCCTGCTCTCAGCTGTATAGGAGTCGCTGCTGAGTAAGACCCAACATTTCCTGATTTTGCTGCTTCATAATGAAAGCTTTTAAATAACAAAATAACCACTGGACTTTTATTGGAAAGAATTCATAGGAAATAAAATGTGTTTATCACCAAATTAGCCAAGCTTAGTTAGCGGCTATTTGTCAAATAAAACTAGTCTACATACTGCAGGGAGGAAGGTGGCCGTATTTATTTGTGCTTTAGAATGTAACCACCATGAAACAATCAGAAAATAACATTTATCTGACTGACTGCTTTGTTCTTGCTAACACTGGTTCCTCTCCTACCATACCTCTCATTATTCAAGACTGCTCTCTGCCTTTATAGACACACATTCAAGCAGGTAGCACTGTTGTAATGGAGATGCAAATCCAGGCCGCAGTGGGCTGCTGTGCCAAGCCAAACCGAGTCAAGCCTAGCGGGAAATGTGTATGGAAAAGGGCTATACGGGTGCAGTTATGTGTCTGTGTTATCATGGGGAATTGTGTGAATGTTTTTAGCTGTAGTGGTTGATCATGGATGTGGAACTGAGACACAGATGAAAAGCGGGAGGAGAAATTGAGCTAGAGATGTAGACGCAGAAGTGGTGTACCTGGCGAGAGGGATGTAGGTTTGGGCCAGTGACCAGCATGATCGCAGGGCTGGGGATGACGACTCCTTGAGCAGGACGACACTCAAGCGCCTCAGCCACTCCAGCCAGTCATCTTTGGACACCTTCCTGGCAGCGCCCCAAGCCTGTGAAGAGGACAGAAATCATCCATTTCAGAAGTCACTGGGAACTACGTGGGAGCAACACAGTTCCTCCAGACCTCAGTGTCACAGGTAATGTGTGTGGGATGATCTGGCTGAGATATAGACTAGAGAATTGCTACTAGTCATCAAATGTTCCAAAAAATGGAACAGCTTTCTTCCAAAAGATTGCCTCATTTGGTGTTTTGATCATGGTAGTGGAGAGCGCTGTGTAACGAGTCAGTGTGTATGTCAATCTCCCATTGGTATTCAACTGGTTAGAGATCTGGTGACTGTGACGGCCAAAGCATATGATTCATCAAACCATTCAGTGTCTTTGTGTGGTCTGCATGGAAGCGTATGCATTCACTGTGTTTCTCAACTTGTTTGTTCAGGTTGTTCCTTTAATTATTTGTCGGTCTGTTGGTGCGTGTGTCAGCACCGCAAGTAAACTGTTTACTGTACACAATCAGACAATCAGACAATACCTGCAGTCAACAACTATGGCAGTGAAACAGTGCGTGTGTGTGTGTTACCTTTTTACTATCCAAGTATAAATCACAAACCAGTTTTAAAAGTAAAATGTCAATTATCCCTTCTGACCTTCTGAAGTGCAGTAGTGCTGACATGAAGTTTCTTCATGGGCCCCGCCTCCACTGGCCCGCTGACAAGAGCATCACCTGTGTTACCACGAAGCTGGCGATGTTGGAAGATTAGAGGGTCCTCTTCTTCCTCTGCCAGAGTGTAGCCCTGTTATGGTCACAAACACACAGGCCACACACACACACAGCCCACACGCAGACGAAATGTTGAATCAGGCCTCAAAGAAGTGCATTTCCTTCCTAAGGGATAACTGTTGATAAACAGAACATGGTAATGACTTGCTCATGGTGCACTGTTCATAAAAAAGGTTTTGTTTATTTATGATTATGTCATTTATAGTTCGACTTGTGCAATTACTCTGTCTCATGAAGAATTATAGCGTTGGGCCTGACTGGGCAAGACCAATGAACACATTCTCATGAATTCAGGAGATGTAGAAATGTGCGTAGTAGCAATTGTTTTAATATGTTCTTAAGAAAACCTGGATGTATTTGGGGAGACATACCTTAACAATGCGACATATGAGTATGTCATAACGCTGGTGGTTGATCCTGTGCTTCAGCATCACTTTGTTGACCATGGGGATGAAGATTTGGTACTGCAAATAAAAGGGAAGGGAAGGAGAGAAAATAAATGGGTATATGAGTGCTTTACGTGGTTTAGTCTCACTACCTCTTTCCCCTCACCATAAGCCAAATAATTTAGTGTCCTGCACTTGTATCTAACCGCCACAAGTCTCAGATCAAAAGCTTCCCCTGCACGTTTGTTGCCAGACGTGGCTGCACGTGTGCTTCTGATTCTGAGGTTAGGCCTGAAAGCGATAGGAGGGTTTAGGGAGGGGTAAGCTCGGGAGGAGAGGGAGGGGTTCATGTGACCTCATCCACTCTTATAAACACCACCCCCCACTGCCAAATGGTCAATGACATCAGCAGTCTGGCAGGAAGTAATAAAGACTGTGTGGGGGGTGTGGGTTACCAAAATGCTGTTCATGTGAAGCCAACAGTAGGGAGGCTGGAAGTAGTCTTCTGAATGATAGCTACATTTAAACAGAGCCATGGGGACAGCAATAGCTACCTTCTTGCCCAACTGGAACACTAGCGAGGACAGTGTGTCCATGGAGGTGGAGCGCAGCTCAGGCGTGCTGTCAAGTGTCCGCACAATCGGATGGATAATGCGTGAAGCGTAGTCGGTGAAGTCCAGGGACTCTGTCAGCCGGTCCAGTGTCTCCAAGGAAACCCTGAACCCCACAGCAGGAAAACAGATAAACATAATATGCTCACTTAAACATCAGTAGGACAGAGGGTCTGGGCTGGACCTCTTGAAATAGCCTAGATGACATGTAAAATGGTTGAAGTATTTTCCAGCTATTCTTCTATGTCAAAAGAAAGTGCACATAAAGATTTTGAGCTGTAAAGAAATCCACCAATGGAACCAGTGCTCTTCTTTCTGGCATCATAGGGGTTCATTAACAATTCAAATTTAAGAGATAATAGAAGTTAGATCCATAAAATAGATTCCAAACTACGACTACATGGGACAGCCATGTGAAGTACTGACTTGCGGGCCTGCAGGGGCACATCAGGGGCATCAAATAGCTTGACAATGGGTGGCAGCAGCAAGTGCAAGTAGTCATCTAGGTTGGCACCAAACAGCTGGATGGCATTGAGCAGCTGCAAAGGAGAGCACACACAGGTCAGGCCCACATACCACAACACTTACCATGAGCAATTCATTTTAATGAGCCTGTTATGGTTTTTCAGGCCCTTTTTTTAAAGTGCTGGCACACATGCTAGCCTTCCAGGAAAATTCTGCATTTCTATGAGTGAACGAATACGTGAGTATCTTACTTGTAGTCATTTCACAGCACACAGACCATAAAATACAATAAGAAGTGCAATGGAACGACAAGTATCGTATATAATACGTTGAGAGGTTATGAGAGACAGGTAACAACAATGCACTAACATAAAGTTTTACATTAAGGCCCATCTGAACTGCAATTTAGAGCTTTCATTATATGTGCAAATACTGTTATATATCTATGTAGATACCACAGTTCTATATCGATGGTAAGCACCATTTCTGAACAAAGTTTTTAAAAAACATTCTACCACTATGTCCAAAGCTTGCCTAATGTTGTGGTGCATTTTCAAAATCTGAGATCAGCTATCATCTGAGAGATTGATGATACAAGCTGACGATGAGTGTTTGCTTGCATTTGTTTCTATATATCGTAGCGTTAAGATTCATTGCACAATTCTACATTTCTCTATATTGATACTGTACAGTTTGATACAGTTTGCAACAAAGACTTAATTAGACCAGCACAGTGTAATATCCAAAGAACAGTAAGACTGCTGTTAATGAACACTGTGCAGAATCTTACTCACTCATTAGATGATTACCTTACAATAAGAATCTGGAGGTGGTCTTTAAAATTATGAATAATGCACTCATGACATCACAAAGATTGAAATGAGCAGTGTACCTGAGATGGAAAACAAAAGGGATCTGATATTATTCCAGTGCAACGGTTAATTGGGATTTTAAATCAATGGTTTTATTGTTAGACAGCACAGACGAATCTAGCAACTGGTACACATTAACACCTCGTTCCATTTTTTGAATGTGGCCCAAGCACTTCAAAGCTGTCAAGACACAACAGTCTGAATGAATGAAGTTCTAAATTCATAAACGTATCACTACAATTACAGGGCTCACTGGATATTATGAGTGCTGCTTTCATCCAGGTAGCCAGCTGTACTTCTTAAGATTAGGGTTTTGGTCTAATGGTCACGTCATGCTGTGGGGAGCATGTGTGAGCTATCAGCTGCATGGATAGATGGTGGTCTTGAAGGATGACGTATGTTGCAGCCAACAAACCCACCCCAGCCCCCAAATGCACCATAACCGCTTCCACTCTTTCCCCACACCTCCACCCCCACGTCTAAATTGCGCACGGCGAGACAGCAGGAAGCTGAGGTGGAGGTGTACAAGTGTGTGCGTGTGTGTGTGCTGGGGAGGGGGCACCATGGCTGGACAGAACAGCTCCTTGAGATGATGGAAGTATGTTTTTCTTTTCTTCTCCTTTAGACTAGAGGGTAACCCGATTCCCAGTTCCCCCATTTCATGACCCCCATCCTGTTCTAAAGATTAGGCTCCAGACCCAGGCCTGAGTTATAGACTATCCAGACTGTGGGCTGCTGGGTTATCTAATACTGCAGACTGTGAGACAAAACAGCACCAGAGGAGAAGGCACTAGATGACCATGCTTCTTATGATTCTGTCTTTGTGGTCTGTGCCCAAACCATGATTTAGTGTTTGAGGGAAAACCCGACAACTACTGGCAGCAGCTGCTGAAACAGGAGAGTGTGTTAGCTACACATTTATGCTGCTGTCTTTGAACTGCTGTATTACAAGTGAATGACTTAGACCTGAAAGGTCTTGATGGATATCGACGGAAACCACGAACAGAAAACAGCACCCCAATAAGTCAACTGTGGGCTGAGCTCCTGTGCTTTCTGAAAGAGTGTGGAGTGACTGGAGTACATTTTAAAGACACACTCCTCTTGGCAGCGCTAGCAAAATTAAGTTATCTACTCAAATAACAGCTCAAATCTGACACATGATCTTTTCAATCTAATTAGTGTGCTTTCTCCACCAGATTTATGACACATAACATGTCCCTTTTTCTCCATCAGTCAGTACAGCCGTCAAATGTCTAAGTCAGAGTTGAGTGGTCAAACCCTTACATAATACATTATTTGGGGTCATGCTATAGTGGGACATATATTTTACTGCTTCATTGCCATTATTAATTCATGACATTAAACTTTAATTATTCTCTATTACAGCTACTATATTTCATGTTTTCACATTTTAGTAAAGACTCAACATAACCCCAAATGCAAGCACATCTGAATGTTTCAGTAATTTCTACTCTTTCCTGTACATCTTTCTCTCTCAACAGGGTTTGTCCTGCTGGAGAAGTCTTATGGCACAGTAAGATCAAAATCCACCAGGCAAAAATAAATAGCCTGGATCAGGTTGTACATAACATGTACATAAACTACTGAAGTTAGCATGTCAACACACAGTCGACAGTCTGTCTTTATTTATAATACAGATGCTCTGGTTACCATAGGTTTTCTCAGGGCATTACCATTAGCTCACCTGGTAGAGCTGTCAAATAAAAGTATATAAAAAGCCCCAAAAATAATATTAAAAAGTAAAAGGTATTTAGCCTGGCTGAATAACTGTGATCCATGTCAATCGGAAAAGTAGAGTTAAAAATAAGGTCTTAACTGAGGCCACCAGTTAAATTATGTAAAAGGAAGTGACAGTGACTGTAAAAAATGGAAAATGTTGCATTGCTCGAGGACTTGGAGTGCATCGTTAAAAAGTACACACACTGAGGCACTTTCAAATGACTCAATTTATTTTTTATTTCAGCTATTTCTCTGCACTGTGTTGAGTCAGCGTTCATGGCAGCATTAACCTGTTTCCGAGCAGTATTTTATATTTGTTAAGCCTCAGCCGAGGGTTCTGAAAGAACTTCTTTTTTTGATTTTTAAAGCTGTTCCAGTTCTGTGACCACAATTTCAATTCCAGGCTTACTGGATTCATTTCTGTAACCTCTCAATTTGTCAAATCTTTATTGTTTTTATTTTTTCAATTCAATTTGTCTGTTTATGTTCCTTTTTCGTCTCTGGTTAATTCAGTTTAATTACCAGTGTGTAGGATTTAGTGGCATCTAGTGGTGTATTTGCAGTAAGGGTGCTCAATTAAATCGAAATTTGATCATGATTACGATTTTGGGGCCAAACGATCTCAAAACTAATAAAATCGGGGGGAAACGATTTTCTTTTCATTTTCTGTTGTGCAACGTTGTATAAAAAAAAGCTGTGTCCCAATTCAGGGGCTGCATCCCTGAAGCCACAGTCTGCGTATTTTGCACATGTGTATTTCCGTCCCTCCCCCACAGCATGCACTGCACATGAGTCAGTCACGTTGTTTTTGTTGGAACAGGTAGCGCGTAACAGCAACAGGTAATTTCAAATGTTGTGGCAGTGCACTAAAATTTGAGAGCACAAATTGTTTTTCTATGGCTTATCTTTTGTGTGTTATTTTATTTAATTTAACTTTTTGTAGAGATTGCAAGAGTGCACTATGACTGTCAATGTAAAAAGGAGACTTACAAATGTTTATGGGGAAAGGAAAGTGTAACTGAGGACTTCCTTGCAAAGTGTTTTTGACAAATGTCCAATAAATGCAGCATGTTTCTGAAGTTTAAAAAAAATAATCGTCTGAATAATCGTGATTTCAATTTTGACCCAAATAATCGTGATTATGATAATTGAGCAGCCCTAATTTGCAGATTGCAACTCCATCACTTCACCGTGCCCGTCCTAGCACGAAGGAGAAACTACGGTGGCTGCGAAATGCGCAAAAAACCTGATCGCCCCTATCTACAGTCAGTTTTGGGTTTGTCCCTTCTAGGCTACTGTAGAAACATGGTGGTTCAACATGGCAGACTCTATGGAAGGCGACCCATGGCATCTGTAGTTATAAACGGCTCATTCTAAGGTAACAAAAACGTAACGATTCATATTTAAAGGTGATTATACACTGATGAAAATGTAGTTATGCATATTAGGTTCCATTTCTGCTAATAGATCCTCCTAAATATTACACACTGGAGCTTTGAGTTTTCCTGCTGCAATAACTGGATATCAACAAAACTTGTGTTAAAACCATGTATCATAGTTAAAGGCTTTAACGTCATCTTTCTGACAGTATAAATTGCAGGTACATCCACATTCCCACACATAAATGAACATTTGTAGATATAAGAAAAACATATTTAGTTTGTTTCTCATCTTATTATAAACGTTTCATTGCTAAAACTGTTTGCAGCACTGGATAACAGCTTAGAATTAGTTGTAATATCTAGTATTATTTTGTGCAGTAAAATCCCTGTGAATCAGTTTATGAGTGACAGAAACTATTCTACAGCACTTTTTCTTTGAATTCTGGTGGTTGGAATACCCTTCGGTATATAGCCAGGTGTGGGCTTATAATCGCACAGCGTGATTGGTGATTTTGTCATCTGAACTGCGCTGCGTTGCACTCACCTTGATGGTAACACTGCGACCGGTGCTGTTGTCATGCATGAAGACACGCAACATGTGTGGGATAAGCTGAGGCAGGTAGAGCTTGAATTCTCCACCCAGTGCGACCACAATCTGCTCAATCAGAAGGATGATGGTGTTCTGCATAGGGTTGTTTGGTGTCCAGTACTCCTACAGGACAGAACATATTGACAAGAATTAAAATAACATCAAAGTTTCTTTAAAAAACTGATAAACTAACAATACTGTCCTTTCTTTGTATAGCACACAAGCAAAACATATTCTTCTACAGGATTTCAGATTATGATTATTATTATTATTCACAGCTAATATGATTGGATGATAAGAATTAGTTTACCAACTTACGGAACAACAACAGTTAAAGAATATGAGGCGGCCAGACTATGTATAATGTGATCTGATAAAATGAACAAAACTAATAATACCTAAGCTAACGGACAGATGGTACTGTTGTAGTAAGTAATAAGTTTGTCCTAAATAAGAGTGACCTAAATTAATGTGAGTCCAATTTCTGAATATACATTTTTATAATATTCAGAGGGTACATCCAAAGCACTACCTCACCCACCGCTCTGGTATAGCGCTGTGGGTTTTCTTGGTCTGAGGAATTGGGTCAAAAGGTGTTTCCATCAATGAGCGGAGTGCCAGAGAGACGTTTGGACAGATTTCCCTCAAAGCTTTCACGTGCCAGAGGCTGAGAGGGAGCGTCACGATACTAGATGGCGAGGAATGGAGACAATTTCCTGTCAACTGGGACTGACATCACGTCTCTGTGTGGCTTATGACACAGTTTGTGAAAATCTAGGCACGGTCACTGTGTACATTAGAGATAATAGGAGCAGAAGACTTGAAGTCACGCAATACGTCAATCAGTCAATGGGCTTCAGCTGTGAGATCTGGCAGAGGTGTTTTGTCCAGACCAGAGGTCTCTAGCAGCCCCCAACTTCCTGCTTTCACTGCCTGTGGCAGCTGACTAGAGAGCAAGTGAGTGTACATCTTGAATGGCTATTCCAGCCCCTTCATCTGGAGGCAGGAGTTGAGCTGGAGCAAAAATGAATAGATTCTTTGTTTCACTCGCCATTTATTAACTCAGAGGGACTTGAGGTGCAGTGGTCCAGTTCTCTCAATTACTTTTCTCCTGGAGGACTTACCGCCATTGCAGAAGTGTCGGTAACAATGTTACCAAAATTCCGATACAAGGACAGTCATATGATATTTTGTGTCTTGTTATATGATTATGTGCTAGACAAGTGTGTTTGTGCAAGTGCTATGGTTTTAGCAGTTGTCCCACATCATGTGATAAGGGTGAATGTCAGGAGTTCTCACCAGAGTTTAAACGTACATCAGAGCAGCTGGTGGAAAGTGTCATTCTAAACAATGAGCAAAACTAAAGGAGATTTAAAAGAATACTATCCAAATAAAAATCACATGATGATCTACTAGTACTGTAGCCTCTTTAATCTTGTTAGTTAAGTACCACACCACATGTGATGATGCTGTGTGACATGGGGCAGGAATTCATCCAGGGGCCCTGAACACATTACTTCTAATGAGGAAGGTGCAACTGAGTGCAATTAAGAGTTTGCAGCTGTTTGCCTGACTCACAGGAAAATCAGAGGGGCTGGATGATCTGTGTTTGGGGATTAGACGCGCGGGGGGGGGGATGTTGACACAGTTACTCACTCTGATGAGGGTGAAGATATCGTCCATGTAGGGGCGGATGTGGATCTTCACAAAGCACACCACCATTCCCATCTGCTGGAAAAGGAACTGGAGAACAAATAAAGTACAGAAATGAAAAACAATGAGAGATCTGCTTTGAGAATAACTGACATCATTAGCCAGAGGTCAACAAATACCAAATCAACAAGACAGCCTCGTTCCTCTTATTCTGTAGGGCTACCTACCTCTCGGATACTCCCATCACAGACCCGGATGACATTGAGGAAAGTGGGCATGACCTGGGGCAGGAACTGGACACACTTAAGGCCCAGAGACTTAAAGATGAAGGTAACAGCCTGGACCACCATCGTATGATGGTTGGAGAGTGAAGGGTCTCTTAGGATGCGCATCAGCGTGACAATTGCCACGGCAGGGTAAAACTCATCCAGAGGCAGGTTGCCCATGTTCACCAACATCTCACTGGTGCTGTAGTCCGCTGTGGGGAGGGGAAAACTCACATTGATTGTTGCAACAAAGTAATCATACAAGTCTCGCAACATCTCATTCTTTTTAGGGGGAAATGGTCAGAAATGGTCGTGACCATGTGCAATCAACCACAAGTTGTGACTTTATTTTTCTCGAATCACTTTACCCTGAAAAAAACATTGTTACGGGTCACCAGCATAGACAAAATCAATCAAGGTGCCTGATCAAGTTCATGTGTCATGTTTTTAATGCAGAATAGAATACAATTACAATCAATCAATTGATAACTTAAGTAGGAGCACAATCTGTATTTTCCCACCATAAACTGAAAATCAAATAACATTAATTACAGGCCTGAGTTATCGACGGAATATCTGCATTTTGTTTGATGGAAATCTGTTGTGTTTTTCAACTGATCGTAATAGAAAGCACAGGCCAGCTTTCTTACTGTTATTAAGTATTAGTGATGTGATCCAACCTTAAACAAGCTATTTAAACAAAAAGTTAGTGTCTACTGTTAGCACTGTATTCAAAAGAACTTGTGGTTTGAGTTTTTGTGGTGGGAAAAAACTTTCCTTTTCTTTACACAGTAAAAAAATATTTCCTGTTCGATTCTTACAAATAAAAGATATCAATTTAAACTACTTCTGACTTTTCCAAATGCAATCACACCATCTGAGTATTGGAGTTTATTTTAAAACTATAAATCTAACTCCGACTATAACTTCATCAGCCCAGCCCTTGTAACTAGGTAGGACAGTAGGCTGTGACGCTCATTATTCATTAATCAGGCAATAAATCTCCAGTGTTAAAGTTTGAGTATATCAACGGTGATTCATGGCATCCCAGACCCCCCCCCCACAAATATCCAATTCAATACCTTCTCCTTCACACTAAATACAGCTAAAAATGCTTCTGCTCCTGGCTACAAAGTTCGGCAGCAATAATAGGCTGATGGGAGAGGAGGGCTGATATTGTCGGCTCCTTATTGCTGGCCGTTGTCAGTTCTGGCACCAAACTGTATTATAGCACCGGACAAAATGGTAAAAATCCTGTCCCACAGTATTCTAAAAAACTCACTTCTGCCTTCCTGAATCATATTTCATCTTCTCGTGAGAACTTGAACCTTGCCAGTTTTGGTCTGAACATCCAGTAATTCTCACTTTTACCCAAAAATTTAACATATCCATGTGATTGCTGCCATCTGCAATAAGCCATCGCAGAATCACCTTTAAGTACAGGAGAATCTAAGGAGCCACGTGAGGGCTTCGGCAGGCACGCTTAGAATTAGAGAGAACATTTTTTTTGTAAACCAAGCAACAGTGGTGGTCTTTTAACGTTTATAATGCATATCTCTTTTTTTAAATGAGTAGTTTTATTCATGTTTTTTTTTGACATGCAATGCAACTGGGGTCAGTCTGTCCATTTATCTATGCAGGGCTATTGAGTTTTACAAGGCATCTGAGAATACAGACGTCTGGTATTCAGCGTTTCACTGGCCTTCTGCAGGAGTACAGTTTCAGTTGCTCCAGTTGTCTCCCTCAAGATTCTGGACTATAGACATAACAGATTGGCACAGAGCGTGCAGGTTAAAGAGGGTAGCTTTCCCTTTGGATCTTTTATTATTCTAGCTGTCACCAAGTCTAGATTAATGACGGCGATAGATGGCTACACATCTGAGCCTTTATAGCCGACAAACAGAAATCAGTGTAGTTAAGTGAGGCAGCAGTACTGCAGTAATTCAGGCTTTAGATGTTTCAGAAAAGCTATAATAACTAATGTAAATAAAGCAACTTACTAAACAGGAATGCCATTTCATAGGTTTTATGACCCTGACGTTCTGTAGTGACATGATTGGCCTTCTCTGAAGTCAGGTGAGGAGATGGGCCTAGCCATTGACCGCCCACATAACAAAAAACATGCTGTCAAATATTGCTTGTGCTCCAGACGCTGACCCTGACAAATCTGCCAACAGATGTACAGCCTCCAATTCTGGTCACAGCCCATTTAGTTGGAGAACAAACTGGTAAAACTATTACCATATTGTACAAGGTCACATTCTGAGACACATGACTGGATCAGACAAGTGGAGACCTGTATTCGCCATACACAATGCACATGACGAAAGACAGATGAGCATTTTTCATTGTCATTGTTATGAATTTTCAAGCTCTCCAGAGGATGATGGACCTTAAGTGAAAGCATCCATCACAAAGAACGTCAAAACCTCCTGAAATACCGTGAGTTTCTGTAGTTAATCGCTGTCAACAGACGATGAATCCTAATGTATTTGGTGGCACCATGGCTATTCTATAAGTGTTATTCTCAGGATAAACTCAAGAGTTTGATGTAGTCTAAAAACAGCAAAATCATCATTGTGTTATTTCTTTCATATTATGGGAAGTAAAGAACAATGTAGCATATAGGTCTCCTACCTTTTTCACTTACTTCTTATGGATAGCTTTGCTAACATTAAGCACTAAAACAACCTGACTTTTAGTGGTTTTAGCCATCAGTGTCTAATAGGGATGGGCATGAGTCAGTATTCGTTCAATGTATGGAATACTCGCATTTGGATTTCCACGAGCATATCTGCAGATAACGTTCAACGCTGTCAGTCATCCATAACTCAATCATGTTACAGGCAGAATAGCGTCCAGGCATAAAAGTGCTTCTTGAAAAAACACTGCAAAAACTGTTAAACTTTGTGGAAGGAGGAGGCTTGGTGGGAAGAATATGACCCAGGTGTGCAGCCTGGTAGAACTAAGTAATGACAGTATTTTGACACAAATGTATTTTTCCATAGAGATACTGCCATGGAAAGAAAGGGGTTCTGCTCTGTCACATACAGCTCATGCTTTGTTCTCACAGTTTGTGACAACAAACATATTGACAACACTGACTTAGACAGCAGGAGAGAAACATAATATATATAATATCATACATTAATTTGTGACAGGACGATGAATGATTCAGCTGATATGATTAAACATTTAAACATTTGGGCTGCGTCAGTAATCAATTATCACACATAAAACAGTGATGTAAATCATTGACAATTAATAGCCCATTGAAAAGATCCTTAAAGAGATGTCTGTCTACAGTCGGCTTAAATTTAATATCACCACTTTAAAAAGATCCCACTCCAGTGTTATAGCAGATATATTTCCCTATGAACTGGCAGACCCTCATTCTGGAGGTGGTTTAGTTGGGCATAGGTCAGACAGAAACCAGAAATTAAATCCTAAAGAGCGAAGGCTCCAACAAATCAAAAACCCAAAGTCATCATTGATGTTGACTTTTCCAATGCAGGGGCAAGACCTCTAAAAATTGTGTTTTGTCTTGTGTGTAGACATATCAATTCACTGTGCTCCATTTCTAATTAGCTGTAGATTTATGAAATGTAAAACAGCCAAGCTGTAAAGGATAATCCTAAGTGCTTTGGACTAGACAGAATATCATCGGTTTATGTAAGCCAGATTCAGCAATTCAAATAATTGAAAATTAGTTCCTCTCTAGAGTGATCATATTCCGACCAAAGAAAAACTGTACCGCAAGACTGCAAAGGTGTGTTTTGCTCACAGCTCTTTCCACGGCACTAACTCCCATATTTAACCATGAGCGCACAAGCATTCATGTTTAACAAGCGTAAAGGTGTATAAAGATTAAACCTGCACAAATGGTTATTGTGCACAATCAAATATTGTTCGATTCAGTGACGCATGAAAGATCTCATGTCCCCATGAACAGCTGCTTTATCAAATTTGGAATCTGTGACCATCTTTCCTATTCACATCAGCCATTTTGTGTCACTTAATCATTATGAACAAATATGACAAAAATGGATGCAATTCAACCTACAGCTGGCATTTTATCAATCCAAATGTTTTAGAAGAACTGATGAAGTAAACTATTCCAAACTGCAAATGCCTTCTTTTACATCTCAAATGCCTTTTCTGAATGACATTTACATGCATCTTCAACTGCCACTTCGTCAGTTTTGTGACCTTTAAAACTGGAGTTGTTTGTTCCAAAACCTACCCAACAGTCCATCTTTAAGAAGTGTGTTACTGTCTAGACTGCCTGCTGCCAGATTTCTGCATTTCCTGGATGGATCTGATAGTTTAAATTTATGTAGCAATGCCCTTTATCTGTTCTTAATGTGTCCAAACACATCTGACCACCTCAACAGGTTGTCTGGGAGAGTTCTGGAGTTGAAATGGTGTCACAAGTGTTAAATCTTCTTTTTTATTTATTTACTATCTACAAACATAAAAAAGAATCATTACAAATTCCACTATGTCAAATATAAGAAGTCCTCTATGTTCAGACTATTTACAACACTATCCATCAGGCCACACACACACACACACACACACACACACACACACACACACACACACACCTCAGCAGCAACCCCAATGGGCAGACCCACACAGTGAGATTTTAAAACGGTTCATGCTGACTTAGAGACTTTCCAGCTTTTGCGCTGAGAATGTAATACTGCTGTAACTTTGAGAAACACAAATATAAAGTTAAAGTAATCCACATTCTGACTCTATAAAGTTTTTCCCAAAACTGTGATTAGTAATAGTGATCACAGGCCTACCTGAGTCCTGACTGGACTTGGACTCGGAGAGACTGACGGCGGAGGCGTCTCGTGACTGGTCAATCATGCCGATGTTCACCTTGTGCTTGTAGGGGTCCAGAGCTCCGAGAAGACCCAGTACACGGATAGCCTGTTGGAGACACACAGCATGCACACACAGTCAGTCATCTTCCACTGAATTATGTTTGCCCTCCACTGGAACACAAGTCTAACAGTACAGAAAAGACTTTCAGACTGGACTTTAATTTGACTACCAAGGTTTAGAGAGATATCGATGATCATGGTCATTAAAAAAATAGAATCCATTTTTCAAAACAGTTACAAGTGATATTGCCTGCTTAAAGATACTTAACCACTTACTGGCACATCAACAAAAGAGATGTGGAGTGATTTGAGAAGTCTCTGTGGATGCTATGATACTTTTTTTCTATGACTGTGTGCCCACTTCTAAGAAGTAAGTAGAGCCATCTTTCAGTGGAGAATATTTGATACTCAAAATACAGATCTTCAATTGGGTATAATCCTTTCATAAAAACAGCAGACAAAAGAATACAACAGAATAGTTAACCTAGACTAGGTGCACAACTACAGTTGGATAATTAGCCCAGAAGGATTTCAAATTTATTACATAATGGATCCATGGGTGAGGGTTCCCAGAGCCAATGTCCACATGCTGCACTGCACACACAGTGACAATGCACTCTCTGAGACCCACGCAATGTAACAGGCAAGGGAAGAAACTTTAACAATTATCACTTACATCACAGGCCAGGAGTTAGGAAAAAGTTCCATAGAACTCTGGAAAATCTGCATTGCCTCATACTGTATGTATTCCTGATTATATGTCAGCAGTCAAAGTTAATACATCTACACAGAGCTTCATTTGTTTAGTATATGTTGACAGGTAGGGTTTGTGGCCTCATAATGAGTCACTGCACGACAGAGCTGAGTTCACATTGCCACTGAGAAAACTGTGGGGAAAACAAAGAGTTAGGAGCCAAGATGGAGGCCCCTGTGCATACCTCTCTCCTGATGCCCTGGTTTTGTTCTGTCTTGAGGAAGTTGAGCAGCACCTCCAGAAGGGAGGGGTACTTGCGGTAGGGCTCTACCACATAACCTGTACTAGCCACCTGCTGGCCCAGTGTCCACAGTGCCACCTGGTGGAAAGTCAGAAGCAACAATTGAACCATTTCACTGATCGACAAGCATAAAGCATAAAGACTGGGGTGCACTTTTCTTTCCTCTCTTACCAAAACATCCTTTTAATAAAATGTACTTATTAAACAAATAATGCCAGAAAAGTTACTTACTAACAGGATAATAAGTATCAAGGCCATCAATTCAAACTACTTTTAGTCCCTTATTGAAAAGCCATTGATTAATACTTCAAAAGGCCCTACAATCCTTTCTAATCAGGAAATACTGTAAGCATAATGCTCGCAAAATGCTTTCTGAGTGACTTTAAAATGTGTCCAGTAATCATATCCATTCATGTTAACTGAAGTAGAAATGTGTTTACTGTACACAAGAAATAAATATTTTTCAGAACTGACTAGTGCTGAGGAGAAATGAGAAAAGAAATTAGAACCAGATGAGGCGGATACTAATTTTCTTGACATACCTGTCGTTTGGCCAACGAGGAGGAGTCCTGCAGCATGTCCATGATGATTGGAAAAAGCTCGTCCATCCACTTCCTCATCTCCAGGCCACTCACCTGACAGAGTAACCACAGGAGAACCAATCAAGACTGAGGGAATGTTATATTCTGTCCAATTTTCTGGCACTAAGATCTTCTCAAATCTTAAAGGGAGTGAATAATTAGTTTTACATTAAAACGTCAAATCGATCTGACCATAATAAACCATAGCCCTTATGGGCAGATTTTTGAAGTTATTAAAGCATTTGTCAAACTATTCTACAAACAATGTTTGTTTGTGAAAATGAGTAGGGATACACAATACAGATTTTCTTTCAGCTGATTCCATAACCTGTAATTACCTGTTTCTCGTGGCCAATAAGATAAGATAACCGATAATTTCACATTTTTGGATTTGGAAGTTCATAACCTGTAGTTTTTACACACTAGGGGGACAAAAAGTGAGCAAAGATGGATGATTTTATATTCTATAGATCTGTGTAACCAAATCTAACTGACATCACTAGTGTTGACATATTGTTTTAATTTGATTTAATTTTTAGTACATCAGACAACTTTAAACCTACTTTGTCTTTCATAGAACAGAAATGCTTTGGATATGAATTCAAAATCAATTATTATTATTATGCGCCCATAACTTATCGGCTGTAATTTAATTATCGCGATAATTCAAAATGATAAAAATGTTCCACTGTCTGTGGCGTATGTGTCCATTCATTTCTGTCTCCCTGGGTCAGATATACTGACTGCAACATTTACTACACCGTCTTTTTGATACCATCACTACAGGTTACCAAAATCAGAAATGTTCTAATCCACACATAGGGGCTTATAGCTTGAATATATCTTATTTTTGTCATGACATTCAATGGCTCTTGTCTATATTCCCTACATTTTCTTGTGTCTTCCTGTGCTGGTTCATGAGCAGCTGGGCTTCTCCTTCTTCCTGCACTGAGTCAACCCTCAACACTTGGTCTACCTGAGCATCTCCTGCACTTTGTTTGACCTGCAGAGACTGCCTGCCTTTAACAGTGCTTTCCTGACTCCTCTGTGGGGACCATCGAACCACCTAGACAGGATGGAGCAAGGCACACATCCATGGGTGGGGCTATACTCTGTACTTTCCACCACAGAAGGACATGTTCAGATTGCTTGCATTAAAACTGTAAAGTCAGAGACTCCAAAAATATTATAATATGCACAGGACAACAACAACAACTGTTTTGCTCAGATTTATTGGGTTTTAATCAGATCATTAGAAGCTAGGAAATCAATATGATACACAGATTAATACTGTCCCCATAAAACTTCAAGGAATTGAAACATTAAATCCAGCCTTACCTGAGCCAACTCGCCAATGGTTGCAAGGACACTAATGACCACTCCAGGGTTGGGGTCTGGGTCTTTCAGCTTGAGAATGAGAGCCTGCAGAAGTAAAAGGTAACAGGGTCACTTAACCCATTGAACCTCAGTGCTCCCCTTAAGTTTCATAATTAAAAGAGCTTCAGGAGATAAGACTGTAATGAACTCATAAGAGTCCTCCCCCGATTTAACATTGCACTTCTGTAACACTGTCAGATGATGGACAGTTTAAAAGCATCACAATCACTGCAGCCAAACCAGACATATCGTCTTTTTTTATTTCACAAATTCTACTTCCCTGTCAAACAAACGCCTACATTATCCAAAGTGCAACTCAATCAGCGACAGTTTGGTCGGACATTGGAGTGTGTTCTGCTATTGGCAGCCAAGACGGTAGCTTCAAGTAGAGATGAACAGCGGGCTACAGAAGTCTAGCTCACTTCTCTCTAACTCTGCACCCCCAGATTTTCAAACTTTAAGTCTTCTGCCCGAACTCTGACACGGACTTAAGTGACATTACTTGAGGCAATTCATCAGATCCCTCTGATGGAAAAGGGGCTTTATCTAACATTTTTGTTGGTACCTGTAAACAGACTTTGACATGTAAAAGCTTTTAGTTATTTAGAGAAAGTCTACTGAGTACATATGCTCCTCTCAAGTAACAGCCTTGTTAACACTCATACACCTTTAGTACAGCTGTACCTTGAGGATTGGCTCCATATATGGCCGTATGAGGCGGGGGGCGTTGGAGACCAGGTGACCAAGCATACGAGCACTCTGCTCTTTGTTCCTGCCAACGCCACTGTGCTCTAACTCTGTTAAGATCTGCAAAGAAAATAAAATAAAATCACAGAGTTTAGTATAACACACCCATTCTTCTGTATCTGGAATAAATCTTAATGAGGTTACACAATTCACACTGTTATGGAAGCAACCATTATGAAAACTTTACGCCGGGGTTTTAAACTGTACATAATACCATGGCCTTTGCTGCCCTCTAAAGGTATTCAATTGAAACAATCTAATCTCATAAAGATTAGATATTAGATATAAAATCTAATATTTTTATTTAACATTATCTGTATTTAGTGGAATAACCAAACTAGAAACCATGTTAATTTATGAATTAAAAAAAGATTGGACAGAATGTTTCTACTCAAGTTCCCCTTCTATTTGTTTCATTTTGAAGGCAGGCTAAAAAGTAGGGAAAAAACTAAATGTCAAATTATTAGGCTTATATGGTATATCAGTGTGCCAGATCCGGTGAGAAAAAGTGCCAAGTGAGGGAGTGTTTTCAGTTGAACAATTCAACACCAAACTCAGAAAAAAATACATATAGGACTATAAACCATTAAACTAAATATAGTGTGCCATTTGCAGTGCGTCTCCTACCTGGATTAGCATCTTGCGTAGAAAGGGCATGACGAAGGCAGGGTTCATGCTGCTGAGGCGTCCGATTGTGCAGATGGCCAGCTCTCTGATCTCGAACACCTCATCGTTCAGTGCAACAAACAGCGCCTGCAAGTTCTCAGCCTGGGCGAGGTGAGCGTCGAATCGCTCATCAAGAGATGCCAGCACGCAGTATCGAATGTCTGGATCTGCAGGAGAACAAGGACAAGGAAATTGTCATTTGACTCTCTTATCACTCTCATTACTTTTATCATCCTGGGTCATTATAGCTGATAACAGGTGTGTATTCCAATGCCACAAAAGCAACACTTCTTATAATCTTAATCTTTAATTAGCTAATTCTGGCAAAGATCACTTTCAAAAGATATGTAATGATGTGATCAAACATCATTATCAATAATAATAATAAAAAAAACACTACTCAATAAACCTGCATGATACTACTACCCCTTTCCTCTCCTTTTTACCTGGATCGGTGATGCCAACAACTAGCAGCTTGCTGAGCACATCTGCAACAACCTGCACAGCGGTCTGGCTGACAACATGGCCGCTGATGAGGTGAATGGAAGGGGTAAGGAGGCGTGAGCAGGTTCGAGCTGCCTCCATCCGGATTTCCTTGTGCTCACTGTTCAGGAAGTGATCAGCACAGTGGCGCACAAACTGTGTGAGGGAGTGTCCTGGTGAAAGAACAAGAGTTTGTTAGATTTGACATTCCAACTAGTTTTTAGATAGCTGTAGTTGAGGGGCAAGTTAGGGCAGTAATACAGATAATCACAAAGTTAGGTGTATTTTTGCATTTTAGTGCATTTATAAAGTTTTCATAAAGGTTCACTTGTTCCATTCTGCATGTGTGCCTTTGCTTTTGTGAACAACCCATGAGCTTGAGGACTCTTTCTTCTTTATCCAAAAAGAACCATTTCATAAATCGGTTTGGGATTTAAAGTGTGGTGGTGTTCTGAAGTGCAACTTGGTCAACAACTTATATTTAATAGAGGAGCAAGAAATATACCCATAACAACACCATTGCGACCCCGGCTTGTTTTTGCAGCAAAAGGCTAACCCCTCCGCCCACCGTCCACTGCAGGACGGCAACATAAGACTTTGAGAAGCAATTGTTTCACCCCAGGCTGTTGTATGCAGCATACTACTGCAAAATATTAAGCAAGTCAACCTGGTGACTGAATACAAGTTTTTTTTCAACCCCCACCTAAAACGTATTTCCTCTTAAATGCTCCACTCAAAGCATCAGCTTATCATAATTCAACACATCTTGTTTGCATTTTGTGCAAGGATCTAAGCAGCCTTAAATGTAAAAGTAGCTTTTAAAATTCTATTTACTTATGTAAATATATATATGAAATATATGATATAAAAATAATCATGTGATGAGTATGGCTCAGTGGAGGAAAATACATTTGCAGAGTAAAATATGGATTCTATATGGATTTTGTAATTTTATTAGTTTTTTGTTTTTCCAATTTGGAATGCCCTATTCCTTGTCACTGCAAACATATTACAAACGCTGTCAACAGCCACAGCAGTGAACAGAAATATTAACTCAGTCGCACCAGTGCACCCCAGATTCTGTTTGTTTGATGTGTTTCAATTTCATTTTGCTAAAACCTCTTCAATAACATTCTTTATTAAAATATAAGGCAATAACTCAGTTTGAAAGGGGAATGGTTCTAAACAAATAAACAAGTCTTACAATTATGTGTGTGAACAATCAAGTATTTTGATTCAGTGGTATGCTGCTGCTCTATGGGAATAGAAAACACATCAACCCAAATGCTCATTTTTTCCAACCTCACTGAATGTGCAGTGTGCAACTCCATCAGTTATTTATTTTCATGCTTCGTGATTTTTAGGGCTGTAATGCTGCTACCCTCACTTGAAAATCTTTTTCTACTGACAGAACCAAGTTAAAGATCAATGGAGTTTAGTGAAGGTTCTTTGCATGTTTTTCATTCTGTGGATTTTCTCTCCAAGATAAAAAAAGATAAAATATGATAGTCCTGCTTTAAGCTGTGTCTTTTGCAAGGTTCTTGCCTTCAAATTCAAAGCTTCCCAGCGTGCGTAGGGCCAATGTGATGCTGCCTACGTCACTGGCCTCAGGGATGTTTGTGAGGCTTGGCGAGGCCAGCTGGTGGGCCAGGCCTTTGGGCATGCCGGGGTGACGCAGCGGCTTGTGCATCAACACCAGGGAAAGCATCTTCAGCAGACCGTCCTGGATGTCCTTCTTCAACTGGGGTATTTGACGACTCAGGTCGTACAATACCGCTGTGAGTGCAGGGCTAGATGAGCAGGACAAAAACCCAATATCATTATCATTGTCATCTTGAGATGAGGACCAAGAAGTGTGTTGTGGTGCGCTCAGCAACAAATACAACTTTAAATATAGATGTATAAGACATACAAGTCAAACTCTGGCTTTAACCCCGCTTCTTGTATAAACCCAGCTCAAAAATATATGAAATATATGGTAAAACCTTGTTAGTTGAATTGTTCCCCCCAAACCCACTCTGTCCTACCTCAGGCCCACAGCCAGCATAGGCTCCAGCAGCTCCTTGATGTCTGGTTGGATGCTGGGACCCATGGCTCTGGAAAGCATGCTGATACAGGTGAACACTGTGGCGTCCACCTGCATGGTCTTTTGCCTCCTGCACACACAGAAGACCGTAAGAGGTAAGGCTCTTTTCCCTTCTTAGATAGTATCCCAAAATGAACATGCCTACCACAGAGGAGATACTACCCAAAATATACATTTTAGACTTGAACCATGACATTTGTATTAACAGAGTCAATCATTATTATACCACAAGCAGCAATGATATTAGAGCATAATAAGACAAGAAAACATATTAAAAGCCGTGTAGAAAGACAAAAACTATTAAAATACAACAGGATATTAAATGACAAATTATATAATTATTTTGATATGAAGAAATATAATAAACAGTATGAAGAGACTACAAATATAGTACATTTCATGTATTCAATAACTGACTTGTGTGCAAAGTCCTTGGGTGGCAGGGCAGCCTTGATGATCTCAAGGACCTTCGAGAGGTATGGTTGGATTTCTGCCCTGACGGCCACCACCAGCAGCCCCAGAGCCTGGAAAGCTGCCGTCCTCTCCTTCTCCTTCTTCAGACAGCCCAGCAGGTAACCCATAGTGTCTGATAGGTACTGGTCTGCACAGAAGATGGAACAACCACAGTGCAAATGGTTAATCGCAGATGTAGGGGTTTTTATAGGATGCAACACATAAATCAACTGACTGGGAGAAACTACAAGCAATTTATTAGAGCAAAGCTATTTGATATAAAGACAGAGGAGACTAAAAAGTATTGGTCATTATCTCTTTCATTTCTCGTCCATGACCACCAAAAGGCCAAGTGGCTGTAGAGGTGGGCAAGAATGTACGGCTGCATGTTACTGTATAGAGGATGGAGTAAACTGGATTACAGGTAACATTCAAACATTAACTAGTCTGGGGTGGCTAGTCTGCTCCTGCCACCATATCGAAGTATCCTTGAGCAAGATACTGAACCCCGAATTGTGTGAATGTATATGAATGCGTTGGTTTCTGTTTGTTGGACTTTGCCATCGCTGAGTGAATGTGTGTGAAAGGGTGAATGTGGCATGTAGTGTAAAAGCGCTTTGAGTGGTCGGAAGACTAGAAAGGCGCTATACGAGTACAGGTTCATTTACAGGTCCATTTACCATTAGTCGCACCTGTAAAGGTATGTGGCTGGAAGGCGGCCAGGCGTGGAAGCAAGTTGAGGATGGTCATCTGGATCAGAGGGTTTTTACTGGTCTTGTATTTCAGCACCCAACGGCACACCTGAAAAAAGCACATAATAAAAGCTTGTCAACTATTATTTATCTGGTGCTCAAAACAGTGTGTTGTGACATACTATTTTTTTAATTTTTTTAAGTTATTTTTTTGGCCTTTTCATGCCTTTATTTGATAGAGACAGCTGAAGATGCAGTGTCCACAGTGGGTAGCACAGCACTGTCCTGATGGCTGATATACAGCAGCAATAACAATGCGTTAATTTTCTATCACTTGGTGAAATATAAAAAGGCAAAGGCATGGTATATGTTTCTTCTCAAGCCACAAAAATCAATGAATTAATACAATAACTGTCACATCAGGCAATACAAACACAACTTTCCAGGAAAAGCCAAACCTCTATTGTAAAATGTACCTGGTCAAATCGCTCCTCCATCAGCTCACGGCAGTATCGACTCTCCACCAGCGAGCTCTTGGCAGGAACCGGCGCAGCTCCGAAGGTGAGGAATCCCTGAGGCGTGCTGTAGCCCAGCAAGCCAAGGAGCGCGTTGGACTGCTGCGGCTGCACTGACTGGAAGCTAGTGAAGGGGGTGATGTGGCGGGGCTTGGTTCCAAATCCCATCAGCTCCTTGCAGTACTTATCATGGACCAGCTGCTGCTGCGTGATCTCCTCCATCTCCTCACGCATGCGCTGTCATACAAACAGGACAAGTGAGAGGAGTGTTTCACCTGTGCATGTGAGAATGTACCCACAGTGAATTCAGCCCTCACCTCTCCTTCCATGCTGCTGATGCGAACCAGCTCATTCAGGATCAGAAGAGCACCGTGGACCCTGTCGTCACGATTCATCCCTTTCTCTTTGGCCAGAGTCTCATCGAAGCCTTTCTCTGCCTCCTCAAAGGTTTGCTGTTACAGATAAGACAAACACTTATGTTACCTGTTTAAAGGATACAGGTTTTCTCCTGTCAAATACAACACACACTGAGGAAAGATACTTCTTTAAGAACTTACCTTGTACCACTGTGGTTTCTGCATTTCCTTGGTCTCCCTCTGTGTGGTCAGGATGAGACAGGCACGTAGTGCAGATACAGCCCCTTCTCGGATGGCCTGCTTAGGGTCCCATACGGCATAAAAGATGTTGTCAAAGAAGGGCTGAACTTGTTGAAAGAAGAAGGTGGGTGCACTCACAGCCAGCTCCCGCAACACCAACACCTGGGAAAGGCAGAAAATAATTTGACTGGTCATTAATTGCACCCCTTGAGTCTACTTCTTCACAGTGTAAACATGCATCAATATTGTGCTTTCAGACATCCCCCCCAGTTATTACATTATTCTGGGGCTGTAAAGTTCAACTCTTAGAATATATCAAATGTGCAACTATAAATACTTTTTGTGCTGCACCTTTAAGTAATCATCTTTGTGTGACCTCTCTTTTAAGCAAGTTGTATTCAGTTGCTAAAATCCAGTTTCTATCCTGAAGGTGCTTCTCTGGCGTGATGCACCCTTCTGGGAATTCAGCAATAAAACTGGGAGCCGTGGACCTTCAGATGTTGATATTACAATTAGCTTCAACATAGTACACCATGCAGAAATGTGCAGACGTTGAACCACATATTGAGAAGCAAGACCTAGTAAACATTTGTAAATGAGAAAACAATGGAAGTGAAAGCGCACAGTGTCTCAGCAGCATCTTTGACATTCACCATCAGACAATCAAGTCAAGGAAAATGTGGTGAAAAGACATAATCACATTATGACTGCATTATAGGTATACATAATGTAGCATCATAGTGTCTTCAAATTACAGCAGCACTAGTTCATTTTATAGATACACTTGTCTTATCAATCTAAGCCACACAATCAGGCTGAAAAACAGAACAGTATCTCAACTTAATTAACTGAGAAACCATCAGTGTGCCGGCAGGAAATTGAATCGAACACAGACAAACAGACAAATGAAGGTTGATAACAGCATTCATTCATGCCAATTATTTTGGTGGCCTCAAATGTTTTCATTCTTCCTGCTCATGTCTGCACACAGTTAGCATGGTCAAACAGATCAGTGATCCTTTAGAGGGGGCCAGATCCTAACACACATTCTTGTATCATCTGAAAACTAGTTCCACATATTGCCCAGCTAGGAAATCAGTGTTGCTATTATAACATTATGTCCCCTGTTCTTCCTGTTACCATAACAAATGCATGGTTCCACCAGAGGATAATTGCAGAGAAGATAAACAAGGCCAGAGTCCAAGTGTGTCACAGAATCACTCAAATCTACCGTTCAACAACAAGAACATCTACCGCATATCTTCCTATTCAGTTTGTTAGGTAGGACAGCAGTTCATTTTAAGCTAGGTTTGAAACTGTTACGATACTGAAAAATCTTTTTAAAAATCATGTATTTAAAAATGATATTGGGAAAGTTACTAAACATTAGTAAGACACTGGTTTTCAACCTATACTAACCAAAAAATTAACACTGCTGGGAACAGCAATGAGTGAGTTCTCTATCCAGGGGCAAGCTAGTTCAGCCACAGATGAGCCTAGTGCTGCTTTAGAAAGTAAAAAATGAAAAAAGCAAAAGTGCAATGGGATAACCCTGAGTCAAACTGGCCTTTTCCCTCATCTCCACCACACATAAACAACACCAAGAAGTGGTGGTGGTATTTAAACAACAAACAACATGGTGCCTGCTGTCTGTTAGTAACTTACTGCAGCATGGCGTCTGCCTTCATTTCTGTCTGCTCCCAGCCACTCCAGGGCCCTCTTCACCTCAAACTCCACATACTCAGCAGTAAAGGTGTCCCCTGCCATAGAGAGGTGACCCATGGCTTTAGAGGCCATCTCCATCACCACAGGGTCGCTGGAGGGCAGCAGGTTGCGCAGGTAGTTGGCAAAGCGGCTGATCCTGGTGGCATTGCCTCCCTCGACTCCAATCAGACTCACTGGAACAAATTGTTGAGTCACAGTCATATGCAGTTTCACACATACTTACACTATTTTACACAATTCCGTGTGACATACATCCAAGGCTGTAACTTATGTCAAAATAACTCCACCAGATCTTGAGTAAATCGAAGTTGAAAGTACACTGTACATGTCAATGTTACAGCTTACCAATGGCAAGAATCCCTCCTTTCTTCTCATTCACATCAGAGCTGGATACCAGCTCAAATATGTGGTGGTTTAACTCATCATAGAATGTAGTGGCTTCATCTTGGCTTAACTGTGGAAGGAACAAAACCAATGTCACAAAAACCAGTGAATAGGAAAAGCAAAGTTGGCTCCAACTTGATGATGAAAAGGTTAAACAATAGCCTACAATCTCTGGGAACACACATTATCCCTACAAATTGTATGTAGTATTTATAACCCAACTGAAGTGTGGATTCACACCCACTAGTGAAACAGTGTAAACAGCTGATCACTCTTCTGCTCTTTATGGCACAAACACTCATTCTGTCTGCAATATATCGCAAGGATGTCCTCACAGCAGGTCTCTATTACCTCTCTGAGCTCTGTAGTCACATAGTGCTGCAGGTCTTTGGCAGATTTTGCTCTGGTGTCTTCATTTCGACTCTTCAGCCCACTGACAAACTGTTGCAGCACAGTGGCTGTGCCTGACATGATCACCATCTGGATGGCCTAACCTGCAAGAAGACAAACAAAACGGATATGCTGTCACTGAAACGTGCTGTGTTATCGAAACAAATGCAACAAAGAAAAAGAAAAAGAATGACACGTGTAAATATCACACTTGGAAAGAATATGTGTCCCCAGTTGTTTACACTGGCCAATGTTGTTGTTAGCCGACACTATAACATTACCGAGCTAGCGTGTCTGGCTAGCTAGGACACACTAATTGTCAACCTTGCTATTAGTTAACGTAGCGACACACCAAACAGAGACATTGCAGTGAAAAGATAGACAGCATCCTTTACACCACTAGTACACAACTGACATGTCCAGGAGGTACAGGCTTATTTCAGAGACTCGTAAGTGAATCACGCTGGTTTTGTTTAGCTACTGTTAGCTAGTGCTAACGTTATGCTATCTAACTTAATGTAGCAAACCGTTAGCAAGATAGTAAAGTCGCTTTGTACCACTTACGTGTTTCTATTAATATGTCGGCCAATTATTTGCTATTCGGTTCTTGCAGATTATCTCTCATTGTACGAGTGCCTGGCTAGCACAGGGCAACGTTTGCTAGCTAAGGTATGGCTGTCTTGAGTTGGACCGTCTCCAGCAGGGCACACAGCAAACTTCACAAGCGTCGGGTTGCGTTCAGTATCCTGCGCAGAGCTGAACGCAGGCAGCGCAGATGTCCTTCAGTACAGTTTTGACACACTGAAGCTTTACTTGAACATTTTAAAACTATAATTTATTACTCTACATACCATTGACGTATGCGCCTGAAAGCGGCATTGCTAATAGATATTTGTAATGCTCAGTGACATGGCTTTCTGAGACATTTAAATGCAAAAGAGCCATTATGTGTGCAGTTAGCCTATGTTCTTTTCCTGCTGTATTATGTCAACATGTCTGCTGTGAAAAGAGTCATGGCTGGAGTACCAATGGAGAAAACTGGGCAACTGCCCAGAGTACCAGAGGTCCAGGGGCTTTAGAAGGCCCAGGTGCATCATGTGGAAACTGGTTAATCTCAATTTGTCATGGGAATAGGCACTATTAAAGCACAATAATAATAACTGGCATTATAAGCGGCTTAAGATGGGTCCTGATTTATTTCTTCACCTTAAGCCCCTCATTTAAAATGTGCCAAAATCTATCTTTAAGACCTTCGTAATTTTAGTTATTGTGTATTCATAAACTAGGGGAGGCAATTTCTGAAGAAATGCTAGATTGTGAGAGGCTGATGCTAAACTTCATTGTTGTATTTAAAAATGATGAAAGATGTGGAATATTTTAAGGTTTGTTGAAAAGCTGGCACTAAACTGAATTGCCAGCTTATATTTGTATGAAAAAGCAGCTGGTTAAATTTCTGTTCTGTTTTTTTCTTTTGTCCTTATGATCCATAACTTTTTATACATTCATGTGAAGTTTCTGCATACATGTTCTAATAGTCCAGTTTGTCCCGAAAGAAGAAAAAAAAGATGTATAACTGATTGTACATTACATGGTTGAGAAATGATTGCACCAAAAATGGCTTAGACCCTCAGTGCATGCTTTTGAGGCCCTGCTGAGCAGAGATTGCCTCTCTTGCTGTGCCTGATCTGAGTTGTATTGTAGACTATCCTATTCACTCGGATTTTACTATTGGGCTTTTCCCCCCTATTTTCTTTATTCCCTGTTTCTTTTTAACAGCCTTTTAGATAGTTTTATCGACCCTTTTTTGACTGTTTTAGTGACTATGCTTTTAATTTGTTTATTGATTTTCTAAACATCCCTATTCACAGCTATTTATGTGCATCGATGTGCAACATGGCAAGGGGCTCCTTTTCTTACATTTGCATGCCTTCACCTTAAGTGTGCCTTGTTTATTTATTTATTTATTGCAGTGTGTGTGTGTGTGTGTGTGTGTGTGTGTGTGTGTGTGTGTGTGTGTGTGTGTGTGTGTGTCTGTGTGTGTGAACCCTATACCCATTTTACCTAGGGTGTTTCCCGGTTTCAGAGTTGGCTGTTTGCTCCTCTTCAGGTCAATTCATAGTTCTTTCTTTGTGTATTTATACATTTAGTTATTTATGGTCATTTATATGCATGCATTCGTATTTTAAAACCTTTATTTTGATCTTGGTCAAAGATATGTGTTTTATATTGATTTTTACACGTTTTTACTTAGTGAGTTTGAACTGAAAAGGTTGTTTGTACTATTTGAGTGAGAGGTGTTTCTAGTATTTTGGCCAACCCATTTATATACACGAGAGGGGCAGAATATTAAAAACACCTTTTAATTTAATTCAGTCCACTACACCACTACCCACTGCGACCTCAATACAACATTTTTTGTGAAAGTGTCAACAAAAAACTGAAAAATTATGAATAGCTTCTTAAAGCAGAATTCATGGCAGAGCTCCAGTGCAGGCTCCCCAGCAGCTCCATGTTGTGTCCAAGTATATATCATTTATTACATTAAACACTGCAACAGGGAAACTCTTGGGACATTTTGAATATTTAAATGTTCATGTACCTAAAAGAAATTTTAAGTCTTTTTATGATCCACAGAGCAATGAAATGGGAAGCAGTGTCCATATGGAAAACAAAAGGCTGATCCGGAGTCTGGAATATCTTGAAAGATCTGGTGTCAAAGGAGCCAACCCTGATGACAGACACTCAGTTTATCCAGGAACAGAAACCAGATGTTGACTGCTTTTGAGATGTGCACATTTAGGCCTATGTAAAGGTAGGATCATTTGTAAAATGTAGTTTATTGATTATTTGTAGCACAGCTAGTTCTGTGCAATATTACTGTAGAAAACCTACAGGTTTACAATCTGTTCTCAGCACTCACCAAGAAGGTGGATGTCATCTCAGAAGGACTGCAAGCATGTCAAACTGTGACAAGAGCATTAAAAATCACCTCTACTGTCAGCATCCAGTTCATCTAGTGTAGAGGAACCAGTGGAAAAGTGAACATCTCTTCTCAACCAAATCCAGAACGTGCATGTCCATGAAAACCCTGTCTTCCCTACGTGCCTCCACATAACTTTTTGTTATTGTTTTTCCCTCTCTACCAACAAAGGCCTCCTACAAGCTGGAGAAGATGCTAATGAACGAGCATGTTCTCAGTGATGTGAAAAAGCTGAGCCCTCTGCACCGAATGTCTGTCTTGGAGGGGAACATGTATCCATGGTGAAGACCAGATATACTAGTGGTAAGTTAATTCTCTTAATTATCTGATGCAAGTTTTCATCTCCATGCTAACACATTGGCAAGATTTTGGCAAAGTGTAGGACTACATTTTCCTGAGAGACAAAACTATAAATAAGCAGTAAACACAACATTTCACTTCCTTTATGCACTTACTTTGGTAACAGTCTGTCAACAGTTGAGACCATATGAATGACTCAAACTATATGCTATGTTGTGTGCTCTCTGCTATGCTTTAGAATATGTAGACATTGGACTTCCTCTTTAATGAGGTCATGCATGGCCCTGCATCCTTTGTGGCTGAGCTGAATGCAGTGGCTGTTCCTGTGTTCACAATGAGTGGCCTGAGTGAGCAGAATATATAGTATACAGTATAAAGCAGGTATATAAACAGGCAGTGCGCAGTACGTAGTATAAAGGTGAAGTGGCATCCATGTATCATCGCTGTGTGAGTAAAGTATCAAGTGAAAGTAACTATTAAAAGCATGCAAGAAGTATACATATGAAATGGCACTGAGCTTTTGTTGTGTGAAATGAAATAATGGCAGTTTTATATGTACTGTAAAATATAGACTTGCATACAGTTAATGTATATGTGTGCAGCTGTGTTGGGCTTTTTTCACAGTTTGAATAATTTTCCGCCTCAGGGGGGAGACATTGCCCAGGTAAACAACCAGCTCTTATTACTAAGAGGAACATATCTAACCGCATGTAGTTCTATGTCTGATCGGTGACATTTACTAGAGTGCAACACACCAATTAGACCCATACCCGCTTATTTGTCAGTTGTAGGAAATTGGACCTTAAATGTCAAAGGCATTTTCATCATCAAAATGAACCATAATTACCAACTTCTTTTACATTTCTGCCATCATTAGGCTGAGGTCGTGGTATGATAGATGTTTTCTCTGGCAAACAAACATTTCACTCACTCAGATCCAGGTATACCAGTGGTTCTCAGCCTGGAGTCTGTGGAACATGAGTGGGCCTTTAGGAACCTCCAGGGGGAGTAATTTCAACATAGCCTACATAAAAAAAAAGTTTGATGAAAGGCTTTACTGTTGTCATTGATTTTATCAATCACTTTTGGAAGAGCTGGGTCTCAGCCATCTTTCAAGGCCACTTACTCAATCGTCCACCAGGGAGCCCTGATAGCTCACCTTCTTGTCACTCTTCAGCTATCACTACCAATTAAAGACAACAAAACAACAACAACAACATTCTTCTCTCAATCTTGTGCAACAATATAAAGAACTGATATTCAAGCTTTTAATGGACATATTCATTGAACTTATCCACACTCCAAGCAGTCTGACTCGCTATTTGAAATTCCACTGCTTATGTAGACTACTTTTTAAAAGTCTTTTTTGCATTGTATCCTGAAAGCTTCATTGAACACATTAGCTGCCTCCCTTTGAATGTGAATCCAGCAGGTGACATTGTTACTGTAACCCTGTCAAAAATGTCAAATAAATGTTAGTTCATGTTTACTAAACTAAAACTGTAGCTGAACTAAACTTGTTCTTTGGCAGCTCCTATAGTAAGATCACTGCCTAATATGGAGGTTAAGGCCACACACAGGAATCTGGTTTAAAGTAGTCTTTAAATAACCTGCACTTAAACTCCATTTGATTTAGTGTAAAAGTGTTCTATTCTGCTGCTCTCATTGAATGGCAGACTATTACTTTTACACATGCACAGTAATACTGACTTATGGCAATGAATATGTTTCCTAAATGATAGGCTTTTATTCTGATGTTTTTACTATTACTATTCAGTGCTGTCTACGATGCTTTCTTAATATTCTACAAGCATAAACTCATTATGGTTGCAAGAAAGACATGACGACAAATGTCACAAATTCACTTTTTTGTTATTGCAGATTTAATTGGTGTGTATTTGGTAATTAACACACAAAGTTACATAAAGTGAATTAAACCCCAATCAAGTTGATACTGTAATCAGCGTGCATGTGTGCATGCGCAAATATGTGTGTTAATGTGAAATGCTGTGTGTGTGATGTGGTTTTACAGAGGGAGGAGAAGCAAAACAAGAGCCCGGCAGCCTTACAGAACTTTACATGGAGGAAATGAGAGGGCGAGGGAGTGAGGGGGTGGGAAATGAAATGTAACAACACTGGGAAGGGGAGCAGATCCCTACTTTTGCACCCAAGGGCCCCTCTTCCTTTCTCAGGCCTGACCGAGCCAGACATATTTCACTGATGAGACATCAACTCACTCAATCGCCAACACTCACCTTTCTTTTAGACATGTGCTTTCACTGGAGAGTTTGTGTGTGTGTGTGTGTGTGTGTCTGTGTGTGTCTAGGTGTGTGTGTGTGTGTGTGTGAGAGAGAGAGAGAGAGAGAGAGAAAGGCAGGGGAGGGCTGCTTTAGAGGAGATAAAACACACTTGCAGTCACTTGACTTTAACACACACATAAAACCACTCGAGCACCACAAATGTGTGCACACTTGCATCCACAAAGGGCTCTTGTCCTAACAGGCAGCTGGCCTCTGCTAAGTGACAGACAGGATGTTGGAAGCACTTTCATCAGTCTGAGGCTTTGATTCCTCTGCAGTCGCTCCTGTTTATTTTCTGCTTTGCCTCTTCACTCAGCAGTGCTTTTGAAATATTTCCCCCTATGATGGAGCCCGTCATTCTATCTAGACTGTAGGAGGAGAGAGCAGGGAGGTGAGCCTACTCCTCCACCCACCTTATTCATCAACCATCCATCCATCCATCCGTTAAGCCTCCCCACCTTCATCCTTCCCTCCCTCTGTCACGCACTTCATGATTTACCCTCCACCACCCCATGTTCTCTCCCTTTCCCCATTTCATTCCTCCACAGGTTCTCAGGGATTTTTGTTAAGCAGGAGGAGGAATTTGGTATGACTCACAGATTCCTGGGCAAGGATTCATGAGGTAACATCTGCTTCTAGATGCTTGGGGCGGCTCTTATCCCCTACCTGGCCAGGGCCCAGAACTGTATCCTGGCCTGAATGTATCTACCCACCTGCGCAAGATGCAAGGCAAGATGCCTGTGGATGTGTTCAGCTGGTGATGGTAGGCATGCTATTTTGGCTTGACTTTAAGTGTCCTGCTATAACTATACCTGAAAATCACATATCTGATGGTTTATTTTAGTTTGAAGGGAATACTGAATTAGTTTAAATTAGCCCAAATATTCTACTCAATAGTTGGTTTAGCAGGCTTTGGAATTAAAAATAGATGGTGTAGCTATAGCTAAAAAGAATGCTAATAGCACAGCAGGCCTAATGTCATCAGGATAGGTCCACAAGAAAAGCAGCACTATAGTCAAATAAAATATTTTTGTATTTTCAAGGATTCGACCGACAGATCTCAGCATCAATAAGCAACACAATGAAAGTGTGTATACAGGTGGTATTTCAGTTGCATAATATCTAATGTTTTGTTACATCCATGCTAACTCTGTGGTCACGTCATATCATTCATATTAGAGCAGTTGAGTGGGGTTAAAAAAACTACAAGAGATTTAGTTTTGTCTGTTAAGATGGTCACTGTGTCAGAGACGCTTATAGAGTCTTAAATTCTTCTACACGTTGGTCCCCGACCAATCATAACTTGCCATTTTTCTCAACTTGCACAATGTCATCAGGAAGGTGGCGCTAGGGACAGGCTTCTGGGTGTGTATGATACCTGCTGTCTTGTGTTAAGAAAAGCCTAAAAAAAGAAATAAAATAAGAAGTGTGACCCTTTCCGCTGTTTCACACTTCCAGCACCAACAACATCATTCCTCTTTTGCTTCGCCATGTGTACAGTTGTGCACAGAAAATCTCTCTGTGTTACTATAGGTCAACGTCATGGTACACAAGGTGGAATATGCCACACTAAGTGAGAGAAGAAAAGAAAATCTCTGAAAAGTTCCAGATACAGCGTTTGTTCTCTTTGTTACAGTACACATATTGATACTGATATCGTAGTCTGAACCCGACATAAGGCTTAAAATGGTAACCATCTTGGATTAATGCATGAAGGTTTCCAAGTTGGAATATCTGGAGGGTTCCCATTCTTCATCTGCAGACATTGCCTGAGTGCAGCATAAAGCCTAAGCAGAACATGATGCATCATTTTTAAGCAAAGCTAATGGTAGTGACACACAGAAATGGTACCAATAGCAGTCCATCAGTGCATTGGTTGTTTGCTAGAAGATGAGAGGCTCACTTGTCTGTAAATCTACAAGATTCATAATGACTTAATAATCTTAGTTATCCTTTTGATTGTTACAGGTGAGTCCAAACTTAATAGTCAAAGTGAAAATTGATGATTAGATTTATCTGCCTGAATTGAATCAGCACAGCTGGTCAGATGAAAAAGTGCCAAGTGGCAAAGAAACAATGGAGTGTGCAATTAGCTAATGCAACTGGACAGCCATTTTGGGTCGAACCAAGTCTGCAGAAGAGGAAGCCATGATGATGCTGCACTTTCTTGTCTCATAGTGCTTAGTTTGTCTTCTGGCACAGTGCTCAGTTCCCTGACTGAGGAAGGGCAGCTAGAAGACACACACGTACATAAACCCGCAGAGTCAGCCTATTGATCATGTTCCTTTCCCTTGTTGAGATGTATGGATCAAATACTATCACAGGGGAAACAGAGGGCCAGCTTATGGAAATGACGATCCTCTTTGACACTGAGCTCCTGGACATCAGAAAATCATAAGGAGCATCACAGTGAGCACTGGTGCTTCTGGTTTATGTGGTGTCGATGTTTGTTTCCACAGAGGCATTACTTTCATTACAGGCCCCTGTCTTCCTATTGGTAATCTTGTTGTTATGGGGAGATTTAATACGTCAAATAGAGAGGAGATGATATAGTTTAAGCTTAATGGAGAACCGGAGTAGAAAATTTCACATCCAAATGGATCTCATTACACATCTAGCGACAGAAATAGCCAACAGGTATAGAATACAAAGTCAGCTCAACAGCGGTGACTAAATCACTTGGAGTCAGACAGGTTTTGATCTTGCCATTCATCTGCAGTGGCGTGGTCGTGGGCGTTCGCAGTGGACTCATTTCCTAATGGACTCTGGCGAGCGCCTGCCAAAGAGCAAGCTGGGAAAGAATGAATGTTATCCATTAGACAAAATGGCCGTCTGTAAATTGTAGCCACTCTGCATAAACGAGCAAGAGCTGGGCGGGAGCGGGAGCAGATGGATGGAGAGGTCTCGGAACCAACTTATAGTAATGGAAGCTGGCTCGCTATCATTCATTGCTGCCATGCCTTCAATATGGCCAGTAAATAGTTTGCAGCTGGTTTTAAACATTATGATTTAGAGGAAACTCATACTGACATATTGCATTTGACGTTAACATTTCGTAACCCCAGTTTGGGTTGGGTTTTTTTGTGATTTCATGGGTTTAGTAAATTCCATATAACCTTCATGCTGACTTTTTCTCAGCTTATAATGTACAGAAACATTACACACTAAATATACTCTACGGGGCAATACAGTCACCATGTGTGACATGAGGACTTTATCTGGGTCCCTGTCTATTATGAGGCAGACACAGAAGGTCTACATGGTGTTCCTCACCGACACTCCTTTATCTTGTCTCCACTCAACCTTATCTATGGCAATCCATTCAGATAAGATGGATACTAATGATGGTGGAAAACCTCAAGGGTTTTTACTGGAAACACTTGGAAAGACATTGCATATTTGAGTATGTAGACAGAGAGAAAAAGATCCACCATAACACACCCAGACAGTGAATATTTACTTGTTTATTCATACTGTTGACTCCATCAAGAGATATATCAGCACTGCTCCAACTCTCAAACTGCAGACTTTCTGACTAAAAGAGAAAGCTGGAAGGAGGAAAAAATGGGAGAGGCTCCACAGAGCATTGAACTATCTGACATTCCAGTCAAATGCACAGGGATAAAACCAGGTGTGAAATCACCTCTCCTGTTTAGACTTGACGCCACAAAGCAGAGGACCATCTGGCAAACTGTCAGAGAGCTAAACACAGTCTGTTTGCTGCAGCTCTTCTACCTCTACTGTTAGTCTTAAGAAAGTGGTGCTGCAATTGGAGGAATATAATGTGGCACTAGAAAACACTTGATATTCCCCTAAACTTGTCAACTAGTTAGTCTGTAAGAATACATTATGGAGACAGACTATGTCATGTGAAAATAAAATCCCTACTTTAGACATCAACAAAACTAGCTTAGCACTAGTCGTATGAATGTAGTATACTAAACAACAGAATCAAACACATCCGCAATTAATAAGTCCAGCGAACAATGTGCAATGCCTAAAACAAAACAATCGAAATGTGTTGAATTACAGACCATACCTTTTTGGGAATACAATCAGCTTTAAATGAACCTTCTACCAGATGCTCTAATAGCTCCAAAATAGATTTGAATTGTGCAGAAACACAAAATTGAAAAAGCAATTTACTTATGCAAATGCAGTGAGCTGCTATAGGCATAAGTGGCAGTTCAACAAGGGCCTGATGAAAGTCCTGCAGTCTCTCAAACACATAAGCAAATATAAATGCCTCACCTGATGGCAAGAATAATAAATACAGAAGTAAAACCGTATGACAATTGCCTCTTGCTGCAACATTATTAGTACGAATCCAATACAGACTCCAAAGCTGTTCAGATTGCACTCTCACTGTAAGTAACGCTCAAGCATGTCCTATATACTTTGTGTATAATGGCTGACAGTGAACATATGTTCAGCCAGTGTTTGACCATTCGTGTCAAATTGTTGGTATTAGGAAAAATCCCTGGTCACTGATGTTCAACCAGTCTTGGTATGCAACTGTAGTTCCATACACTTTGCTGGTTAGCCATAATCACTGAATATTTCATCTAAGTCTCTTTGTTAAACAGCTTTGTCATATTTGCAACATGAGAGACAATAGAGTTAACAAAGGATTTCTTTACTTTTTCTGTCTCCTCATGAAACCTTCAACAAATGAAGCATTTATTCTACGTTCAAGGATCAGTATCAAGTTGTTTTATTAAATGTAGATTCTGCATTATTGTTCACTTGTGGTGTCTGTCTTCATCGACCTTAAAGTCCACACCATGTGTGATTTGCAGTCAAAGGCCCAGTGTTTTACATTTAGGAGGATCTATTGGCAGATTAGAAATTTAATATAATATGAATAACCATGTTTTCATTAGTGTATAATCACCTAAAAATAAGAATCATTAGGTTTTTGTAACCTTTAAGTATCTTTAAAATGAGAATAATGGATTTTATGACCTGAGGTGCTAACCCTGGGTATATAATATAGCTTAACATTTTGGGGATGAATATACAAACAACAAACACAGCCATAATGACTCGTATTTCACGAGGTAAGCACATCACCTGATGAGTTCATCTCTGTCAATGGTTCATCTACAGCCAGGTCTGTCACACAGGGAGACAGCACAAAAGAGGGCTGGCTGTACTGTAGGAAATTGGACACTATGTCTGTGGTCGGAGGCAGATAGATGCCAGGCAGACATGGCTAGCTCCTCTGTTCTCATGCTGATACCTGATAAAGGGGACTGGGCCTGTCTTCTGGAAAAACAAAAGAGCTACAGCAGCCTCGTTTGATAATGCTGGAATGTCTCAGAGTATGTGTGTGTATTTTGTGTGTCTGTGTGCTGCTTGCTGGGCAATGCTACAGTAAGTGGGAATGTACCTGCACACTATCTGTAAGAGCAAAAACACACAACATGGCAAGCAGAGGAAATGAACAGACGTTATCGGGATGAAGGATGTTGAAAGAGAGCACAAAATTGAATGCCAAGAAGACGCTGAATAACTTTAGCAGCAGTGGTGCATTATTTATGTGGCACGCACTGTAAGATATCACTTACATGGCAGGAGCACAAGCCCAAAGGTTGGATTGGTTTTCGATACTGCACAGTGATTCTGTGACTGACCGTGATGCAGTGATACAAGGGGGTGCAGCAATGCAGCTGCTTCTCTGTGAAATGCAGCCCGTGGGCTTTACATACAATTTGGCTGCTAATGTTGCATCTCGGGTTACTCCTCTTTCTTTCCAATGACACACGTCTGAATACAGAGTCAACTCATTCCAGCTGCGACAAGTTCCTCTGTGTAAGCCATCAACATAAGTATAACTTATCAAAATAGATCATAATAAAAGACTCCATTTGCATCCATCACTGTCATAACTGTGAAAAGTACATATTGACCGCCGTGGCCAATATGATACCACTCAGAGCCAGTATTTCATGCGGATATTTGTTTTTCAAAATTACCTGTCTCTGTAGACTCTAAAACTTGTTGTTGCTCTTAGCTAACTCTTCTTCATTTCTGTTTTTAACAATGCAGCATGTAAAACTGACATACTTGGCAAGACAAAAATGTCCAAGCAAGGTAGTACACAGTGCCTTTCAGCACACCTTCTCCATGTCAGACAGTAAATCCCCTCTGAGGGAACGTAGGTTGATGTCTTTGCTCTCAAGCTCCTCTTTATCTCCTGCTGTAATTGCATCTGCCTACACTTTGATTCACAAAAGAGCCTATTAAATGTCAAATACTTGTTAAAGCTTGTTTACTTTTTGGGGCTTTTGTGTCAGAATATTTGTGGGAGGAGGAGGGCCGTCAGGAGATAACTGGAAGTGGGGGGACGTGATCGTTCATGTGCTCTGGTAAGTTTCACATTATGAGAGACGTTCCGGTAATCATGTTCTGTGTCCGCAGAGAAAGACGAGTGAATCGAGAGCGGTCCTTGATGTTTGCCTCAAGGGCTTTTTCCTGATACAGAAGATTATTAAAGATTAAAAACGCCATCTGCCCAAAGTTTTCTCAAACTACATTTGACACGACTTTCTGTAAAAAATGGTTAATTCTTTCACCGTGTAATCCATTTTCTTTGGGATTCTAGCAGTTTCAACAGTTTCAACTGATTTTTTGGCCACCATGGGAGCCGTGGAACAAGCTGTTCAACCAACACTGACATATAGCTTTATAAAGTTTTTATGCTGAACGTGTTAGCAGCAAACAACTGCCTTACACATCCAGCAGACAGGAACAACACTGGCATTCATTTAGAGTCGTGGAGTTCTGGTTACCTGATAAATGTAAGTCCAGTTCACTCTCCCTTTAGCTCTTTTTTTGGTTTCCACCAAGTCCTGAGGGAAATATCTCGCCCTTTCAGCACTAAAAGATGCTAACTGCTGATATTCACCAGCAAGTCACTAACTCTGTCTGTTTACTGGAAACATGGCAGTTCAATATGGCGGCCTCCATGAAAGTGGACCACTGTAGACAACAACAGTTGATTCTAAGGTAATGAAAACCCAATGATTCCTGTATTCAGGTGATCATACACTCATGAAAACATAGCCACGGATGCCAGAATGTTGGTAGTGATACCAATACCAGTGAAATTCCACGATTCCCGATACCACAGTAAAAATGTCCCAATCAAGTTTTCTTATCCCATTGAATAGCTGCTGATACTCCTGAGTTAAACTTGATTTTTTCTTAATAATACAGGTGACTAGCTCTGCATTGCATTCAGAAAAACATTGCCTGCAACCAACCTTAATTTTTTTTAGAATTAATATATCAATATTTGTATAGCCTATATATAGGCTATATTTTATACTGAACAACTAATAAACAAACACACTCTCTCTGCAATATTTTTTGATAGTTTGATCTTGTCTTGTTGCTATCTGGAAGGCGTTTCTCTCTGCCTTTAACAGTGTCCTGCAGAGTGTGTTGCTTCAGTGCAGCCTTTACCTGAGTTACCTGACTGAACTGGATTCTGCTCTCTTTATTTTCCTCGTCTGTACATCTTTTCATTAATGAATTACTCTTATTTGCTCTTTGTTTGCTGGCTTGGTGAGGGTTCGCCTCCACCTCTCTCTGTCTCGCCTGAGAGCACACACACACACACACAGACACAGCACAGTGACAGAAACACGGAGGAGAGTTGATGACGGAGCAAAATCAAATCCTCGGTACCTAGAGGAAAAAGTAGGTAGAAAAACAAGTACTGTCAAGTTTTCAGAAATTTGGCATCAACTTGGTACTGAAGTAGCTTATCGGTTCCTGTGACATCCCTAATGAATATTCTATTTAATTTCTGCCAATAGATCCTCCTAATTCTTACACACTGGGCCTGTAAGTAGGAGAATAATAGTTCTTCAGTCCAATACTTTCACTTAACAGGAACATTCATTTTCATCTCTGTGTATTATACTGTAATTATTGTGTTGAGAAGGAAATACCACTGAATTTTTGTACCCTAGAAAAACACACAAACTTACAGTTTTAATTTACACTCATTACTATTTACTTAAACCATAAACAAAGGAGAGCTGTCCAGAAATGACAGCAGTGATTCATGTCCGACACCAACATACAGCTACATTAAGAATAATTTATAATACATAATAACATGCAGTGGAAAGGTTTTGAATTTGGGTGTACTCTTGTTCAAACTAGTCATTACTGCTATAAAACGAGGCTCATTTAAATGTGGAAGCCAAGGAAAATGTTATTTAAAACCACGCAGTCTGCTTTTTACTTTCAGTGGAGCAGCTCCAGGCCTGATGATGTTGCAGATTATGTCATTTGTTGAGAGATTATTTGTGTTTGAATAGTATTGATTGAACTGTACCAGTCCTGTGATAAAAGCATTTGGATAAGTATGATCCTCACGTCATGTGTATAAAGACCATGAAAAGCAATGATAAACTATATTGTCTTTCATTCAAAAACATAGCTGTCTATTTGGATTAACTCAGCTGTCAGAGCTGAGGCCTACTTGAACAAATTTCTGCAAATATCCTCTCTCGCAACTGTGCATAACCAAGCCTGTCATTTTCCCAGGAATAGAAGGGTAGTTAAAATTACAGCTTTTGAGGAGTGGAAATTTACGCACTGTCTGTTCTTAAATAGGAGCTCTAACAAAATAGCCATATGGTAACATTTACAGATTTAAACATGGGAAGTTTAACGATATAAGAGGAATCTTTAATGATATATGACAAAGTGTGAGTTTAGCATCCGCCTATTCAGCTGTAAAGTTTAGTTTTAAAACACTGATGTAGTTTTACATTGGATGTGCAGAGCAGTCAATACTCCACAGCCTTTAGCTTTTCAAAATCTTTCTGTCCAAGACGTCAAAATCAAATCAAAGATCAAAGATTAGCCTTGAAGAGATTAAAACTGAGTATAATTAGTTGCTGTCACCTTCAAGAATGCTTTCAAGGATCCGATAAGGTTCCTAGATCTAAGTTTGGGAGCCTAAGTTTTAGAATAGCAGGACATTAGATAATGCAAATTTGGTCCCTTGAAAGAGTTCAGGAGAGAGAAACCAGGTCCAAATGCCGACTGAAAGCTACATTTTTTTGGTCCACTTTGGGGCAGCAGAACATAACAGTGACATAAACTGTCTTATAAATATTGCCTTATAAAGTTGTTCTGACCAACGTGTCAACAGATAGTTGTCTACTTAAACATCAATCTGACTTGCAACATTCATTTGGAGTTTCTGGCCACTGTATAAATGTGATGTAAATGTGCTCCTGGTGGAAACAAGGTTAATGAGTCAACCAGAAAAAGTAAAGTTGTGGGCTTTAAAACCAAAACAACCAGCTGAAAGGTGCTAAAACACTGTGCAAAGAACTGGATTATAATTCCTTATGGGTCTGTCTCAATAAGCAACAGCTTTGACATTATACATAATCAACCGATCCACTGTGTGAACATATAAAATCCTATAAGCCATGTCTATATTAGAGTAAAAGCATCAGGAGATTATTATCAGGAGAGGTCCAATACTCTTTTAAAGCTGACAGTCTGGGGAGCTTACCAAAACGATAATGTTGTAATCATCAAATATTCCTCGTTGTTTTGTATCTCATCGATAAGCATAATTAAGTGGTGAATCTTAAAAGAGACTTGACTGTACACAGTGTTTCTGTAGTAGGGTCCAACAAACCCCCAAAAGAGGATTTTAAAGAAGGTTTTGACTTTCCACATAATGTGCAGATATTTTTTACACATCTTTAACAATATAACCACCATGATATACAATAATAAGGTAGAACTTGAGAGAGGACATGCCTACTTTCTTATAAACGTTCATTTAACTCATGTTGGTGGTAAAATTGCTCATAAAGCCTTTAAGAATCTGAGCTCTGCTTCCTCCTGCCTTGCAGGTCTGAGGGGAGTCTGTCGCATCAAACCACTGAACTCCTACATTGATACTTGATAAGCTACATCCAATATCACTTTGAACTAGTGCAGCACTATGTGATCCCTACCGATATATTACTTTTTGTTGTATGTGACAAATCACTAAATATAATCGACGTGAGTCTAAAGGATTGTTGTGTTCTTTTATGTGATGTCTTTCAGTGCTTTATGCTTTGTTTCTTGTGAAATCTAAAAGATCATTATGGAGCCTAGAAGTACAGCATATCCTAGACACAGGACAGTGGGGGATCTAGAAAATGCCCTGTCACCCCAGTTTTGTGTGAAATGCAGCCAGATTTAACACATTAACATTAACACAGAATTTAAAGTTCTAGTGCGTAACCTTTTAGGAGGATCTATTGATTAACTGTTCTTGTAACCTTAGAATGAGGCTTTTATATCTACGGATGAAGTGCCTTCAATGGAGGCCGCCATGTTGAATCATCATGTTTCTAAAGTAGCTCAAAATGGACTAACTAAACTCAACACCAGCTCTAGATTGAGGCCTTCACATTCGCAGTCATCTCCTTTATGCTTGGAAGGGGAGGGTGAGGCAAGAGAATTGCAATCTAGTGGCTAGATGCCACTAAATCCTACACAAGTTCTTTAATGATCTGTTATGGCCACAGTTTAGATTAAGTGGTTAAGTTCAATGAAAAATTACGTATTTGGAAAAATGTCTGAAGTTTTGCAAAAAAAAAAAAATATATATTGATTTTTAATGCCACCTTTAGATATTTCTATTCAATGCTTTTCTAATGTGCCACAATAATGTAATGTTTGTGAGTTTAAATCTTTATTTGTGGGCTTTTCCGAGCAAATATGTATTTAAGTTATTGTTTGTGATTAAATCAGAAGGCCTATATATTTCTACCACCCCTTAAAGTATCCATGCCACCCGCTTGCCACCCCATTAACATGTCTCTAGATCCGTCCCTGAGGTCAGATGTCAAATTTCCATTCATAATCTCCATGGTGTCTATCATACGTGATCCCCACCTGGTCCTGCTTTGTGCATTTGAAGGGTCTGGGGGTTTGTCACTGATGGGGAACCGAGGTAAAGACACTGTCTGTCCAACTGGGGGCGGCGTTGGACAGCCACTTTTTACAGGCATCCCAGCGATCAGCAATTCACACCCCCCGCCCCACCACCACCCACCTCACCCTCACTTGTGGGATCAGCAATTCAGATCGCATGCAAATCCAGGAGCGTCACTGTGAGTGTGTGTGTGTGTGTGTGTGTGTGTGAGTGAGAGAGAGAGAGAAAGAGAGGAAAAGCGAGGGGGGGGGAGAGAAGTGCAGTTGCATTCCTGGAGAGAGAGAGAGAGAGAGAGAGAGAGAGAGAGAGAGAGAGAAAAGAGAGAGATCCCTGCCCCTTCCTCCTCCTTCCTCCTCCTTCCTCTCTTCGCTCCTGGTCTCCCAGCCGGCGGCGGCAGAGGGATTTTTAACCCGGGCTGCAGATGCGGGATACAGGGCTGCAGAGTGAAAGAGACACTGGTAGTCCGTAGGGAAGTTGTGGAAAGGAGGCTCGGTGCAACATTTAAACGCATTTAAAAGAGTTTTTGGAGTTTGTTTTCGGACCCTGCGGGCGGTAAAATTTAATTTGAGGAAAAGTTTACTTTTTGGCTTACATCCGTGTGGTGGTCATGGGTTCCCAGCGCGCACTCCGGTCCGGCCGGACTGCGCTGCTCCTTGCGGGGCTGCTCGTGGCTCTGTGGCAGCGCTGCGATGCAAGTTGCCCGGAGAAAGCCTTGGAGGACAGGGAAGAGGACGCCAACATAGTTTTGACCGGCACCGTGGACGAAATAATTAACATGGACCCGGTGCACAATACCTATTCTTGCAAGGTAAGTGATTTCGTGTGAAACGATCTAAGTGAAGTAGTCGCAGGAGAGCATTGCTTCAAGCCAAAGACACCTGCTTCTTGCATGAAAACCACCAGCTGGGTTTATGTGCACTATTAGAAGTCACATTATCACTTAATACTTTTACCCTCGTGTAGCTGATGGAAGCCATTACCACCGAGTTTGTGTTCCAGCTCTCTCAACAGTTTGCATGAAAACATTTTACAAACCCATTCATCCAGAAGCATTTGGCAGCGGTTGCGTGGACACTGACAGAGAATCCACTTTGCCTTCAGAAATAGATAATGTTTTTTTTTATTTTTTTTATTTTATTTCCACTTACCAATTACATAGCTACAAGGGAGGCCTAACCGACCATGTAATCATCCCAAACATGCTGCCGTATGAGAGTGGCCCCTCACCGGCCCCTGGCTGTATAGCCCTCAATTGATTTCTAGTCATAAATGTTGGAAACATGCAACTTTATTTACCAGTGGCTGCTGAGATGATATTCTGAATCGTGATTTATTCTGTGGTGTTGCCAACAGATGCCACCACATTCATCTCAAACTAGAGATTTGTGACTTGTGGCTAATTTAGGAATAAAAAAAGTCCATAAATTGCAATGAGATTACCACAGAAACACTTAAAGCACCCCAAATAGTACTGTGATATGTAGGACGCTGTTATAACACTGTAAGAGACACATAACATAATTTTATTCTCAGTATAGAGTACTGACTAGTGCTTCAAGGTGTGCCCAAAGCGATAAAAATGTGAAGTCATACTTTACATTGTCATTAGTCACTTCTGAAACCTGTCTCTGATTACTAAACCACACAATAGCACATGGCAAAAACAACTTCCACTGCTCCACAAACAAGCACATTTTCAGTCAGGAAGCAGCCCTCCTCCGTCCTTATTCCACGGCCATTCATTGTGAAAAAACTTATGCACCATCATGGACTTGTGGTAGACCACTCTATAATCTGTCAAAATAAACAACTTTTGTTTGGTCAGCTCTCTTGCTGCTCTTTTCCTCAGCGCCCACTTGCTTCCCGTCTCCCGGTGAATGAGTGGAGTAGATTAGAGACACACGGCTCTCTTTCTGGAAAACAGAAAACCACCACCAAGTGCTGAAATGAGACAAGACTGCTAACATGTAGCGGAGGGGGCCAGCTTTCCCATGACTGTGCATAAAGCACCCTTTGCTGCACTGCCAGTGATGCATTATCTATGGGTGCATGCAGTGTGTTAGATCTAGAAGTTTTGAAGTGGCTGGACAAATGCTGTATCTGGATCTTCTGTGTGAGATTTATTCCAGTAGAAAAATCACTGTTACTACATACAATTTCAGCAGATGCTTTGGTAGCACAGATAAAGATTTGAACAGTAAGGTCAGAGAAACACACATCTTGCGCTTAGGGCAGGGGTACTGAGGGAAACCCTGATCCAGATGGCCCAGAACTGGAAAGCTGCCCTTTGAATGCTTTTAGATTAAAATATGATGCATGATGTTGGTTGTGACCAAATGCTAAAAGGCGTGCTGTCTTTCTGTTGTCGTTTGGCTAAAGGTCAGGGTGTGGCGCTACTTGAAAGGGAAGTCCAACGTCAACCGCGAAATTCTCCTTGATGGCGGCAACAAGTTGATGATCGGTGGCTTTGGCAATCCCGGGATCTGCGACAACCAGGTGGCCACGGGAGACACTCGCATATTCTTTCTCAACCCTGCCCCGCAGTCCATGGGCCCAGAACACAAGAACGAACTTATGCTCAACTCAAGTCTGATGAGGATTACCCTGCGCAACCTGGAGGAGGTGGAGTCCTGTGTGGAAGGTAAGCAGCCAGTTTGGAGGAATTTACAGTACTTGTTGTTGGGAGTCCAAAAAAGTAATTCTAAGAATGATAAACATGTATGAAAAAAAAGCGTTGCCTGCGAGAAAGTTAATGTAGAAATCTATGCTGTGGTTACTCACAGTGATTGTAAATCACTTAAAGCAGCAAGGAATTCATATACCGGTCGCTGCTAAAATTACATAGCCTTGGGCTCGGAGTGTCAAGGTTTCCCAGAACTCCATGAAACAAGGACACCTGAGTCATTTTAGGAGCTTTGTTGCCATGGTGAAGCTCCAGCTTTTCCAAGCAGAGCCTTGTTGAGGTGGGTGTGTCTGATCTGAACACCTTAAGGACACGGGTTGAGTGGTTAAGGGATGATTCCTGACCTTTGCACCTTGTGGCTGGGCTATTTTATTAAGTCAGAGGTGAAACTGCTTAACACTTACATTCACATAAACACATGATGTGGAAGCTTTACAGGGCAGGTTCCCATACTTTATTTTTACAACCCACTCACAGATTCCCACCATTTTAACTTTACTGCAAAAAGAACTACACACAGACAAAGACTGCAACAGCAGAAGCAGGCAATTAATGGACGGATCACACTTGCCCACACGTGAAAATAGTTTTCAAGGGGCTTTTGAAAGGTTTGATGTGCTTTAGATAATGTTGCTGTTGATTTGCGTCCCAGGACTTCAGCACGAAAAGAGTTAATTAAATACTTCTATTCCCCCCGAGTCCTTTTTTGGTTGAGAAGTCATTTGTCAGGCTCTTATGAGACGAACCATACAGCCATGACTAATAAATCTCAGCATCCACCGTGACTGTAAGACTGTAGCAGCCTGTGCCCCCATGCCAGAGAACAGTGAGCTTGCTGCTGTTTAACTTTTACTGGTGCATGACAATGTTGGCAGCTGTTCAAAATTTGAATCTAACACTTAGACGGGCCGGTAGCACCGGGGGGAAATGAATCAGAGCACCAATCACCTTGCTGAAGGCTTTCTGGGGCAATCACTGTTTCACAGTTGTAGGGTCTATATTCTGGGTACTTTCCTCAGAACAGTTCAGGGTGGCAGGATGTTCCAATGGATGGAGCTTGTTTGCAGTGTTAAGTTGCATTTGGCACACACATAAAACTTCTTCTGTTTGTCTGTCCAGGCACGAAACACTGCACTGCTAACCTTTTTATTCAGCCCCCTTTTCTTCTTTTTGGACTCCTGGTGTGGAGAGGGGAGTTTCTTGGCTCTGACAAACTGTCTAGAATGTGCCCTTTTTGTTTCAAGGCTTTGTATTTGAAGAGGGTTTACTTCACATAACCTGATTTTCTCATATCACCTGACAGTCGAAGGAATAGCGGTAACAAAATACTTCAAGAAGTCATCAGGCAAAAGTTAGACATCTAAGACACCTAGACAGGCAACTGAACATTTTCCTAGGAAGGCTTTGGAGCTTCCTCTGCACTGACCATCCGATAAGTAATATCCTGGGACAATTGTTATACAGTGGGTTCAGCCCCACCATGAAATCTGTATTTATTTTTTTGTGGAGTGAAATTGGTCCCAATAATAAGCTAGCATAACTCCATCTGCTAGAGAATGAGCTTTGAGGCATGTTCTAGTGCAGAGTTTTAATTAAGAGAGTCAAGTCAGATCCCATCCGTTCTGTGCAACCACTACCACTGGAGACTGTGGGATGTCAGTGCAGCGGGACAAGACTCTACCTGCCGCAGTACTCATTGTACTCTCCTCTGCTTTCTCCTCATTCTTGACATTTTCGATAGCTAGGATAGACTCAGGAATGCCTGGCAGAGAGCTTGGTGGGGAGGCGCATTGTCTGAGGTGGAAGAAAAAAGGCTTTGTGTGAGCTCGTTGCCACCAAGAGTTTTGAGAGGGACACAGACACAGAGGAAAATAAGATGAGTGATGCAGAATGAAGGAAAAACAGAGGATTTTTTTGTACATGTGAGGACGTGAAGGATGTTGTGTTTGCTGTGGCATATTTGTTGAAGTTTGGATCAGCGCTGTGTTAACATAGATGCCTTCAGGCATTATGTTTCACGCTCTTTCTACCCCTGTGCTCTTCTTACTGGGCGGTGGCACTTCAGGGCCACTCAGTCTATGTGTGCGATCACTTGGCTATAGGCTTTCACCTGCCACAGAGCGGCACTCCCCAGAGGAGTGTTTATAAGATCTCAGTAAACACTTGCAGTGCTGACCAGATCTTAAAATGTTGTACGCCATTGTTACGGTGCAAAACAAGCCTCCTTTTTTGTTCTTTACTTACATACAGGTGTAACTTATAGTAAGTAACTTAGGGCATTTCTGTGGTCACAGTGAGAAGTGGAAATTGCTAAATAAGTCCGCTCAAAATGTATGCCTTGGCTGATAAGCAGGGGGCCTTTGGCACCGAATCTCTGGCTTTGGTCCTCTACCTTACCATTAAGTGAAATGTTACCGTAGTCAATTGTGTTGTGCTGAGAGTTGACAGATAACATCAGAACCAGACAGTGACATTTGCTGTGTCTTTGGAAACAAAAATGTCATGGTTTTGTAAAAGTAAATGAAGGAGATAATTTAAGGCTCCACAAAACAACTTGTCCTCCAGATTTCTTAAGGATGTAAGAAGAATGAAAAGAGAAAAGAAAAAGAAAGCATGTAAAGAAAGAAAGACAAGTATGTGCTGTGTTTATTATCATTTCCGTCGCTTTTTTCCCAATGCTGTGTTAATGACAACAAAGGGAGAAGGCGGGGGTGTTGCGGGGTTTAGAAGAGAGGAAGCCCTCTTGATGGAGAAGTGTTGAGCGTACAGGGAGATCTTATCTGTCTTGCTCTGTTTATCAGCTGCTTTTGTTTCAGCTCTTGATGACTTGATGCCAGAGTCTTTCCCTCAAGGCCCCCACGAAGAACAGCAACAAAGGGCTGTTTCTTCCTTCTGTCTTGATCTCTTCCTCTCCTTCCCTTTTTTCATCCATCTCTTTTTAGAAGAGGAGAGATGAGCCAGCCAGAAGTCAGTGCACAGTCATGCAACAGCTGCATCGAAGATCATTTCTTTGTCCCTTTGTGCTGCATCTATTTAAATATGCAATGCTGAGTGCAGCTAGTGTGCCCCACTGGTTGGACAATCAAAAGTCCTTGTGGGATGTTAATGAGCTGCATTTTACTGCTCAACATACCACTGGCTGTTTATGATCTGTGTGTACAGCAGTCCAGAGGCTCACTGGTAATGGGGTTAGCCAGGCTTGCTGAGAACATGATGGGGGTCCTGATTTGCCAGCAGGTGGTCTTGCTTAATGATGGGCGAGCAGACAGTCCTGTGGAATGCTCCTCGGGGTGGGTGGGATGTGGGATGACTGTTCGAGCCCACCCCGCCTTCTCCTTCAGTGCTCCTTCAGTGAATGGGACTAGGCCCCACGGAAAACTTTGAGCTTTTTTCCCACTGTTTGTGAAAGGAGGAGGCCTGGAATCGGCTGGAATTCCTAACCTGCACAAGCTCCTACCTGGCTGCCTCCTCCCTCCTCTCCTTCGTGATATGTGAGGAGATAATGATAGAATGATAAGGGCAAAATGGAGAGGAGCTTTTAGCCGTGGTGTCTGCTTGCAATTTTTCACAACATTAATGGCAATCACCCAGGGCAGTTGACTCCCTTGTTTCAAGAACCATTAAAGATATACTTAAAAATGCAGGGGTCACTTCACAGCTACAGTTAATCAGTGACTCAAAGCCCTGGAAGATACGCATGGAGAGTATGTTGACATGCAAAGTTTACTCCCTGGATTTTTTGAGGTGGATATCTCAGTTGAGCTCAGCTCCTAATGTGTCTCATGCTACAATATGATGGTAGCCTCTCTCATTATGCCTACCTGATGTAGTGCCTCGGCTTTTTTCCCCTGAAAATTATTTTTTATTCCATATAAGTATAATAATTCCTTCAGAGTTTAATAGAGGGAGTCTTTATTTCAGACAAGGTGGTCCACCTCCGCTATAAAACACTCTGGGAAATCGTGCTGCAAGTTTTCTGCCCTATAATTTAAATATCAGGCTCAACTACCACCTACTCAGGTTTTAATCTTACCAAGAAATTCTTAGAGACAGATTAGAGCATCAACACTGCACAGTGAAACATGACAACCCACCATATATTTGACTTTCCCAGGTATGAAAACATATGGCTGGTGGGTAATTCCAAAGGGGAGATGGAGTTTATTTGATTGTGGCTCTGGAAAGTGTGTGAGAACACTACGCAGCCGCACCCAGGTGACTGAACTAAAGCACCAGAGTCTTTATCCAGTCCATGTCTACACAAGCAGCCTTTTGTCTTCAGGGAGTCATGGTAAGTCAAGAAGACTGACTTCAAGGATTGGATTTTTCTCAGGGTCCTTGAATGGATTAGGCTATAGTCTAAGAGTGAGAGTTCATTTTCTTGCTGTAGAGCTTTTCTACAAAGGTGTACCCTTGGTAAGTCTGCGTACCCTGTGTGGCTTATGTCAAAAGATTTATCCAGTGAAGTGAACAGAATTAGACAAATAGAAAGGCTTGATGGAAGGCTTTGATGAAATAAGCAACAAAGGCTTGATGGGAGAAACAAGACCAATAGACCTGTTTGCCAGCTAGCCCAGAGTCTCCAGAGTTATTGCACATTTTAGATTTTAATTAAAAATGCGGGAGAGCCTGCTTGGCATAGCGATAAAGGACTCCGAAATGAAAAAGCCATGAAAGATGGAAGAGAGCAAAGGAGGAACGGACCACTTAACCGCAGTGTGTTCACCTTGGCCTGTATCCCGGCTCGAATCAGGAGTGTATCACTGTCTTGCTGATAAGGATCATAGATGGTATTGATTGAACGCAAAAACACCTACATGTAGTGACATGCTTGTCACTTCAGTAAGATGTTAACATGCCCATAGTGCACACACAGAAATACTGTGCAACATCAAGCCTGTCCAAATACATTGTATATCCTGTAAAAAAGTTTTAATGACACTTTTTTCCTGCTGTGGTTTGAAGGAAGTATGAGTTCTAAAGTTAGTAGGTGTCATAGTCCCAGTTAAGCTCTTCTTTAGTTCAGGAACAGGAAAGTGGAACTGACCTAGGAGGCTCTGGGCAGGGACTTGGATGTACAGTGACCCGGAAACCTTCCTCTTCTATCCTGGACATAAAGAGCTCAGTGCAGCAGTCTGCATGAGATCTGGGCTCCCTCTGGGGAACTGGATCCGTGACAAAATTCTTGCTCCAAGGCTGCATTTCTAAAGCAGGGCAGCTGCTGTGGCAAGTGTGGCTACCTACTGTCAACACGCCAAAAACATCAGGTTTAGAGAAAGGGGTTTTGGTGGGACACCAGGGGGATAGCAGAAGCCTTAATGTGATTTAGATTTAGGTCAGCTGAGCTGTCACTTTAGAGCGGCTCAGATAAAGAGAAAACAAGGGAAGAAAATTGACTCTTTTTTGCCCTGTAACTTTTTGTTTTGTAGGATACATAAGGGACTTTTCCTCTTAGTTTGAACCAGTCTTATTTTGACAATCTATAGCTTTCACTAAGTGTGCTTGGTGAACACTTTAAACCTTCTGCTTTTAATAGAAAGCTGATTATTGAACTTATACATCGCATGCTAGACTGCCTTCGGTAAACTGTCTCTGGGTGTGTTAACCTCCAGAATTATGTCAGCATTTGCCAGCAGTGTTTAAGATACTGTGATTTTCTCCTCAGAATTAACTTTTTTACATTTTTCCAATGGTTTTGGCCCTTAATGAATCAGCAGTTGTCTCAGCATCTCAGACAGGAAGAACTTGGTTCAGAGGTTAATCACATTCTGTCACCTTCTGGATGTGGGCTGGAGATGCACTGACCCCACTGCTGTTAAATTAGACCTATTATGTTCCCTGTTGTCTCGTGGTATGCACCTGTTACATACCACCATCCATATGCATGGCAATGAGGCTAATTATATAATTCTGGAATCCTTGTTTCTGGGCTTCTCTAGCTATATTCTGACAGGTTTAAATGTCTGTTGTTTAACAATACTTTCAATAAGGACCCAGCCCTGTCAAGTTCTGTTTAACCACCCATATTACACCAATGTGTGATTGTTGAAGGTCTCTTGATATTACTATGCTGCTTAAAAATAACATCTACTCTCCTGGGAATGCTTTCCTTAAGATTTTGGAACCCCACAAGGGCATTAGTTAGGTTGGGTACTCTGATGTTGGGCCATAAGGCTTGGCTTACAGTCGGTGTTTCAGTTCATTCCAAAGGTGTTTGGTGGGGTTTATTTCAGAACTCTGTGCAGGATTCAGGGTTAAAATTAGGGTTAATTTTAGGGTTAAGGTTGATGGTATTATTGCAACAATGGAACTTACAAATCACATACATACACACTGCTGTTTCTGAACCTTACTTTGAGTCTAATCCCATGTATTGCCTGATTAAACATATACAGGAAGTAGAAGAGACTTGACAGTTGGGGGTCCTATGTTCACAAACAAATCATGGGATGTAGAGGCTTTCCCGTGCTATTTAGCCCCTCAGACAAGAGCCCAGTCTCCGTTACTTCCTTTTCTCCTCCCCATCCGTCTTTCTGTCGATGGGTTGTCATGGTAAACCCAGGATGAACACCCATCTCTCCCTTGTGACTTGTCCTCCCTGTTTCCTTCTGTGTTTGCTATTATCGGTCTATTTTTCTTCCTACTTTCAGACGTTGTCTTCAATCATGTTCTCACATTCTGATGATGACCTGCACATATGTTTGTCATCTGTCATCGTGTGTGCGTGGATGTGTCCTGCGCCTACATCATGTTTTGGTTTCTTTGAAGCACCATTGTGGCAGGCAGGGCTGATATATGACAGTTTGCTGTCCCATCACAGTTTGGGTTTTATGTCTCCACTCCTTACCTTTGACACAGATTCAATTTTCCCCAACTTTTGTCGGCACACCCCTCTCCCCCGCCCCTGGCCGCTCTCTTCTCTATTCTCACAGTTGTCTTCCTCCTCCCAGTGTTCCCATCTCACAGCGGTTTCACCTGTAATTAGACTGGAATCCCATGCCCTGTAAAGCTGTCACAGTCCTAACAACCAGGTGCAGTTTGTGCAGCCTCTGACCTAATTCCATATACTGCTCTCCGAGCCTCTCTCGGCTTCCTCAAGAACCAACAGAAGTGAATTTTTAAAAATCAGTCAGAGGATAATGCAGGTTTATTTCAACTTGTGTCTTTTTTATTTTAAAGGGGCAACTCCACAGAGTTTACTGGTCTGCTGCATATAAGAGAAAAAGTTGTATAAAGCCTTTTGTCGCTCCAGGGGGAGCTGTGTGAAGTCTGATAAATTGCCTCAAGTGATGTCACTTGAGTCAGCGTCAGTTGGGGCTGAAGACTGCAAGTTTGAAGATAGATGGGGGTGTGGCGTGGAGAAGTGAGCTTTGAGACCTCTGTAGCCCCCTCCCATCTGCTCGAGGCTAGTAGCTCGAGGCTACATTAGCGGCTACTAGTGTAACACACCTGAATCTCTATCTGTGGTTCTGCTGCATTGATTCCGACCAGATATGTGTTGTGTGTATTGATGAAGGACATTTTGACATGGCACCGTGGCTGTTGATACAAAACAGTGAGCGGCTATGGGGATTAAACCAAGAAGTGAGATTAGAATGTTGGAAATGTAATGCCATCTAATTTGTCAGAGTTTCCTTTGTTTTCTTGAGTTATGGAGTTTGTGATATGTGTGTCTGCTGACAAACCCTGAATTTGACAACTCTCCTGAGAGATGAACCCTCTTAGGAATTTTCCCCTTTCTCTCTCTCTCCCTGTCTGCTTGCCCTCCAGGCTGACAGATTTGTCAGGCTGGAGGGAGAAACTCGGCCTGCCCCTGTTGTTTTAGCCAACAATGGCAAGGACGTGATGGCTTTCAGAGACAAACAGAGATTTCTGGCAGAGGATGTCTCACTAACTTGAGCATGTATCTGTATACACACACATACACACACATACTCCCATACAGACATAAACACAGAGACGCATACTTTACTATCTCCCCATCAGAATGAGACATAATGCAGTATGTCACGCTGTATCTGACCCAGCCATTACATTGTTATTGCTTTCAACAATGAACAGTCTCCAAAGTAATATAAGACTGACATTCTCCTACTTTACAGGGTTGCAGTAATAAATACACACAGAAAATAGATGGTTCCACAAGGGATTTTGAGGTTATCACAGTATTCGACATTACCACATGAACCATTTGTTTGTTTGCAATGAGCAAACAACACATTATGTGTAGCAAAAATGTTACTAAAACTGAGAGAGTTAACAGTGGCAACCAGTAACAGTACAATTGCTGCATATGTAATACCTGCTATATGTCTTAATACGCTTATAGAATGTTTTTTTGGACACAAAGAAGGTCACAACAACTACATTTTGCATGCATCCTCCTTACTGACAGGACACTAGTGACATTTTTCCCAGTCAGCAGCTCATTGTAAAACTGAAATGATATGACATGGCTGTAGTATAAGCTCATTGCAATCAATAGCCAGAATCTGTGAGTCTAATAATGTAAAACAATGTGATCAACCTTTTCAGGAGCCAAAGAACCTTTGGATCAAACTTCAAGTAGCAGAAATCAAACGTTTAGAAGCCAGTGGGTAATGTGAAACGTAATTGCACTGGGATTCAACATGCAGTAGACCGTGGGCAATTCAAGGACCTATAATGGAAATACTATGAGCTCTGAGATATGCAAAGCACATAGAAATACATGCCTAGCATTTAATATTTTACCACCATAAAGGTCCTCTGTGTGTTTGTTTTTTTGGTGCTGTAGAACCCATTTTGTTCGCTGTCTAAGGGTTTGTGCAAGTACGAGGAGAAATAGCTCTGCCACAGAGAAATGTGACCGGTAATATAGCAGGAAGACTGGAACGAAAGAGGTTAAATCCAAGATTAAAGAGCATGAGTGATGGAGAGTCAGAAACAGCCAGAGAAGGGCAGGCAGGAGAAGAGAGGAGAAAGGAAGGGAAAGAAGATGAAAAGGATAAAAATAGTAAATATAATAAATGGAAAGTAAAAGTTAGTCAGTGAAATAAGATGTAAAGGATTTTAAAAGATGAGAATGTGGTAATGAGGTGAGGGCATATGCTGTACCTCCATTGTTTTTAGGTTCAGATGTACCTCAAAATCTATTCTCAAAGAATAATTAAAAATGCCTAGATTATCATCTCTTTTATTCTTGCACTGTGCTGGAACCCCACACTAACAAAAAAAAAGGAAGCAGACTGGGCTCGTAGCGAGTGCCATGAGGCAGCTTTTGGCATTTTCCAGCAGAAGCATGGCGCCTCAGAGAGGCTTGGCCCGAGGGAACAAGTTCTATCACAGACTGCGAGCTGTTGCCAGAGGTATGCCCAGATCAGCCTCTCTTCAAGTTCCTCCTTCTTGTCACTCTGAAGCGCCTTGTGCTGTATTACCCAGACACTGTGGCCTTATTACCGTACAGCACTGTCAGTCGTTCTGAAATGCCCCCAATCCTCTTGTGACCATGAGAGCAACAGCAACGACTAGAAAAAAAGTTTCTACATCCATATCTCAGAGAGATGACACCCCCCCCCGCACTGTGAGTGGGTAGACGCATGCCCTGGAAGAGCACTTGAAGCAGGCATGTTTGAGAGGGCTCTTAGAGAAATATATGAGCATTGAGATGGATGGAGGCGTTGAATGTGGAGAGTTGCACCATTCTAGTTTTTCAACAGGCTATGTGGACTGCTTGGACAGGTTGTCAGAAAAAGAGTATCATGGATAAATCTGGCCTTCCTTTTAAGCTGTGCTCAACAGCACAAACTTCGACCTGTTTGCAAGTGCACTGCAGTGTTTCTTTGTAAATGACAAAAGAACATAAATCTTTCATAGCCAGATATTATTCTTGTCAAGCTCAAAGAGTTGACAAGCTGAAATTCAAGGGCAAAGCTAGTTAGAAAGGGTTGGAGACATATTGCTCCCCTGTCTCCTTCTAAATAAGTTCTTATATGCCCTTGCCAAATATGTTTTGGAATAAACACAATTACCTGAATTATCTTCATAGCCACTGTTTTGTACACATAATTTAACATTTCTATATCTCAAAGAATTCATTAGGAGGAAGTCAGGGTGGAGGGTTGGGTGTACAATGTGCAAAACTTTGACCCTGTGACCAGGGTTCATGTGTTGTTAAGTTTAGCCTAATACTTTAGTTAAAGAAGTAAAGATAAAGTTTAAAAAATGAAAATAAATACTGAAACAGCCAATGCATCATATCAGTGCTTCAAGTTGTTTTCAAGACCACAATCCTTACCTAACTTAAACTTAAGTCCTTTTATTTGTATTTATAATAATACAAATCATTTTAATTAATCATGTTTTACCTACCAGGTAATGAACCAGAATGCATATGTTGATTTTTTTTTAATGATTAAGAAACAGCTGTATATAAATATAGTTTTTATGAGACAGTCTTGCATATTATTGAGATAACAAATCCAAAGGACAGCCAAGTTAACAGCTGCCCGAGGAATTCCAAAGGTCTTCTTCTTACACTTAAATGGATGGGATTTTCTCCAGACCTCTCTAAGCTCGCTAGAAATCGAGCTCTGGTCATGGCATTAGCAGTTTGTTGCCAGTTTAGTGTTTTACTGGTTTAGAGTGTATCTGAGTATCTTGAAGGAATAAGCTAAAAGCAAGTTGACTGGCTGTTCAGTCTTAAATATGGCTTAGTTGACAGTTTTCACAAACTTTCTGAATAGCTCCAGAAAGCAAGTCAAAAGAGAAAAATTATTCATGATTCCACAATTTTTCGACTCCCTGCAGCTGACTACCTTGAGGTCATCAGTTCAGTGTTGCTCATCAAGCACAGGACAAGTTCCAGCATGCTAGCTCCAATGTATTCAGTAAATGATAAAATGTGAAATGTCATGTGCATTATTGGCTCCCTGCAAATATTTGCTTTTGCTTTGTCTTGAATGAGTGGAGCAAATGTCTAAAGGAGCTCCAAAGGTTGAGTGCACCCTTCTTTCTGTGGGTTTGAACTTGTATTGATTATGGATTTGATGTATTTCTGGTATAGAGTGCTGGTCGTTTTTCTTGAGGAACAGCAAAGTCCTCTGGATTTAATTAAATTTTTTTGTCTGAGCATGACTGTGAGCAATAGCTATCTTTGAGAAATGTGCAGGTTTAGGGAACTCAGCCAACACAGATAACACCACTATTTTTTGACATCCACACACAGTTGATCTAGATCAAGCTTCAGATAAAACATTTCCACCTGGAATTCCCCCTTGTCCTTTTTCACCTATTGACTCAAGCTGGTGCTGGACTATCCAGTCTCCACACATCCTGTTCCAGGTAGCAAATGGTCACGTACATCCAATTATAGCGAACAAACGTTCTCGGTGTCTAACCCAAGAAGGTTAGGGGTAGGGGCATGAGGTGGGCGGTAAAAGTGTTCGCTGTGATTGGATAATTCCATTGCAATGCTTGTGAAAAAAAATATTGCTTCCAGGTAAACGACAGAAGAGTGAAAGGCAACAGGTCAGCCTCCAGTTTGCCTCTACCTGAGGCCACAGGGAGTGTGGATGTGTGGGGGTGAAGTCAGGGTCAGACGTGTTCACACCACCCAAAGAAAGCCCTGACACATTCCTAGAGTGAGGATCAGTGAGAAATCCACATTCTTTTCCAACTATGTACTGTGATAAAACCTCTTCCTATATTTATTAAGTGTGTTACGCATCAGGCAAACATCTTTTTCATGACTCTTGTTGACTTCTATCTTTGTTTACATTTTAATATCATAAAACGAAAGCTTATCACTCGGCTGGCCCATGACTGTCTGAGCTTAACAAGTTTGCTGTATTGAAATTAGGATGTGTGTGTGTATGTGTGTGTGCTCTTAACTACATCCACCCCTTCTTTTATTGGTTCTAAAGTGGTGCATTTGTTGCTCCCACTCAAGCCAAATCTCTTCCTTTGTCCCTGTGTGTGTTTCTGCATGTCTGTCTGTATGTGAGTCACTCTTAAACACACTGTTGTTCTCCATCTATGTCTTTCTCTCTGTCTCTCAGTATGGCTGTCTCTTTCTCTGTTCAGTCTGTGCAGATTGAACTTGCTGGTTACGATGCTCGCGGAATCTTGATCAGCTCCAATTTACATCTAGACAATGGCAAGTGTTGAGAGGCGATTCCTCTCTTCTTCTTCCTCTCATTTCCCCTCCTTGAACCCCCTATTCCTCTTTCTTGTCCTCCCTTCTGCCTCTGTGCCTTTGCCAACAGCCCCCACCCCTCCTCCTTTATTGTGTTTTGGGGAAGATGGGTGTCTTGAGAGACGGCAAATAAAAGATGGAGAGGGAGCCTCCTCGACAGTAGACTAAACTGAATGTTTCTGGACTTCATCTGTGCCCCTGAGGACACAGCCCTCCTGATAATGAACTCCAGACACTTGTCAATGCATATGCACACACTGACACACACATACACATTCCCATGTCAAAGCTTTAAACAAGCCTTCTGTCATGCCATCTGTCTGTAATTTCCTAATGGCACTGTGCGTATATGACACAACACAGCGCAATATACGTCAATTAACACCAGCTTCATTTGGCATCAGTTCTGGTGTCATACTCATCACATCGCAATTCAAAAACTGATCCTCTTTGACAGAACGCACCCTCGCAAATAATAGGCTGTTTCTGTGCACGAGTTTAAAACAGATTTGACTAAGTGCTGCAAACTCAAACTGACTTGGCATAATAATCACTGTTTAGACTAATTGTATGTAAAATGACAGCGAGGTGGAGAAGGCTGTCAAGCTGCACTTACAGCATAAAAGAAAAAAATCTGTATTCCAAGTAAGTTTAGTTTAAGTTGCAAAATCTGGTTTTATTAAAAAGGACAAGTGAATCTGGACATACGGCTTTGGGCAGTAACGCAGAGCTGTGTAATCTGTTATAGAAATGTGTGTAGTGTAAGGGATTACAATTTGAAATGTAGTAACCCTCTATAGTACTTTGTTACATTAACATTTTGTGGCTCATTTGCTGTCTTACCAGCGGTTAAGAGGAGGGGTGATGCCAGACTGGTCCGTCCCGGATATTTATTTATTTATTTAATTCATATAGCACCTTTTAAAAGTTCACAGAGTGCTTTGATTGAGTGACGGAAAATAATGTAATGAGTAATGCGTGACTGATTACAAGAAACTTGCTGAATACTGTGGATATAGGTCTGTAGCACAGCTTATGGTGGCCTGTGGTAAGTGATACAACGCTCAGGAGAAACGAAGCGTATTAGAGCTAAAGTCTAAAACAAACAAATGAAAGGCAGACCGGTATATCGCCATGCAAACCTCTAGAATAACAGATTTGGTTTGTTATTTGCTTTATTTGGCTTGAGAGTGAGACTTTTCAGCCGTTGTGTTTGAAATGTCCTGTCTGCAGGCTGTACAGTCAGTTATTCAATTTCAGAAAAATCTCAGCAGCTGCTCAAGGATTTGGTGAGTTGTTCCTATTCATTAACAACTTCCTCAACAATTCTTGCACATATTACGGTCTGGTTTTGCTTTGGGAGAGTGAGGATCTTGCTGATTGCACCTAAATGAAGAAATGCCAAAAAAGTGAGATCATTCTACTCAGGTTCAGAGCAGTTGTAGCTGTTTTGAGAATGTCTGTTAAGCACAAGGTATATATTAAAACAAAATGAATCAAGTCAAATTTTATTTATATAGCGTATAGCCAAAAATCCCAAATCACAATTCGCCATAAGCAACAACTTCTATCCTTAGACCCTCGAAATAAATCCACCAAAACAAGTGGAGTTTCCAATTCAATAACTGAATGTTAAAGAATGATCTATTTTGCCGTCTCTACGCCCTCATCCCATCCTCTGTGACACTTGACGCCTGATGCAGAACTAACGTAATCCCTCAAATGAAAATCATAACAAATAGGAAGGGTGGCCACCAAGTCAATGCCTCTATGGGCCAAGAGGCTTTCTGCCTGAAGGTTTACAGATGGTGGATTACCTGCAGTCAGTCATGGCTGTTGTGTTTTGGATTTGCTCGCTTTAGCGCCGCCATCATCCCTTTGAAGAAGCCGAAATGAGATCCATCATGCAAATCACCTGGTTGGTTTGAGATGAAGCGCCGACAGTCCCGATAAAGGGTGACGCTTCATCACCTCCCCTCTCCGGATAACCGATAGAGTCTGAAGTTTATTAAAAAGCCCCTTTCCCAAGAGTGCCCTTTCTCCATTTTAGCTTTAATAATGGAGATGTGCAGGGTGTGATGACGCTGAGACATGTGCGCACTCATGTGTAGTCCTGATTCTTGCGTGTGTGTTTCTGTATATTGTGTGCACATCTGTATTGTTGTGGGTGTTTGCAAAATGAATGGAGAGGAACAGCAGCCTTTTTCTCTCAGGCACCAGGGCAGAGTATGAAACCTCCTGAGAGCGAGCAGACGGCTTTTTAATTTCGCTCCTCTCTGCTGCCGGTCGGCTGAATTAACAGGAATTGAAATGTGCAGAGGACAAAGTTTTTTCATCAACAGCAAACTTTGAAACCAAACTGTTATCAGACTCACTCATTTATTAAGCAATGAAAGGGAGATTGAGTTCAGCTTGTGGTCCCCCCCCACCCCCCATACCTGCTAGTGCATTGTGGAATGTGGAATACAGATTGTAAATGATCACCCTCAGGCCACCGCCAAAGCTTCTTTTTTTAGATCAGTGTTGACAAAGGCTTGGAGAATGGCTTCTGCTGGGGTGTGGAGGCTTTAGGGCAGCCTTTGTTGTTGACTTCTTGTATTTTTGAACGCTCCCCTCCCAACCACCTGTCTTCCATCATAGCCGATTATCAAACCCCTGAAGTTGAGCAAAAGGGTGCACATTTACCTGCTACGCTGTTCTCCCCCCTTTTTCTCCTTGTGAGATGAACGGTAACAAAATGGAACAACAAATGAAATAGGAGGAAGGGTTAATAAAAAGAATGACCTCCCAGTTGTACGCCACCTTGGAGCTGCAACCTCAAGTTCATGGAACGAGGAACTGTTGGGAGGAGAAAGGATTAAGGAGAGGGACCATGGTGGCTCGGAAGAATCAGGGTATTGTTCCGACATGCTCATCAAAGCGTAAAGAGAGTTCTGAGAGAGCGAAGGGGAAGGGGAGTATTATGGAGGTATACTGCTGTCCTCACTCTCTGTCACATACACACATATGCACAAACAGATGCACACACAGTCTTAAAGTTTGAGCTAAAATGTTGTGCTGCTCTGAACTCTGCGGTGGCAGGGGTAATTAACATTTTCTTTCTTTTTACTGCAGAGGTCCTTTGCAATCAAGTGTGGTCAGCACTGTTTTGTACTTTGCATTTTCAGTTGAAGACTTAACTTTGCAATTTAAATTTTTAATGTTTTCTTCATCTGTTCAGCCATTGCAGTTGTGCTAAAGTAACTACCTGGGTCCCCTAGTAGGTTTGTGCTGGGAGAGTCAGAAAGACCCACAGACACGCACTCACCCAAGCACACTTCATCCTGCCCGTGGTGGGTTAGGGAGACAGGTTCTCATGTCGGCAGATTATTCACGGGGATTTCGTTCTAAATGAGGTGAAATTATTGCTCTCTGTGAAGCGAGTCTTTCAGAAGTCACTGCCAGAGCTCGAGCTGCTCCTTTTTGTTCTGCTTTCCTTTGTTGGCCTGCATGGCAGAGTATCCTGACCTCAGCCGTGACAGGCGCTCAACTCAGAGAAAAAAGCCATTTTTTGCAGTGACTTTAAGTTTCAAGGATAGTTTATTATTACGGTGAAGGTGTGTGCTTGGCTGTGAGACACTGTTAAAGAGGAAAAATATCTCCTGTCTTTCTTCTTTCTTGTCCAAATGCTCAGCTCTCACATCAGTGTTTCATATTCACATACAATTTTGCTTTTGTACTTCCTTCTTATGATAATTGCTTGAACCTTTTATTGATAAAATCAGTGCAGGAACAATTAGCTGATGAGTTGATTGAATGAACTTTAATTGAGTGCATCTGTGAATCTCAAGTCAGTTATCAAAAATGCATTCATGTGAAGTCTCCTTGTCTAAAGTGTGAGGCTTTGGTGGTTTTCTTTTGGGGACTGTTGGTGTAAAAAAAAAATACTTAAAGATGTCATGTTGGGCTCTGTGAAACTGTTTCTGTCATCTTACAAAATCGACAAAAAAAAACCAGTGCCTGAAATGCACCACTTCGTATCAATTTGTGGGAATTTTAAGTGGAATAACGGCACATGGCCAACTGGTGTTTGTCTAAACTTGGAAAGCGGAAACCAAGAGGTTTTCTCAGTTAGCACAACTTAGCACTCACTTCCCACATTCTTCACCAAGTCCTCAGAGGAAGAGACTGCATGTTGCGTAGCTCTGGGTATTTGCTCTTTCCAGGGCCTGGCTGTCTGCCTTGCTCTGGGCCTGTGAATGTGTGGTACTTGTGTGGTCACTCAGTAGTGCTGTAAATGCCTGCATGCACAAACACTATGTCACTTTGATGTCTGGACTGCAAGTTTATTCAACATTTGAGGACTGTATGTGTGGTTTGTGTGTGTGTGTGTGTGTGTGTGTGTGTGTGTGTGTGTGTGTGTGTGCAGGGCTCTACGTGCTTGTACAGCATGTCACCGGGAAATACACAAAAACCCTGCTCCTCTGCTTTCAAGCTCTCCTCCTCCTCCTCCTCCTCAGTCGTCCTTCAGATCCCCTCCTGGCCCCCAAGTCATCTGCAAACATTGTTAACATACTCGATGTGATGACTGTCAGCCTCTCCCAGAAGGCAGCGGAGGATGTTTGCGCAGGGCTAATATCAGTTTTCGATGCACGTTCGGTCATTCAGATTACTTCATCTGAACAGCGGCCAAATGCAAACACCCCGGTTAATTTTTCCATTCCAGATTTATCCACTTGCTTCATTCCTTTCCAACTTGGGAGCGTCTTGTTCTGCTCTGTCGCTCACTGAGGACTGAAGCGTGAGGGGAATCATGGGGAGATTGTGAGGCAGAGCCAGGCTGCATTTTGGAGACCTTCTCTGAGTGGGGGGAAGGGGGTGTGGTAGCTATAGCTGGGGGTCTTCTGCTGCTGTTTGGCCTGCCCTTTTGTCTCCCTAATGACCTGGCCGCGTAAAGTTAGCCGCTCTTTTCAGGAGGCATTAAGGGTCATTTTACCTGACGATGGCCATTTCCCCCATCACTAGCCTGGGGGAAGGGAGATGTTTGAAAAGTTCCTGTCCACTGGGAAGCCACAGTGCCTTTAGAGATCAGTATTAACCATATTCCCAACTGTATTTTACTTTATTACAGCTTTTTAATAATGGAGTGGTAAAAGAAACACATCTACTTGCTCTGTTGTCTGTTAATGTGTTAATGTGGCACTTAATTCCTCCTTTTGAGGACCTTTACTTTCACTTGCCTCCCCCTTCGCATGGAGGTCAGAAGTCAGGGTTTAGTTGCAGCACAACAATCCTGAAGCTGGTAGGGATTGACTGTCTTTCTTAAAGACACTTCAGCAGGGTAGATGCTGGCCGAAACAAATTCTTGAACCTGGATCCTACAATTGAGGCGGACTCAGTGTTCGCTACTTTTAGAAATGCTGGGTACTGCTTCCAACTGCCGAAATGTAGATTTTTAAAATAGGTTTTAAACCCTGAAGGGTCAGTCTAGTTTTTACCGGTCAGACAGATGCATTTAAAGCATCTGTTGTGCCAGGGATTCTAAAGGTGTCCTTATCAATCATGTTTAATCAACTTACTGGGACATTTATGGGACAAATGGACAGACAGAGAAACATTGAGCTTTCAAAGTCCTGGCAGCAGCCCAGAAAGACACTGAATCTATTTAAGCGAGCTACTTAAACATATTGATTCACCCTCTATAAAATGCCCCAGATTACTCTTGAAGTTACTCAGCTTTCTCAATGTGCATTGAACCAGCAAGCAGATGTCCAGAATGCAAAAACATTTAGTATTCAACCACAAAAAAACTCTGAACCTTCCTGTAAACACTAAGTTATATAAATCTAAATTGGAGTCAACCTAACCTGATTATCAGAGCGGGATTACTTGTGTCGCTGTCAAATTACTGTGGCATGTTCGGAGCTTATTCTGGCTTCCTTAAGTGATTTGATTCTGTGCATGCACCCAAAAGGTCACATCGTCAACCAAAGGTATGCATACGTGCAAACACGCACAGGTAGCATTTTTGTTAAGACAAGACAACACAGAATTAGAGAAAGTATCAGGCCTCAAACACATCATGTAAACTCAAGTTATTGGGGAAACTGATCCCCACATAACTGCTTTAATCAAACCATCACCCTAACCTGGTTATTCATACCGATGAGTTCATAATGCCCACGTAAATGTACTCAGTGAGAGTTAAGGCACTACTATGAGCCTTCTCATTAGCATTCAGTTGCCAGCTTGCGGTGAAGTGCTCTGGTACCTGCTTGGTTGCTAAGGAATTGGCACTTAGCTAATGAAATGGCCATCGCTGACGGGGGCACTTGATTGTGCTGAGACTGAGAGAGTGGGGCCAAGTGAGAGGGGAATGGGAAGCGAGGGAGAGAGCTGGGGATGGGCCCATGTGAACATTAAGCACATAGCAGAGAGCTGGAGGAGAATAAGTGGTGAGGCTGCTGCTGCTGGCACTTATCCATCACCTGAGGAAGGGTCTGACTAGTCTACTTGCAAAGTATTCTCTTCACAAGTTTTAACTCAATAGATATAAAGAGGGGCAGGTTGAAGGGGCTAAAATCTAACCATTGATATTATATATGAATTTGGTTTTGCTAGAAATACGACCAGCAATGACAGGTATGCAAATAATAATTCCGACTAAGATCTGGGAATGAATCGATAAACTAAAAAGAAGCAAGGCAGAAAGACAAGCAAGTTTCTGGATTGCAGAGATTGCTTAACTGGAGGAATTATAGCCAAATGGAAATGGAATGACCCAAACTAGACATTTTTCTTAAACCAACCGGTCCTTCACATAATGTTTTGCTAACTTGTATCTCAGCTTGTTTTCTTTTTTGTACTGGCATGCCATTAGGTTCAGAGATTAACTTGTTTGCCTTTCCTGCTATTTCCTTGTTCTCCTCCTTCTCTTTTCCCTGCTTCTTTTTCATCCTCTGCCCATTAGTTGTTTTTTTCTCTTACCCCTGCAGACGACCCCACCCTTTTGCTCAACCTCCACACTACACACAGTCACCTGAGTATGAAAAGCAGCTCATAGTCATTATCCTCAGAGCTTCCGCACCACTTTGGCTCCATTACCTTCAGGCCTCCCACAATCTCTGACCTTTGCTCTTCCTTTTTGACCCCTGTCCTCAGGTTCTTCCCAGCATTGTCCCGACCTCAACATGATGCATCGACTACATTCATGCTTCAAAAACTAGCCAGACATAACACGACTACTATGTATGTCACCTACCTGCTCATTTATTATTAACCAGTTCCGTGGACGTGGAGGTCTGACAGGCGGGTTGCAATCTTTGATTATGTTCCTGCAATAAGTAACAGCTCAAGTTAACAATGGAACCTGAGGAGGCTATTTAGTCGAGTATTTGCGCCTCTGTTGACTTTTGGACATTTCTCGAATTCCTTTGTCCATTCATGTTTTGTGTGTATGTCGTCACGTGTCAGTGCACCACTGGCCTTGTTCTGGTGTAACTTCCAATGGTGCAGTGTATCCTCAACTCAGATATAATGAGCGCATGGTCCTGCTATCACCTGTCTTTGCTGTGTGTCATTGGGAAATTCTCTGAATTCAGTTTGAATCAGGACACATTAATGCAATTAATGCTTACTGTCATTAGCAGTTAGTCAATCAGAAGACTGACTGCCCCTAATAATATGTGAATGTCAAAGGGGATGTTTTTAGATTGTTTCTTTCTTGTCTAATAAACAAGGTCAAACCCAAAAGTGTACAATGATATCAAAAAGGTAAAAGCTGCAAATTCTCATTTTGAGAAGCTGGAATCATTTTGCATCATGAAAATTGTTTTTAGATTAGTCTCCTTTGATTATTTAACTAGTTGTTTCAGCACTACTAATATATGAGTATTCTAATAGTTTTTACAACTGGGCTGTAATCAATGGGTTAAGTTAAAACTTGCAAATAACGAGTTATAATGACACAGAACCTTTTTCTCTCCAATCATACCTCACACTTTGTTTGTATTTCTTCCCCAATTGTTTACCTCTATTAAGTCCTAGACCTGTTATCAAACTAAAGCTACTGTACTCTTGAGTCTCTTTCATTTTCTGGAAATGCCTGCTTAGGCCATGCGGCCATTGCACACTTTTCTTCTCTCAACTTCAGACACCTGGGGAGAAATTGATTGAAGTTGCATGCTCACTAAATTGCTACCTGTAACATGGCGGTCTTAAGAAAAACCTGTGTTGTGGATACAGGTGTTTTCTTGGCAGCAAAGGAGGGGGGAAGAATGGGGATGAGGGAGTGAGTGGGAGAAAAGTAACATCATTGAGCCTGGAGATCTCTGAGATGGAGACACTGTTTTCAGTGTAGAATATCCAATAGAAATAAAATTCTTCTGACTGGCTTGTTCCATGTGGGAAGTCACATACAAAAGTCCTACTCCAGTCTGACTAGGTACAGGGAGTGTATTGTGCAGGCAAACAGACAGGCAAACTGGCAGAGTAAGTCTTGTGCCAACAATAGGCAGTGAAGCAGCATGATAAGCACATTGTGTGGAAGTACAAACTGGATCATGATATTCAGGGTTAAGCTCACTGACCAGCTACATGGTGCCATTCACCACAGGCCTTTCCTTTTTTTTTATATATTTATATAAAGTCAGAGCAATTGTATTGCACATTTGATGGCCACCACTATGTAAATACACAAACATCACAGCAATATAAAATTGCTGAGCACCGCCTCCCAACAACATGGGTTATCCATAGGCTCCCATTCAGAATCTTCACAAGTTCCTGGAACTGTGTTACAGGGATTTGCTCCCATTCAGCCTCTAGAGCACTAGAAAGGTCGACCACTGACGGTGGGTGACAAGACCTGTCTTGCAGTCGGCATTCTTATTCAAAGTCAGAGGTGTGGGATGGGGTTGAGTTAAGCGCTCTGTGCAGGCCGGTTTAGTTCTTAACCACCAACTTGGAAAAACATTATTTATGGACTTTGATTTGTGCATGTGCTCATGGTCATGTTGAAACAGGAAAGGGCCTTCCCAAACTGTTGCCCCTAAGAACATTATTGTCCAAAATATCATTGTATGCTGTATCAGTAAGGTTCCCCCTAATTGGGACTGAAGGCCTGAGCCCAAACTGTGAAAAACAGCCTCAGACCAAAAGTACACTGGTATGAGGAGTCCATATACTTTTGTGGCTCTTATCTCTGGAGTGAGAGGAGCAGCTGGAGGATTCTCAGGTGTGGGGATATCTGTGTCTGTTGTTATTGATGTGTGGGTGTGAACAAATCACACTTCACGTGACACCTGGTTTTTAAGAATATTTTCTCTTGACATTTGGTGATTGTTTACACTGGATTAAATCCTAATTCTTTGTTTTGGGGAACATCCCTTCAAAAGGTCAGTTCTGCACTTATAAGAAGTATTACTGCATAAACACTGTATCATTCACATTTACTACCTGAGTTACACCCAAATTGCTGTTCTCGACATTTCAACCATGCACCCAGCCTTAATGGCAGGATCCTCAGTTCACCTCTCTCCACTCAGTGTGTTACACATGCTCACTCTGCAGTAGGAGGCAGTGTGTGAATTGAGGCTGTTGTGACAAGTTGCTGTGATTGAAGGTCGGAAACGCAGGTGCCGTGACTCAGTGTTTGCTCATTTGGATTTGTCAATTGGCGGTGATAAGAAGCAAGGAGGGGTGGACTGAGAGAGAGAGAGGGGTGAACAACCTGTTCATTAAAGCAGCTTGCTAATGATTAACAGGAGTTCGAGAAATGCACTCACACATTTTCGTCAGTTAGTGAGCTGAAACGAGGAACAGAGGGTCAATCACAGCAGCCTTGTTTGTCTGAGATTTCTGGGTGTGCATGTACCAAACAGCATAATGAAAAACTTAGAAGTTTGAGCAGTTCTATAAAGCACCGTTGGTTTCTGGGCCAGTTTTGTTGTTATTTTCAATGTATTTTTGTGTAACTGTTCATCATCATCATCATGTAATATCGTGTCCCATTTGCCATTTTTTTCCCAGGATAGCGAAGTCATGACCCACACTACCCTGACAAAGGGTTTACCCAGGCCATACAGGAATGATAGTAATCATGCAGGCTTAGTAGTATATACTTATTAAAATAAATAAATATTTCTTTCAGATCCGTACTCAGTATTGGCTGCAAAGTTCAGGTCTCGGGAAGCAAAACACGGTATCGGAACATCCAAACAAATCGTGAGCTGCAAGCGGTCACATATTCACTTTGGCAAAGACGCATCCCCATGAGTTGAAATGTTTAGACTTGAGCAAATGAGTCATGCTTACCTTCAGTCTTTGTGACTCAAATTCATGAATGTACAGAGACACGAAGGAAATAAAAGGGTCTGCAAGAAAATCACAATAATAACAACAACAATAATACGATTTTCAGTTCCTGGTACATTTTGAGATCAGTTTGAGTCCGCGCTGTCACACAATACAGGCACTGCTCCTAGCTACAGCTAACATCTAGCTAGTTACATTTAATGTCTCAGATCTCTCATATAATAACATAAATAGACCAGAATGCAGTGCATCCACAACACATGTTGAGGATGGGGATCAGCTTGGCCAGACACACCCAGGCGTTCATGAACTGCTTGACTAACATACTGTATACTAGAGCCAGACAGATCCAATACTGATACCAAATTTAAAGGGGAGAAATTCACAGATTACCGATATGGTGGCAGATGTAGAGAATTTTTGAGCTGGAATGAAAATAGACCTTTTCCATGTGGATTGTGCCCCGATTTTGCACCGATGTAACTATGCAAAGGGACTCAGAAGGCTGCTTTTATTTATTTTTTTTAATAATATAAAAAACTTTTAAAGTTAAATATAATTTAACATGATAAATATTTTAACATATACATCAGCCGATGATAACAGTCCACCAATAATATCAGTCCACTGATCTCTCAGGCTCTCATATTCCCAACTTTCATTGAAAACGAAAAGTTCAAGCTAGTTTTTGCAAAAGGACACACGGAGAGCAGAAAACCACAGCCTGGAGCAACACTGAGTACTGTGACAATTCATTACAAAATACCTTTTGAAGCTTATCAACAAACAGATACTTATTGGCTATCTAGAGAGTATAAGAATGAAATTTTTTTTCCAGACAGTTTCTGGTGTTCTACTAACCTGCTGAGAACCATTGTTCAGTCTCATATAGATAACTATCTCTGAGTGTGTATAATGAAAAAATCATTGTTGGAATGACTGCCTTGGAACAGAAGACAACTCCTAACCCCCGCAGGTTAACTAAGTCAGGTCCCACTTGGAAGGATAGCTCTCATGTCAAACGTCCTCCATAACCTCCTTTGCTTTGCAGCCCACTGGACTTTGACATCTGGTTATCATTTCTCAACATTTTAAATTGGATATTGGGATTAGCCTGGGCTAGCCGTGTGTCCCTGGGCTCGCTGTTAATGTAACTGGATTGCTTCACTTGTAGTGGGCAGAGAATCCCTCCCAACTTTCCCAGGGCTCATAAAGCAATCCCAGCACTTCCACTGCACAGTAATGAGCAGCTGCAGGGCTCAGGTTCAACCACGGGAGTTAAAGCCCAAAGCCAAAGCATCCACCACCACCAGCCTGGACTGTAGCCCAGACAGTAGAGCGGACTGCTGTCCAGTAAGCCCCTGGGCTACAAACACAAACCGTTCAGTAGAACAAAAGACAAAACCAGCAAAACTAAACCACCAAAACCTCTTCAGTTTCCCTTTGGGTTTAGTCTGGGTTTTTGCGAAAGCGAGGCGTCTCATCTCCTGTCAGATTAGCCATCCTGGTTATAGATCATTCCACATCAGTTCTTTATGGGACCAGAGGGAGCTCTGCAACAGTATTCATGGGAACTGTAATTTCACCTCTGTCTTCATCTTTTCACTCAAACTTTATCTCTTTCTGGCACATTTCACTCAAAGCTCACTTCTTTTTGTGTAGTCAGGAAATGTAATGATACAAACAGTTTTCATCTTCTTGCAGATAATCTTTGTGCTTTGAGGAGCTAGAGTATTGCGATAGACGATGCAAAAAGATAGTGAGACAGAAAGTTTGCTTTCATTTTTGTTCCAAAGGCTAAACAAGGCATTGAATGAAGTGAAATATCGACTCTGAGACACAATGTTACATCTCAGTTTATGATGAGGACATTCCAGAAGTAAGTTTGTGATGAAGTGTTCTAATTTACTTTACCATTTTTCCTCAAACTGCTTCAACTGCTGTGTGTATAGTTTCAGTTAGTGATTTACCTCATTTGCCAAAATGACTCTCAGCAACCTCCAGAGAATATACTTCTGCATTCAGCTGTGAAGAGAAGATTAATTGTGGTTACAACAGCAAGAGTTTTTCAAGATTCAATGAGGATAAATTGTCGTAATGAGGATGATGATAAGGAACAGTCATGTCGATCATCATTGTTGACGTAGAACATTTTCTTCTACTGAACTCCCTTGTCACTATGCTGCATGTGACATGAGATTATGTTGTTTGGTTATCCTTCAAAAAATGTTTTGTGATTGTTAAGTTAATATTTTTCTATTAAGTAAGACTTTTCCTTAGGTATCTGCTCTGGAAAGTAAACTTTCGCAAAGTCACAGTCGGTCTCCTGGAAGTCATGTCAGAATGTAAAACATTCATGTTGTCCTCTAATATATTAGTTCCCTTCAGAGCCAGATGTAAAATATCATAGCCACTTTATTAACAGCCCTCCTCTATAAGCATCTCTTTATGCAGCTCTTGCTCCTTCAACTACAGTTATCCATCACTGTGGCTCCTCATAAAATTAAACTTCATTTTGCTTTTTGTAAATGAAATACATCCCACATGGCTCAGTAGCAACAGGTCCCAGATCATAAAGACTACTGAAGCTCTTCACGTTGGCAGGAGTATTAATTGTCTGTAAAGTTTATGACATCGCTGAGTCCATCAAATTTCCCCTCCCTCAGTGGTCTCCCATGGTTCAGCTCTCTCACCCAGTTCGACTCCACCTCCCCTGCAGCCGTCTTTTGGCTAAGACCTTGGGTAACCATGGCCATTGTCATGGGAACACCCCTGCCAAGCCTTATTAACCCCCGGCCTATCAGGATCCCGTTCCTGACAGCTGGCGCATAGTGGCTCCTTCCCACCACATCCTCTCCATTGACCCAGGAAGTGATCCCTTTTCCCTCTGGAGGTGGCCTGCAGGTTTGGAAAACGTTGGCACCCCTCCAGTGGACATTCCAGCCAATTTCCCCCCAACTCCTCAACTCACGTCTGCATGGTCTGGTTGGTTACCTGCTTGGTCAAATGGGAAAGGAAACCCAGAAGAAGAGATTTGGGAGGGGTGTAGCAAACAGCAACCTGACTGCGGTGGATGGGAGTAGTGCTGGTGTCAACCTAAATAGCCTTAGGCCACTGCTACCCCTCTGTACTGCAGTGATCCAGCGGCTGGAAGCACTATAAACCAGAGCCAAAATAGACTGGCAGTCATTATACCTAATAAGAAGCAGATTCTTAAAACATATGGTCCCACTTGATAAAATCCCCAGGGCTCAGAAAGGAAATGTTGTATTTCCAACTTATGAAAGTGGTATAGAAGCACCTGTCAGTTTGTTAGTTTTTCATTTGAACTGCTTTTATTAGATTACATTCAACTGCTGCAAAAACAGACAGCTGTATAGATTGTGTTTCGATCTATTTGCTTTCCCTGTAGCTTTTCAGAAACCCATATGTTTCAAATCATAGGGCAGGATAGCATACATGTACAAAATCATCATAAGCTCTCAACCACAGTGCTGCCAGGCACTGTGAGCCAATGAGATGTTGTCCAGCATCTGTTGAAATACTGATTGAAGTACACTGCCAAACGGACAGTTCAAGAAAGTTAAAATCCTCATATTTTAAGATGATTAAATCTTATTTTGATCAAAAAATATCTTTTCAAACCCCATTTGCGTTGGATTGAGACAGGTGTGTTAGTGATTAGCACTGTTGCCTCACAGCAAGAAGGTCCTTACTTTGATTCCAAGCTGGGGCAGGGCCTTTCTGTGTGGGTTTCCACCATCAAAAGATGTATAAGTTAATTTCTCCACTTAGGGCCTTTGACCAAGGTCTTTATATATTTTTTCATTCATTGATTTATTTCAGTAGAATCAATGCATTTTTTATTGGGTTTTTTTGGTGCTTATTGTTTGAAAGAAAAGAAAAGTCACACTATTTTGCTTGTTTGGATTTTTTGGAGTGCACTGAGTTGTTGTCAGATTGGAGACCTATCTGTGATGTTGGAATTCTGTGTAACTATCTGGGAAAGTCTTTTTTGTTAAGATGTGACTCAACGTTAGGATCTGTTATCTCCCACTGGCATCTTCTGTTTGCTGTGGCTAGAATCATCAAACTCTCAGACAGCTCTGGGGTCAAAAAGGCTGATAAGAGACGACACTGTCCACAGTGCCGCTGAAGCACATATCTTTGTGGTTTATCCTCTCAGGTCATAAGTTTCCTCTGAATATTATGAACTCTAAAATTCTTTGCTGTTTATTCATATTTGTCATAGCAATATTCTCTCCTCTTTATCACAGGGGAAGGTTTTCTGAATAGTTTTCTGAAACATGTTGGCCTTGGTAGAGTGCCAAGATCTACACCAGTGCAGTTCTCCCCATTTGCATTAATTCCCCATATGCAGTTTTCATATGCTAATCTAATTAGACTCATCTGGAACAGTTTGTTAATTAAACATACAGCAAAGAACAAAATGTAGAGCCTGTTCTGCTTGGTGGAAATCTTTTAGAGCTTGAAAACACCTTCCCTCACTGGTAACAAATCTATGACAGACGTAATGCTGGAGATCACGGTGAAGTTGTGATTTGCAATGCGTTGCTGTGTAATTATTTGAGAGCTGCATTTCCCTTGGCTGCTCATTTAGAAAACCTCATTGTCATGTTAAACCCTCATTAACATGACACTGGCAGACATGATGCTAATGATATTGGAAATTAGCAGTAATTCGGGCATCTGGGAGGCATTGTTTCAGACTGTAAATGAGTGAGATCAACCTGAAGTCTGCTTTCCACAGGCTCATCTTGTAGCTCTCAGCTGCATTGCCGACTTGTTTCTCTTTACCCTTCTCTGCAGTAAAGTTTTTATGTTTCAGTTTAATCAGGCAGAAATAGAAAATGCATTTATTGGTAAGGTTGGATACAAAACAGACTTTGTGTCTTCATTTGAAGGCCAGAAACATGATCAAAATATGTCTGGGAGGTAAGCACTTCTCCACAAGGGAATGTCCTTGACTTCTCTGACTTAACGAGCTGCTCCGAGTGCCATGCCCTCAACAAAGTTTAAAACTCCTAAAAATTCAATAAAAATAGGCCAGTTTGTGTTTGTGACCGCGGCGTCTAAAATAGCATTGCCAAATAAAGCCAACAGACAGGACTTGTCGTCTACAGTGTCACCAAAGAGAGGCGGGCATTGTCGGTTATGTGTGACCACTTAAATCATCACTCAAGCACAACATTTTCATCAATATTTCATTTAAATTTATGCAGGCCATAAAACTAATTCCTGACACATTCATCCAGCCATTTAGTTTGTTAAAATGATCTTCACAGAAGAGGCTCTTCACACTGCAGTCATAACACAAGCTGACAGATTCATCATGAGTTTGATTGTTAAGACAAAAGTGTTGCGTTGTGTCTGACAAAAGGATTAGAAGCATTTTACATGCTTGACTTGATTCAAACGCTTTTGAATATAATCCGCTTCATTTGAATACCTAATGAGACGGATTCTGTCTGGATTCTCACGCATGGTGTCTGTTAGAGGCCGTTATAATTATTGCTGTAAAATGTAATTGTACCTGAAATTTCATTAAGTCGGAACAGGGATCATGAACCAGCACAATAACTCGTGTTGACAGTGTATCAGCAGGTGTTTGAGTTCATGTGCGAGAGTTTTCTCAAGACAGCTCTTCTAAACTTCGCCTGTGTTCCCTATAAACATGCAGTCGGAGCAAAGCTATTATCAGCAGCGATGGCAGGCCGAACAGAGGCTATTCATTAGCTTTAAACAACTGTGGCCATCTTCTGTCCTTCCTACCACTGTTTCAAAGGCACCTTAGCAACCATGTGAACAATACCAGTGCTGGTCATGGCCACAGCGTGTGTGTGGTCCTGTCCCGGTTGTAAAAGGGGGAAGACAAAGCACTTTGTGACCACAGACTTTGGCTTGAGGAGGTCAAGCCATTTCATAAGGTGAACGCACTTGTTTGCTGAGGGACAAGCCAGAGGAATGCAGCCACAGTGACTGTGAAGTGTTTTGTGTGACATGGACTTGGCCAGGGTTTGTATATAGTAAGCCTTGTTACTGTCTCAGTGACATGTGTGGCATGTTTGACCTTTTGGCACATGCCTAGCCAGAGGCTATCACTCTTCAGGCTAGGTCTGGAAGACGTCAATAGGCAATCTTGTGAAAATTCAATAATGTTGGTTTTCCAGGGAAAAGTTCAATTGATGGGCATGATTTGTTGAGAGGTCTTTCAACAAGGGTTCTTTGTTTTCCTTTAACTATGTGAGGGTGACTTTCATCTCTAGAGTTGAAGAGACTGCAGCAATCCAGTGGATGCTTTTCTCCAGCTCCTGATGGAGATCAATGCAGCCTCGTCGTTTAGGCTGCTCAGTCGATGGTCCCGGAGCTTCTCTGTAACTAATGCGCTCTTGCATTAGTTTCAGCTCCTCCAGTGATGAGGAGCTGACTTGATGTGAGCATCGGCCTTCTTTTCTATTCAGAAGAAGAATGGTCCCGTCAGCTATGCTTGGAGAGACGACTTCATCTCTCCACTGGTAATTAGATCACAGCCACCGCTTGCTGAGGAGCCAGAGAAAAGCACATTGGGCCCACAATAAATGAATCAATGCCACTGTATCTCCATTTGCCTAGTACTGGGAGGACAACAAGGAGAATGGAATGCTTTAATGGAAATGCAAAAAGTCCTTTGCTGTCACTGTGCCTTTTCAGAAGTTTGTATGTGCCTCTGGCTTTCGTGAAATACGCAATGCAATTGTTTAATTTTGATTCATTTCTTTGGGACATGGAAATGCAGGAAGCAGTCTGTGTGTGACCCCTGGGGAGAATGGGAAAGATTTACCCCAAATCCTTCCCCCACCCAGTCTTATAATCTTGTAGTGTTTTAAGCAATGTGCCTCAGTGCCAAAAGCCACAAAAGGTTTTCGCAATCGAATTGGAAAAAAGTGATCAGGGATCAAAATGGAGGATGTTGGATATTGAATATAAATACAAGAAGAGGAACAAGTTGGCTAGCTAGAGAGGAGCCAAGGTTTGAACTTCTGTCTCTAGTTTTGTTTTTGTCATTTTTCATGTGTACCAGCGAGTGCAGGAGTTCCAGAAGAGACTGTGTGAAAATATGTACAGTTATCCCCATATTTAATTTATATTGCATCTTCCCCTTTCTCTATGATGGACGGTTTTTCCCCCCGCCTTCCATTGTAGCTGCTCGGAACAACAATAAACAATTTTGATTTCCGATATGGTTGGACAACACATTGTAAGAACTAGTCCTGAAGAATACTCCACCCCTAAGGCAGGCCAAAAGCTTGACATCAAAGCCTCCTCCTGGCTGCATCTCACTGCCTCCCTGATCACTCTGTAAGAATTCTGTAGTCTGTTGTTGAAAACAACACAATCAGACAGTCCTTCCTCAAAGGCATTCACGAAGTTGCACTTGGAAGTTGCCTGATGAATGAAAAAAGAGAGCTGAAGAGAAAAGTTCAAACCTGGCCTACTGTCACACCTCCTTGAATCTTTGCCTTTGAAATCAGAGTGCGAACTGGTTGAATAGGTACAAATTCCCACAAATGTGCAACCACAAAGATGTCAGTCATTTGAGGACCATACCAAGGTCAGAATCCAAGCAGGTGTCTGAAGCCTCATGCAACTCTCCCCCTGTCATTTTTTGTGCCAGTATGCATGCTTTCTCTGTACAATGCTGGCCTTATTTAGCAGAATACCTGTGTCAGGGTCCCGCTGCACTCTGAGTTCCTTTGCAACAATGGGACCCTTTCTCATTCTACTCCGCCCTCCTTCACTCTGTTTCCCGCTGAGAGCCTGCGGGCAGGCTTTTTTGTCGACACATTCAATAAGACCTCTCAGCTTTGCCTCGATTCATTACTGTAGACGAAGGTCAATGTCATTTGCTGTGTGCAAATGCAGAACCAATTCCACCATTAGCACATGAGATGTGATATTAAGAAATGCGACCATGCAATTGCAATGCATGCATCGTGAATTAAGAATGTTTTTTTGGCTCTCTGATTAATTCATGGCATGTAACCGGGAACTAATTTAGGGGAGCTTACTGGCACTGCTACACACACACACACACACACACACACACACACACACACACACACACACACACACACACACACACACACACACAAATATGCACAGAATAATAACACTGACACATACAGGACACTTGAAATCAGCCTGATTCATCAGCAAGATATTTTAGCGGGTCGACAGTGAGGCTTTCGCTGCCACTGCAAGTTCACTCACGTTTCCTCTGTTTGGTCTTTTGTTGTTTCTGTGTAAACTCAGTGTGTTTTCATAGTCTGTGAATCACAGTTCTTTCCTGCAGGCTAAAATCTTTTCAGTAGATACTAATGCAGATGTGTTCCCAGAGCTACACTGTAATCACAAACATGTTCTCTCATGAGGGTAAGAGTTGTCGAACAGAGTAGTAGATTCATTTTTATAGCTTTAAGTTGAGATTGCAATGCCTCCATAGGAAAATTATAATTGGCCTTAATGAAATAATTGAAAAATAAGATTGTGTGCTAGTTCTTTTTTTTTTTTGCCAGTCTCAGTAAGAACTGTTAGTTACTTGGAAGGTGAAGTTTGCTGAAGATTTGCAGTCATTCAAGAAGGTGAGAGCAGAAGTTTTAGGGAGATTGTCAGGCTAATGCCACACAAGCCTCCCAATCTCACCCCAATTTCAATTACACCTCTGTCTGACTGGGAAAGTCTTTGTTTGATGAACCCTCTTATCTCATTGAGTTTCCAAGAGGCTCAGTGCTGCTCTGATGAGACACTGCTGTGTGTATAGGGGAGGGAGATGTATTCTGAATAATGCATAGACGTGTGTGTGTGTGTGTGTGTGTGTGTGTGTGTGTTTGTGTGTGTGTGTGTGTGAGAGAGAGAGAGAGAAAGAGAACCATGAAGAAAGAATACTTGTCTACCATCCCAACTTGCCCCACTTTGGGTTGGTCATGCAACTTCATAGTCAACACAACACTTCATACTACAGTGGCTGCTGGGTGCCGACCAAATTAATGTTTTAAAAAGAAGATAAATAAAACAAACAAAAAACCAAGAGTTAGTCTTAGTGTTTTCAGATGGTTTTCCCAGGGTTTGTCTGTTTTTAACAAACCATTACCAGCCGGCTAGATATACATCTGTCCCAGCAATTAGACCCTTCATCTGAGGATTTGGGAAAGTTTGTCCCTTTCTCACACACACACACACACACACACACACACACACACACACACACACACACACACGCGCATAGCAGAGAAAGTATGCGAGAGAGGAAGGTAGGAAAAAAGAGAGAGAGAAGCAAGATCACAGAGCCTTGCAAGTTCTCACTGCCAGAGGTCAAAGGTGACAGCCTTGAAGTGGTGGGGAGGCTTGGGGCCTCAGGTCAGGTAGTCCCTGAGACCAGCAGTCTGTGGGAACCACAAGTCAGACACACACACACATGAACACACACTCACTAATAAGCAGTTAGTGTCAGACCAGTGACAGAAACAGGCACTACAGGTTGGAAAGAAAGATGAAAATGTAGGTTTCTGATTGACTTTGCTCTCAAATGAGAAAACATTTGACTTGTCTCTTTTTTATCAATATTAATAATGAGCTTTTTTTGTACAATACACAGTTTGTGAATTTTGGTGAAATTTTGTTTACGTTGATGTTATTGATTAATTACACATATAGAGAAAATGTATTTTAACCATTATCATTTAGTAAAATTAGAGATTTAATATATAGGAATTCACATTATAGACACTACCACTGACTATCCATGTTACAATTAGGCCACAGTTTAGCACACTGACAATACACGGAACAGCCATATACTAGGCTGTAACCTAGTCTTGTCAAATTGTATTTATGTGTCTTTTTATTGCCTTGTGTGTCTTATGTAATGCACTTTGAATTGAATTGTTGTTAAAAGCTGCCATGGCTTGTTTTACACTGTTACAGACATTCAGGCAACGTGTCATTTAGTGGCCTTTTTAAAGTGATTTTAGCCATCATGTGACAGTTGACTGTATGGGGAGGTGCCGAGCCACAATCAACCATAATGTTTCCGTTTTTCAGTTTTTTAGCAAATTTTCTTCTTGGTGTACTTGACTCAGTAGATTTAATAACACGCAGGTTGCATATTCAGCAACTGGTCAGTACGTTTATAAATGATTAATTATTACCAATCTGATCTTTTTCCTCATGTGTCATGTGTTTTATTATGGCAATGAATCCAAGCTGCTTATTTTTTTACTGTCATGCATCACCAAGTGCAGTCAAAGCATGACGCTGTGTTTTATTTCTTTGGAAGCAGTTTGAGCTTTAAGGAACTTTTCAGGTCTACCAGTCTACCAGCAGGAAATATGCTGACTCATAGCTGTCACACTTAGCAAGTGAAATGGGCGTGAAATGAAAAGGTGAATTCTGCTGTAATGTCACCTGTGATACCTTGACATTTCCCCACTTTCAGAATTTAAAGGCCTACTGTCAACCTGCTAACGCTCATAAATCTGTCAGATTGCAGGCTTGGAAAAAGCTCTGCGTTGGGCCATTTTTGTCAGGGGTCTTTGTCAGCTCTATTTTATGAGCACACACAACCAGAATGGATGAATTGGATACTGCACATAAAATTCATCATAGAGACAGACAACATGCTGCAGGAGTTTCCCCTCCCATTTGTTTTATACCCCATCATCTAGTGTCAGCGAACGTCAGGAGAAACAGTCATTTGTCAGTGCATGTCTGTATAATGCAGGAAAGTGAAAACATGACGTTTCTTCTCAAGATGCGCTTTCTTTGTTTTGCATTCCGACTCTATAGGCTATTACAGTACAGTAAATTAAGCATTTTAGATGCACGTTTCACACTTTTTCTCAACCCTGTGAATCACATATGCAGTTGTAATGAGAACTATCCATTGCTATATGCACAGATAGACGCAGATACATGCTACGTGTTATACTCATTGAATTTCAGCAGACTAGAAGCTGCTGCCATAGACTAAATGCAAGTATTTAATTGGATCTGACTTTGCCAACTGCAGCCAATAGCCTAATGAAACAGGAACTCTTCCATAATCGATGCACTCATTTTGGCTTGATGCACCGATCATGTTTTTAGCACTGCGTTTGTGTCTAATGCTGAAGTCTCAAGTAATTCATGTGTCAAGAAAGCTGAGCTGCTTTCTGAAAGTAAATAGCCAAATTGGATTGAATCCTCCTACATTGTGCTGCTGTGTTTTCTCCACTCCACTTAGGCTATAAATGAGATGAAGTACATTGTTCTAGACACACTGTTTCTGTGAGCTTGTCTTGTCCGCAATGTAGGCTAAGCTGTGCTTTAGTTTATTGTTTGGGGTTGAATAGCGTGCACTGTTTAAGGAGAGGAAGGGCTGGGTATCCTATTTCTTTCAAGCATCTTGGCATCTGCCTGTATTTTTATTTAACATGCATCAGTCCTACATTATGTTTAATTTCCCTATTGCCAACGTTAGCTCCATTTCAGTTTCTTAAAGCAAGGCAGCTCACTGTCTGTAGGCAAACTTTCTGCTAAGCACTCTCTATCCTCATACTTGGAAGTTATAAGCATTTCTTGATTTGCTCATAATCCCTCTATCGGCCCAATCCGGAGCACAAACAATCTCTCAGAACAGCAACCTCAATCTTTTAGTTTTTTAGTTAAACAAACATTAAACACTGATCTGAAGTCCTTTTTTCCATGCCATTAATCTTGTATGTGCATCACTTGTGATGATTAAGTATTTTGTCTTTATAGATTGACATGTTTTACTCCAGGGCCTCTGAATGACTTTACTTTTTAGATCCTAAATCTTGGTAGCGATCTCTCCCATCTGCAGCACAAATAAGGCTGCGGTTTGTTAATGATAACATATCAGAGCACTGACCCCAAAACATCAAAAGGCTTCACACCTGCTGCGCGATAAGCCTGGCATACTGTGGTATGATCTGAAGCTGATTGTATTCATTCATAACTCCACCTTAACTCAAAAAAATTGTTACTGCATCTACTGGGGGAGAGAAGCGAACAAACCCTTAGTGTGTGTGATTAGTGTCTAAATGAACCATGAGTCCATCCGTCTCAGTAATACCTACCCACCATCCGTCCATTCATTTTACTCAGCACATATTTCTTGAGAGGGTGTCAAGTACAGGTCAATATGCTCCTGGCAGCCCAATCAAGGCTGATGAATACGAGAACAGTTAAGTGCAGAGCCTCTGCAGTGAAACCACAGGAGTAAACCAAGGATGACCCAAGACAAGGGCTAGAATAAATATTACATGACCTTCCTTTGCATTAACCACCATGAAAGTTAAGGATGTTAAAAGACATTATTTCAATACTCTAGTAGTTGTGTTCACTATAGAAATGTCTGATGTAAATGATTTCCTGCTGTAAGTGGCTGATGCAGAATTCTTTAGAGTTGCTGACCAAGGACCAGTCCGTTTTTGCTTCCTCATTGTGGCCTGTGCCTTGTCAGAGAGATGAACAAATTAGCTGCTGTGAATGAGACTGAATTCTGGCAGAAATGAGAGGGTTCAGCCTGCACCTCATCAGTATGTGCCCTTGTGCACAGACACCCTATATTATTATTTCTTGCAGGGTTCAGTTGTTTGAGTAAAGCTTGATTGCCCCGTAACAATGCACCTGCAATTTCTAACAATCTGCTGCGATTTGTAATAAACAGCCTGAACCTAAGACATAATAAATGTTCCCACATTTTGTAAAAAATTATTACATATTGTGGTGGTGGCTATTACTCAATGTTTTTTTGTGAACTGCCTTTTGAATAAACTAAGCTTTTTGATGGTCTTTTGGGGCATCTTTGCAGTAGTCAACCATGCTAGAAGTAAAAGAATAAATGAGTTTTCCAGATCGGCATTTGTCATGAAGTCCCTGAGTCTGGCTGTTGTTTCATTCTATGGTCTGCTTGCATATTCTTTTCAGCAAATGCAGAGGAAAAAAATACTGATACTAGAACCGTGTAATGGGAGGCCCAGCGCAACCACTGGCATGGGCTTTAAGGATGAGCGCCCCTCAACCAGTTGGGCTTAAATGTTATTCTCATACATAGTAAGGTATTTTATCTTATAAATAATTATCTAACTAATAGTTTTATTTTGACATGCTCACAGGACATTTCTTCCTGTGGGCAATTTCAGACCACATCATGTAGATGGACTTAACACCTGGAAGTGTTCATGTCTCTTTGGCTATTGAACTGCCAGCGTGGAAGTGGCCTCTTACAATTCAGGTCTAGTCAGAACTTAGCATAAACTGAAGTTTGCTTCTCTTGTGGATGAAGTTGCAGATTTTCTGGACCAAATGAAAAAACTTACACGACTACCCAATGAATATCTTCTATGTATCACTCTGAACTGAGAACTCATGGCAAAGCCCTCTGGGAGCTTCTGTTGTCAGCCTAATTTAATTACAGGGCAGATGGAAAAAAGCCCCAACAATTGTTTGGATTTTTGACTACCTGAATATGAAAGTTGAAACACTTTTTCACATGACTCAACTGCAGAGTTTTAGACCTTGAAATATGAAAAACCTCACAAGGAGACCTCCAGAAATCCCTTTCAAAACAAGAGTCAGAAAGTGATTGACTGTACTTTATCTCTCTGTCAGGCCAGTTTTCTTCATTTGCTCAAGTCTCAACTGTTTCAACAGCAGCATCCCGCTCCTCTTTGCACAGGTGTTAGGGGGTGAATTGAAGTCAACACGCCTCTGGAGAGCAGCACACAGTATTTATTGCCCTGACCCAATAAGTAAAGGGTCAGCGAGGGGGCTAGCAGGGTGGGTCGATGGGGGTGGTGAATAGAGTCGGGAGGGTTGGAAGAAGAGTTGACAGAAGTGTCAGTGGGGGTCGTCTGACTAGTGGTTCACGTTGGGGGGACGGGGGTTAGAGGAGGAAGACCAAACAGCTGGAACACATGGCTGGCTGTCAGCAGCCCAGAGACCTGGGCCTGTTCCTCCTCACACCCGCTCCTCCAGATCTGTTTATTTATCTTCCTTTCTCTCGCTTTGCAGAGGGCAGAGAGCAAGCTGGCCGTGAATGAGAATAGAGATGATTTAAATGAGAAAAAGAAGGCAAATGCAACTAAAGCAGCCAGGCCAGCAGCTTTGTAGGACTGGACCAAGAATGTTTTTTTTTTTTTTTTTCAGCTAACAAAGCACTTGAGCCCATCTCATCTTTCATTTTGTGGATCATGTCAAACTGATTTTCAGCAGATGTTAGATGACGACATTGTCCTTACATTCCCTTTTTGTCTGTTTCATTTTTAAATTTTTACTTTTATTGATCACTTTTGGAGACTTATTTCGGCAGCCAATAATTAGATCTACAATCTACAGAAATGAAAGAGTCCCTGTTAAAAAAATTGAAATGTTATAGTTGACATTGGTCTACTTTGATTAGACCAAAGCCTAGCAGTTCTCTTAAGTGCAGACTAAATTTATTGGATTTAGTAATTTGTTGTATCCACAAAGGTGATGTGTAAGCTAAGAACGTCTCAAAATCTCAGCTCTTAAGTCATGAAAACCCTTTCTATTTAGCATAGCAATTTCATTACGTTTGTAGACAAGAAACAGAGTAAAGTGTAGTAGAGACCGAGATATCCTAGTATAGATCAAGCTTCAAAAACACTAGCTTCTACCTTTCCCACAATGCAACTCAGGACAGCCTTTTGCTAGACCCTCCCTGCCTCGTAAATTCTTAATTCTTTCGAACTCTGTCTCCCACGTTTGTAGCAAGGGCTTTTTATTAAAATTAGCCAATCTAAGATAACTCTAATGACACTCAGCATTATGTCGCATTTGAAAGCTCCCTTTAAAGCCATATATATTATACAAGTGTTTTCATTGGTTGAGTAGTAAAGAGATCTTGATATGTAAATTGGTGTAGTACCACTTTAAGGCTATTTTAGGGTGTGTGTGTGTGTAAGCTTGTCCTGTCCTCCTCACTCAGAGACTGCCCTGCAAAAGTTGCCTGGCTCCCAGGTCTTCCACCCCCTGCCAAGCATCCACAGCATGGCTGTAAAGAAAAATCTAATGAAATTGTTGTGTTGGATCCTGCATGCTTATTGCATTAAGTGCAATCAATAAATCCTTTTTGTATGCTTGCAACCTCCCTCTCCCTGAATCTCAATAAAGCTGAGTGCTCTCTGTGTAATGAAGATTGCTTGGGAACTTGATTACTCTCAGTGCCGTCGAACTTAAGGGGCTGTTCTTGGCAATTTTCCCCCGCACTGTACGGGCCATTACTTGACTTTTTTAATATATGGGTATGCTGTTAAAGCAGGGATGCTATATAATTCCTGCCTGTGTGTGCTGAGTCAAACTGCGTCACGGTAACAGGACAGGCAGCGGGGTTTATTGCACCCTAACAGATACTGTATCTTTTTCACATGAACGCAACTCAATGACAGTTTCACTGTGACTCATACAAACCTTCAAGCCTTTCAGAGTGTTATTATTTGAGCTTTTTTAGCTAAAAGCCAGGTTGTTCTGCTAGAATGACTGCTCAAGCTTCTAAGTAGCTGTTTTCCATATGAAGTGTCCTTACTGTCTGGGATGTGTGTTTTTCGATAGATTTGCACTCTCCAGTTTGAAAAGTGTCCAACCTTTGGCGTAGGTGTGTACATCTGTTAGTTTATCAGTAAGCCCCATCCTAATGGAGTTAAAATGCAGTTGGAAAATGTTTTTTTCAGGTCTATTTCTTTGACAGGATTTCAACTTCTAGGTTCTCTCATTGGTGCTGTTGATGGCTTTACCTCTGAAAGCCCCCAAGAGAGGATTGACTCAGCCTAATAGTGTGATTATGGCCCCTGTCCCTTTCTTCCTCCGCCAGCGCTAAGCAACACTAAAGTAGACTTGTCCCAGTTACCTCACAGCCCACTTTGCCCCTTCTCTTCTGGGTGAGAAGAGGCTTTAGGGACCTGCTGGGTTCAGTCGCTGCTCTCGTAACCCAGACTAGATGGATAGGAATGGATATCACTCCTGGCTGGAAGAGAGAGCGGCAACACAGAAAGGAGAGCAGCCTTGTTTTGTCTAGAGCTCTTTTACCACTACTGGGTATCTCTTCATCAAGGCACCAAGCTGGGTGATAAACTAAGAGCTTTCCTTAGAATCTCCATTCTCCCTCATTCTTCTCTCCATCCCTTCTTTCTATCAACGTCTTTTAAGTATTTTCACATGGGGGATGAGAAGCTCTTACTCTTGGAGCCCGGGAAACAGTTTTCTCACTAAAATTGCATTCTAGATCACAGATCACAGCTTTTCTGCAAAGTGTGTGATTTGTCATGGAATTCATGCTCATCATTAGTCAGCACTGATAAATCATGCGTCGTTACCTCTAGGTCCCAGGTTAAGCTTGAAAGATTACTCACGTAACATACTGTACTTTGATACAGTATCACCAAATAAGGCAAAAGGAATAGGTGTTACGTGGATTTGGATCAAACATAACAAGACAATTTTTCCAAACATGGCTTTTGTCTTAAAGCTGCGTCCTTTTTCCACCCTCTGCTCTGAAGTTTTATCAGCTCAGTTTCCTGTATATGATTTTCTGTGCTCATTCATATAGTGGCCCCAATGCCTTTTTGAAATATGGATGACAAAGGAAGGTGACCACTGTGGCTCCTGCGTAATGCCAAGTGGAACCTGTTGGTGAACTGATCCTCAGGCTGTAAATATTTCAGTACTTGTCACAGAGCTGAAGGATGTTCGGCAAAGATGGAGATGGAGTTTATCTGTACTGCAGTTAATAATTTTCCTGTCCAGTGGGAGCTGAGGAGGAATACATATTTTTTGAAACAGGGACACAAACTCACTGACTGGGAACTATAAGAACTTATCATCTCTGAAATAGTTGTTGTGGACTGTGTCTCTGGTTACTGATTAAGCGTAGGGCACAGTCATCTCCTGACTGACTGTGACTTGACGGTGAATAATTGAGCCCAAGACTAATTTAATTGCAACAGTTGTAATTTAATCATAGCATAAACTATTTTGCAAAATCAAGAGCCAAGATAGAGTGGATAGAGATATCGAAGTATGGGGTTGTTGAAGCTTTAATGGCTTACTTTGTTTGATTATTATCAAACAATGTTAAAATCTGACAACATATGAACCATGGTTGTTAATCTCAATGAATAAAGTATGACAGTATTCATTCCTTACCTAAGTAGTATAGTAGTTAAAAACCTGGAGTTTGCTCTGTAAATGTTTTCTTCGAGGCCAAGATATTCGACCGTCCGACTAGCACTTCCGACGGAGAATATGGGCCCTTTAAAAGATGCTGTGATGGCAGCATGTGTGTGCCTTTCTGTCTGCTGCTTTTTTTCAGCCCCATCATGACATAAATAACATAAAAAACAAATCCAGCAACATCAGCTAAAACCAGCTATCTAGTGGGGAAAAAATCAATACTTATTTTGTTACAACATCCAAATCAAAGGGCTTGATGGAATCTTGTTGTGATCCAGAAAGGCAGATGCTTGCAGTACTAGTCTGAATATAGATCTTTACCTTGAAATATGAAGATGATTGATGATTTCTTCCATTATGTGTCTTGACTCAGTGCTTCAAAGTGCTTCACAGTGGTAGTGTGATGGAAGACCATCTTTTTCCAGACAAAGTGTCCATTATAGCAATACTTTGGTTTCAAGCCCCCATAAAACCCATAGGTGCCTCTGTCTAGACAGCACTTTATCAGTGCAGCGATTGTATACTCTACAAATGTGCTGATATATGGCTTAAAACTTGGCAAACAGTGTCTAATCTTTTCTTTTTGTTCTCTTTTATGTGCTGTCTCCTCTTTTGTTCTGCCAACGCCCTACCAGGTAAGACCACTCCCTTTACTTTAATCTCACTATCATAATGGCCATGGTCTTTTTCCCAAACCACATCTGCTAACCCCCTTTAGCTCCTCATACCTCAAAGGACCACAGGACCTGTGGAAATAGAAGGTGGCTTGATTTTCTGGAAACAAATGTCAGAAACAGTCACGTTTGAGTATTTGCTAAATTTCTGCTGGAAAGTTCGGAATTTATCGAATCATTTATGGCAGCGTGTTTTCAAAATCGTGTTTTAGCTTTTCAAGAGAGCTTGCCAAATAAGAGTGTACTGTCCTGTTGTGACTATATTGTCTGTCCTCGTACTGAGAGTAATGTGTCCGGTTGGTGCTATGTGTCGTTCGAGAGAACAGACAAGGACTTCAAAAGTGGAGTGAAAAGCTCTATACAATTTAAGTAGGGGAGATTACAGTGAGTAAAAGCCTAGTGCTCCATTTTAGCAGGCCCGGCAGCTGAACTGTCTGCCCTTTTGTTTTGAACTCATTGTGTGTGAAGGGTGCTGATATCCAGCACACTGGATGGCCCTTCAAAAGCAGAAGGTTTTGCTCAGGCAGATGCCTTTGCGCTTCGATGGAGCCTCAACCATCGCTGATGATGACACGATGAAGATCAGCGGCAGAAACAACAGCAGTTTGTCAGGGGATTCGGTTCTGTTGCCAGGGAAGGTCCCAGAGGACGTCTTTTGTCATGTATATTAAAAGACCTCTTCAGTCAAAACAAGGCAGCTCAGTCTGTCATTAAAGCTCCCAGATGACGGAGTTGTCCTTTCATGTGTTCTCCACTCAGGGCCCTTCCCTTCCTGTTAAAAGAGTCCCAGCCAAGCCCCTCTCCGTCTAGATCCAGGAATTCCACCAAAGTAACTCACAAAACTGAGGTTCCTGGACTGATGGCCTGAGAAGCATTTGAACCTGCTGCAAAATGTAAAGAATGTGTACAGCTATGATAGAAAGTCAGAGAGTCAGTCGCAGCAGAGAGTTGGGTTCTTAAATGAAACTATGTCATCCAGTGACTCAGCCGTTCTTTTCTACATTGCATCCACTTTGCAGAAACATTTTTGAAAAGCTCTGTTTTCAGTGGGCCTAATATGAATGGGAACCAGAACATTACTGGGGACATGTATAGCTACTCCTTCCCTGCAGCGCTTGACTTGAAAGATTTAGGGTGTTCGATTGAGGCGGCAGCGCTGGTGCTAGTTAGCATTAGCATTTAAGTCCCTTACAGTGGACCGTAGCATTACGGAGGAACAGTGGAGGCTTTGTGCATCGTAATAGGATTTTAATGCCTTCTCTTTGTGGCTCAGAGAAGATTTCTGCTGATTAAATTCCAGACCGGCCTTGTGAATTGAACCAGCTTTTATGAATAAACACACCTGAGACTCTAAGAAGTACAAAAACTGAGCAGCAGGATGTGTGGCTTTGATGTGTAGTGGCTCCCATAAGTGCTGTCTGTGCTCCTTCAGTGTCACACTGGCTCATTGATTGATGTCCAGTTTTACGTAAGCTCCGGTCTGTAAAGGCAGAAACTGCCATGTTTGCCGTAGCATGCCAAGGTCTTCTCCCTGTTTGGTGTGGGATTTCTTCAGGCCTTTCAGTCAAAGTGGTCACTACAATGGCCACATCATGCCGCTCGGAGTGAGACAAAACACCTGTCAGGAGTGGTTACGCCTCATCACGGTGCCTGTTTAAGTGGGAGGTCCTCTTGTCACTCATTGCTGTACACCCATCCTTTCTTTAATACCTTGTTTTTGGAGGAGGAAGCTCCTAAAAGGGCCTCTTCAGCTGTCCACATAAGTTTTCTTTAGCGTACAGCCGTAACACCACCACAAAGGTAGATGGTCTTGGCCACCATGTGGTGATTTGATGTGTGTGTGCATGTGTGTGTGCATGTGTGTGTGTGTGAGGATGCTGGAATGCAGATTTCATATCCTCCAAGATAATGAGATTAAGGACGTGCCATCTAAGGGAGGAATTCCAGCCATGCTTTTTGCAGCCGCCGACCTTTGCTGCTCAGAAACAGAAAGCTGGTGCAGGGCAGGTCTGCATCTACGCTGCTCTTTCTTCCATTCTCTTCAATTAGCTGCTTTTAAATCTTCCAGAAATCTGTGAAATCTCATCTGTGAAATGATTTAAACATACTTGGAACATAGTTTCCCTGTAATTTCATAGAAAATAAACTGATTCTAAAACTGAAGGGCAATTTGGAAGATTCAGGTTAAAATGAAAATGTAAATTTTTAAAGAAATTTCTTTGGAATTGAACAAAACTACACAACTACAGTATGTAATTATAATATGATTCCCAGTTTCTTTCCTTAAATGAGGTGGTACTTACTATGTGCCGTTTCAGAACATTGTCTATATGTTCCCTATAATTATTATAGAATCTATAATCTTTCCAGGAAACGTCCTAGGAAATAATTATTAAATTATGGGACACATAAAGGGTTACTAAGAATATATAAGAACTATCATGTAAAGGCCTATATAGTAATTCAAGTGGTTTTAATCGAGTGTTTTTCATCTTTGCACTATATGTCTATTGACAATGTATGAGTTAAGCAGACACACATTTCCGTTGATTCCAAATTATAAGGTAAGGAAAACATTACTACAGTAACCAAAATCAAGATGAGCCAACCCTGGCGACCCTGTATTTCAGCCTTCAGGGTCTGCCAGCTAAAGTTGGCCATATTTCATGCTGACAGCCGTACTCTGACTGCAGTAATTTACATAGAAGATTCCTGGTAAAGAGACATTTCTCAAATCTTGCTCCAAGACTTTAACAAATACATTTACATAGATTAGATTTAGATTTAGAGTAGATTTTTCAAATTTATTTATAAAACTCTGCTGCAAGTGAGCAGAGAGTTTTTTTTTTTTTTACTGAGGACATTTTATTGTAATTAGTTGATTCTCTCTTTCCATGTCTTGGTTTATCACCATGTTTGTGTTTCTTCTGTGGAATGCTAATAGCAATGACTGTACACTTATTATGGCCTGTAAAATTATAGCCCACCATATCCCCTTTTCTTTCTAACCAGTGCTTTGTAACACATGAAATCATCACAAAATTGTCTCTCTAAGAGAACAGCCGTCAGGTATCATTGAAAACTGCGTGTGTGTTCTCGTATTAATATCTACATGCAACCACACACACGCAGTGACATGACTGCCTGTGTGTTTTTGTGCATGCATGTGTGTAAAATGCTGCATACCTCTGTACCAGTCCAGTACTGGGATCCCACACAGTGACAGGCACTGGGGACAGCCACCTATTTTATGGTATGTGTGTGGGATGTGTGTGTGCAACTTGAGCCCCTCCACGTGACAGCTCTAGTCCCATCTTGCCCATTCACCCATAATGACTGGCCCACCTGAGACACACACACACACTCACACACACACATTCAGAGAATGAGCAACTTCCGACATGGGACTTCTCTGGCATTTTCCCAGAGCCTCTTCCTCGGTTCACAGCAAAACGAGAAAACGATGTACTGCACAGACTTCAAAGCTCTCAAAGTCTGTGTGTGTTTGTGTGTGTGTGTGTGTGTGTCAGGGGAGAAGAGGGAATGAAAGGCACACCTAAGCAAAGAGTAGAGATGTCAGGTAGGAATGGTGAAGCTCTGAGAGGCAGAGACCTATAGAGAAGAGATGAGACAAGTTCATACATGTCTGAAGCTGATCCTGTGTCAGCCTGCACCTAAATTCCTCTCTCTCTCTCTCTCTCTCTCTCTCTCTCTCTCTCTCTCTCTCTCTCTGTTTGTGTGTGTAAATGCTATTTCTTTGGATCAAGTCAATCTGGTGGGCAGAATTTACTCATGCGTGGTGTTGATGTGTTTGCATGTGTCTAACTGGGCTCGGCACAAAATGGGCTCATAATGTCATTTTAATGACGCTGTAATAGCCTAATAATGAGCAGCCAATAATCATCATTTGCCTAATGGGCATAGCTTCACAGCTAATCACTTGGACATGGATTTCAGTCTTTGAGTCACTCCACCATCCTTCTCTTCTTCTCTTCACCCACAGATGTGACATGATTGTAAAGTGGCAGTTATATATATGTTTTAAGTGAATTTCAGAAATGTATGATCTACTTTTAAGTGCATATATTCCAGATGACAAGATTATATAATTATTTAAGCATCAGTGACTGATACTTCATAGAATTTCATTGGCGTTTGTGTTTTTTTTCAATTGATGTATTTGTCTCTTGTGATCCACACATACCATGTGAGGGTTTTATCTGCCAGCAACAAGGCAAGGGCCCCCGTCTGGACTGGTTACGTACTCTCCAACAGCCTCGTTCTTTTATTATGTAACCGTTAGTGCCAGCATTGCATGAATGCTTTAGAAGAAGCAGGAACAGGTACTGCGAATTCAAGATGCATTTGAAAAATCTGTGTCTATCAGCCTTTATCTCATCTCTTTTCAATCTTCTTCACCCAGGTTTAAAAACGCAGTTTTTCAGCTTTTTGAAAAAAGATTCTGACCTTTCCTCTCAGGTTTTTGATCATGCTAGTGGTGTGGTTCTAATGTCATTCTGTGTGTTAGTCAGTAGGTCCACCGCTTTGGTCTACACTAAAATATTTTGACAACTATTGGTTGGATTGCAATGGCATTGTGTACAGACATTCATGGTGCCGGTGACTTTTCCTCTGGCGCTACGAGCAGGTTGACATTTTTGGCTTTTATTGAAATGTCTTAACAACTATTACAAATGCAGCTGCCTAGAACTGCCGGCTGGTCCATGACAGGTCCTTGCTTATCTGAATGGAATGAATGGATACATCCGGCTGGCAGCGGCAAATTCTGAGTCGCTGGTACTATAGATGGATTCATGGGTTGCCATACAGACATTCATGTACCCCTCAGGTTGAACTGTGGTCACTTTTGTGTTTCTATGACTTTTCATCTTCTCATCATATTGTTCAAGAATCCAATACACTAAATAGCTGCAAAACTAATGAAATTTCCATCAACCTCATTTGTACTTTGCGTTCAGTGCTAATTAGCAAAAACATGCTAAGCCTAATTGTTTATGAGCAAGTTGAAACTGCAAAATAGTTTTTCTATACAGTCAACTTAGCAGTAGTTCCATCTGTCTCTTCTTTAGAGGGCTGTGCTTGTGTAACATTATGATCCAAATTGGGTTAGTGTACATTTTTTCCATTTTAAACAGGCACCTGACAGTTAAGGAACCTTTGCTTTATTGCACCACGGTGGAGAGGGCTATAAACATTGCATGATATCTGTCACAATTAATTCCTGTTTTACAAGCAGCATAAATACTTTCACACACAATGATGAGATCTTTAAGTTAAGGCCATAAATTGTTACACAGGAAGTTCCACTTGGTGTTAATGTTCCTACCTTAGATCTTTTTTTCTTTTTTGAATTTTGGGACATTTTTGTAGTCCTTTTTGACTGCCTTTGATATTTGTAATTTTATTACGTATCTAGTTTCCACCAGCTGACTACTCTAATGTGAATGTCAGCTGCAGATGTAGAAGTTTATAAAACACTCCTTTATTAGTACCTAGTCTGATTGATTACTTTACACTGTTTCCAAGTGTCTGCAGTCACTCAAGGAGACTACAAATGACTCCAACATGAATGTAAAACATTAGGCATTTATTTTATAAATATTTTATTCCTCCCACTCACATTTTCTAAAGTAGATCGATGTTCCCCGTAAAATGCCGACTGTCATACTATGTTAATAAAAGTTTCATAATGCAAACTTCCTGTGAGGGCTGTAATTTTCTCTAAGAATTTCCTCTCAGTTCCTGTCATCACTGACAGTATATTGTCAAACCCTTTTGTTGTGCTGATTTACTTCTTGCGTGACATCTTGGACAGAGACGAGTCCAAGGTTTAAATCTTCCTGTCATCGAGCATACACCCTGCTGAAGTGTCCTTGAATAAGAAGTTCTACCCTAAAAAAGTTCCTGAAAAAACTCCCCAAGAATCACATGATTATATATTGTTCATGGTCATGTTTTTAGTTGGTCCTTGTCCCCTATACGTGCTGTCTGCGCTTCACTGCAGCCTCTTTCTGTTTTAGCAGATAGATGGATTAGTCCTCCATGGTCCCCCCCTGTGGACACTTAGTATGTAACCTAACCCCTTAACTCACAGAATGGCTAAACCAGATGGCTGCAGCAGAGCCATCCTGTCATGAATTCCACTTCTCCTCTTTCTCAGAGTCTGACGGCTCCCCTTTCACTTTGTTTTATGTCTGCTCTTGAGTCAGAGACGTGAGCGTAATAGAGAACCTGAGCATCCTGCTCACTGCAGTGCCACACAAAACACCAGTACTGGTCACAATGGTGTTGTCTGTATTCTTCATTGTGGCTAGTCTATAAAAAAAGATCTCACCTCGTGAAAGACGGGGTGTGGAGGGTGGTGTTAGTCTGTTTGTGTATGTGTGTGTTTGTGTGTGTGCGTGTGTTTGCGACCCTCTCTGTTTTCCTCATTCACTTTTTTCAGCCAAGTTACGTCATATTGGGAGAGTTTACCGCTGGCTGGAAACTTGGTGCATGCATGCACAAACACATGCAAGCAGACACACACGCAACTTTCCATGTGGACCATGTCATGCCAGCCAGGCTGTGTATGTGTGTGTGGGGAGCAGGGCCCTAGCGGCATCTCTCTTGCTCTCCCTGTGGGAACATAGGTGGCCATTGTTGGGTGCTCAGAGAGCCCCGCAAATGGGGGGCGAGTTGCTGGCGGTAAAACTGGAAGAAAGCCCAAAAATACTGGGGCAACGGGGATCACGGGCCTGTGTGTGTCTGTGCGTACAGTAGGAGCTCTCAGGCTAAATACCCTCACCCAATATGTGCGCGCACACCCCCCCGACCATCCTCCCACATCCCTCCTCTAACTCCTGTCGTTATTAATTGAATTATCTCAGATTTTGCAGCCAAGCCCTCATTCCCATGCCACAGTAAGCTGAGCTGGGCCACTGACTGAATTTTATGCTGAGGATTATGGGAAATGTAGTCAAAACGGCCCCAGGAGCTTTCATGCTATACTGTAGTAGCCTTACAACTGTGCTACTGCCATTATCATGGTTATACTTGTGTTTTCCAACAGTTATGTCAAAGCATTAGTTTTAGAGGCTACAGATGTCACCTCACATCAGTCAGCACTGTTGTAGCAGTGGTTACTGCATCATATCAGAACAATCAATTTGAAGATTGACATTGGGGAAATGTCCCATCGTGCAAACTCCAATGGTGAATGGCTCGGGGATGCAAGTGCTCTCACAGGGACACTACTTTCTGCAAGTTCTCTCTCTCTCTCTCTCTCTCTCTCTCTCTCTCTCTCTCTCTCTCTCTCTCTCTCTGTCTCTCTCTCAGCTGGAAGTGCAGCCAGCAGAGACAAGTGGATTCCTGCTATTCCTGGGCCATCTGCTGACTGGCGTAAATGTTGGGAAGCTAATGGATGTTAAAGAAGAGACTGTGGTCTGGCTGCAGGCCTGCAAAACACTGCGGCCTGAGGTCAGCTCTCGATTTTTACTGTTTCGCCAAGATTTGCTTCTCAGGACTCCTTTGGTGCTCCAGCAATGTTGTTTTTTTAATCCCTAGGAGTTGTTGAAGGTTGGCCACATTGACTCGATGGGTTCTTGTTCATAAGAAAGGTTCAGAAATAAACAGTCTGCATCAAAAAGTGACTTTGAGAGAATGTGAGCCCAGGAGATGCACCTTTTCATCTTGTAAGTGGGTCGACCACCACAGCACACATGTAGTCTCCAACCAAAACAATTTTCTGGTGAGCGTTTATTCCTCTTTGCAGGTTTTATTTAGGTCAGAGGAAACTGCTTTTACCCCTGAGAGATTGTTTCCAGGGATGTAGCGTACAGTAGGAAGCTAAACCCACCTTCTTATCTGCTCACTGTTATAAGCTGTCTTGAAATTTAAGTCAAACAATTCAAGTTGTTAACAGATGAAAATAAGACATTATGAGGATAAAAAACACGACTTTTCTCTAAATATAATTGAGACTGATTTGTGGTTTCAGTCACTTTTAAATCAAAACTGCTAAAGATTTTCTGGTTCCGGTTTCTCCAATGAAATGATTTACAGCTCTCTTTCATGTTGTCTTAAATTAAACACCTTTGGGTTTTTGACTGTTGGTAGGACAAAATCAGACATTTGAAGACGGAAGTCGTGATGATATTCCCCATAACTTTTTGAGATTTCACTGACTAAACAGTTAATTGGTTAATTGAGATTGATTTAGCCAAGCCGCAATGCAGAACACGACACCAGCATGCAGCGTGTAGTGAAGATAATACAAGAATTTACTTCAGTGTGACTTATTGGATTTAATGCAGGAATGAATGAATAAGTGCTGAAATTATTAGTTGATTCATTTATTAGTCAACTCATAGTCAATCAACAATTTAGATAATTGAGCAATAGAATATTAATCAGGCAGAAATGCAGTTAATTTGACAGAAAACAAGCAATTGTAAAAAGTCACTTTTGGCTCTGGGAATGTTTGCATTTTTTTTTTTACTATTTTCCCTATATAACCTGTAATGGAAATGTGCATTATTTGAAGCCCTGAGGTGAATAGTGACTCTATAGTGCCCTAAATGCAAACTCCATACCATAGAGCCATTAGCACCACAGCTACCTGACGAAGCACATCCTCTCACAAAATGAAACGTCTCCAGTCTTTCAGCCTCTGTATAGATCTGTGCAGCTAGATCAGATGGTGCCTGCCTGCACACCTGCTACAGCCCTTGATGATAGTGTCAAGGGGTGGACCCACACGCACAGACACATACACACACATACGCTCACATAAGTACTTGCACACACCCCGCCTCTTTCTAACCCCCAGGCATGGCTGTTGAACACCGCATCAGAGGCTCAGTATATGAGGCAGCATGTTGATTACAGCATTTAATTAGCGGTTCGTGACATGACTATTCTGTGATGTTATTAAATCCACCCAGAGCCAATTAGACTGATTATACACCCCTCTCCTGGTCCATTATACAAGAGGCTGCCCATGTTTGCTAATAGAGTGGTCTGGTTTGGAGTCCTAAAACCCGGGAAGGGAGATGTCTTTATTTTTCCAGCTATGCGTTCCCTCGACTGAAAAGCAATTATGGTTTGAGTTTTTGGTTAAAATGCCTCAAATGAGTTCTGTGGTTAAGACATGCTTCAGACAGTTGCGGTGTTTTGCTCGTTGAGAGAAAATAAACCATTAAAAAGAACTGAACCCCAGTGGGGTTGTTTCAAATTATAATACGTCACCTAAAGCCTTTAAACTTAAACACTTGTTCACTTTTCAATTGGGTCAAATTCCATTTAGTTTTAATTCTACTTGTTCTATGTTAAACACAGCTGAAACCCATTGGGGTTGTACAATAGTTACAGTGGTGCTGCATTTGTCCACAAAAAACATTACTGCTGGCCAAGCTAGTGTATAACCACTCAAGTAGAGACTAATCCTCGGAAGTATGCGAAAGTTAACAAGCCAGCCATTCTGCCATGAACCTGCACAGTAACACTGTAGTGTATGAAAGGATTTCACTTTGCAACCACTTTTGTACAGATTTTGCTAAGAAATGTGTCCTGATGAACCTCTGCACCACATGTTGAAATACTGGGATCAAGAACCACTGGAATAAATATTATATGGTCTCTAGATGTCTGTAAATGTAACCCATTCAATTTCAAACAACATTCACATTGGCTACCTTCAGAGATCAATCAGAGATCAGGATTGATTAAAACATCTACACCTTCACAGACAGTGAAACTCATCTCATCTCACAGTCTTCATCAGCATAATAGTGTTCAGTTGGAATGGAAATAGCTCAGTTGTCATCATGTTACCAACAGAAAGTTTTGGTTACAAGATAAAAGGTGATTATATAGGGGATCATAACCCCTGTCTCTGTTCAGACATTGGTCTTTGACGTTGGTTGCAAGTGGCCTTCTTGAGCTCTCTCTGGCAGTCCACTGACTCTGCTTGATGACATTGATTGTTTCCTAGTCGATGTTGTGACCTCAGACAGCTGATGGTGGTCTGCTAAGTATAAAACTGTTACTATAAAAGTGTAATTCAGTTCAGTTCTGGCACCACAGCAACGTCAGAGTGAAAGACATAAATCAGCCGGCACATAGCGCTTTACCTCTCTTTTGTGTTGTGTGATATAATGGTGTTCAACTTGTCATATTGATGAGCAGAAGAAATACTGAAACTCAACCTTGGTGTACATCAACTCTAGAAAACAAATGGATTGCGATGTTAAAATCACTCTGAAGCCACTGAATGGCACACAAATGGATGTGTAGATTCATAAGTTACTGCTGTCTTCAGTTTGTCTGCTGGCACTTAACGTTTGTTTAATGACACATGTCAGAGTGGGAGGAAGCGCTGCCAAGATTGATTTGCTGATGCCAGCATAAAGTAACTATAAGTTCATCAAGTTATAGTCGTCAGCAATCGTCAATCTGTCATATGTGTCATTAGTTTTTAGCGTGTCACATCCTTCGTCGACCACAGTTGTCAGTGGAGTTATTATTCATGCATAAGGCTTGCAGGTTTCTTCAGTGCTGAGGATCTGGGCTGTGCAGGGACTTGTCTATGGATGAAGTCATGCTCGGAGCAGTTTGGAGGCTACAGATTCTTGCTTGTGGTAGTTTGGAATTCCAACAGCTAGTTTGGATGGATGAATGAAAACTGTTGATGTACAATCAAACAAATCAATCATCTGAAAGCCAAACTGCCCAGCAGCTGCTGGAGGAGAGTTCCTCACCACCTTCTCAGATTGGGTTTTGTTGATTCTCCTGCTTACGGCAACCTCTGTTGCCCTTTATTTTAGATGAAATGGCTGAATTATCGTCTTGAGTCCAGAGGATTATGGGAAAGGTGCGCAGAGTCAGCAATGTCTCGCCTTTGTGGCTGACAGTTTCTATCACATGTAATGACCTGCTCCTCTCAAAGGGGGCTGGAGAGAGATTAGAATGAAGGGTGTATGTTGACATTGACATAGACACTGACATGAACTATGTGATCTGTTTTTAGATGAAACTTGCAAAATGCATTGGACCAAGTTCATTATTTCTTAGGTTGGTTTTGTGCCAATAAAAACATTTCTTGAGAATATGCATTAACTCCTTAAATTGGCAAATTGGCTTTTCCTTTGTAGTTCTATGTCAGTGCACCTCGGTTTTAAGGTGAGGCAGTTTTTTTTTTGTCTTGTGCAGGGATTTATAATTAGGTAGAAACTTCCAGAATAAGAAGGAGAAAAAGAAGAAGGCATAGATGAGCTTCCTGCATTTGTATGCAGTGCAGGGTGGATCAGGAGCTTACCTTAGCCAGCCAACACTCACAGGAAGGTTTCTCATCAGCTCTCATTGTCAGCCAGAACACTTAAGACGATTGCTTCCCCGGTGACCTGAAATGCGTGGGAGGTTGAGATGAAAGGATGCAGAGAGAGAGAGAGAGAGAGAGAGAGAGAGAGAGAGAGAGAGAGAGGAAGGGGTGGAGAAAGTGAAAAGGACAGAGGTGAAAGAAAGACTGTGATGAGAAAGAGGAAAGGAACTGCAGGACGTCAGTACATGATGGCTAATATTACTGCAACATGGCTCCCACTCTGCCTTTCTCAGATTTTTCCATATGTTCAACACCAGTCATGGTCAGACTGACCTGTTGAACTGTGGAGGTATAAAAGAGAGAGTAAGGTTAAACCCACTCCCCACTGATCATGGAAATCCTGGCATTTAAGGACAGTCAGGGAATTTTCAGGCTTAACAATCCCTGCTGGTGCTCAGTTAAACTATACTGGAAACCAGAATGAGCAATAAACCTGTCATGAACATTTTTAGTATCTTATTTAGCAGAAGAAATGGAAATGTCTGGAACCTTTCTTCAGGGCCATAGTGGCAGGACTGACTGTGGACTCTGTGGACATGTGCAGGCATCTCTTTCATGTTCCTGACGGACAGCTATGAATGCCGTCCTCAGGTGTCTTTGTGTGCGTTTTAATGTCTTCGTGTATTGCCAGGACAGAAAGGCAGCGACTGCTTAATGAAGTCTCTTTCATTTTGGTGAGGAAGAGAGGTGGATGCACTTCATTAACCTCAATGCCACTTACAACACACACACACACACACACACACACACACACACACACACACACACACACACACACAAACATAGGCACACACACACACACAAACACAGGCACACAAGGAGAGCAGAAAAAGACACAGGCTACATTGAGGGCGGAAGTAACTAAAGCACATGCCAGGCGGATGAAGATGGATGGCAACCTTTTCACTGGGTGCTTTATCTTGGCCCACACAAGACAAAAACAGCAGCTTTGTCCACGTCCCATTCTGTTTTTCCATTGGAGAAAAGAGAGACAATGTCTAATGACTAAAGACCCTGACGTTTATGGATATTAATGACGTGTTGGTTGGGCATTCACTGAAAATAGAAACAATACCTGCTATTAAACTTCAGTACAATACAGAACATTTCCATCGTAATAAATTCTGTAGATTCATGCTTGGTTCTCTTTTTGGGTCAGGGAAATGTTAGTTTCACCTTCAGTTTCCCTTGTTTTAGAAGTCAAGATACTGTAAGGTGGTGCCAGTATGTTGAAACAAGGCAGCTCACTCACTAATATCAAGGGCTGATTTGAGGAACTCTTAAAACATACAGTATTGATTTGTTCTGGGTAAGGAGAAAAATCTGATTTTCTCCCTTGCTTTCAGTCTTTTTGTGTGTTTTTCAAGGGAACACAACTCAAGTAAACAAACATCAAAGCTCTACAAAAGTCAGAGCTGTAGGTATTGTGCATTTCCATTCGTGATTAAGCCGACAATTATTCTTTCAGTTATTCCTTTAATCGTTTGGTCCACAAAATGTCGGAAAACAATACATTTTTCTCCACTTTGCTTGATTTGTCCAACCAACCCTTTGCAGTTTTGCATTTATGTTAAACAAATGACTTGCAGGACAATGTGCTAAGTAGATTAAATGATCATTTATTTTTGCAGAATTTTATGTTATGTGTGAAAATTTACGACCCACCATTATCTTATCTGGTGCAGGACTCCAGTTTCCTTGTAGCGACATGTCTTCAGATTTAGGTGTTACGGCATTTCCTGCCCAATTCCCTCCAGTAAGAATCCTGACTGGACCTTCAATAGACATTTGCCTTTTAAATACACCAGGCTGGTCTTGCAGTGGTCTCTGCGAGTAGGCGGACATGAATCAAATTATAATATCCCTCATCTGCCGAGTGCCTGTACCCATCAGCAGCCAAGGACGTTACACTTCTCAATTACTGTCCTCTGAACGTCCTCTGCCTGCCGGCAAATAACTTCAGACTGCATTCATCATCAGTTCAGATCTCTCATCACTCATGATTGGACCAGAGTTTTGCCTGATTTGAAACGAACGTTCTTGTCCTCTGTTTCTGTTTTTGATAATTACACCCCTGTAGAGGCTCAAAAGTGGATCATGGATAAGCTGATGGTCCCTGTCTTCCTCTCATGCTTGCTCTCTTAATTCAGTGAATCTCTCGCTTGGCTGATGAATTTATGAGCTTGTTAATTGGCTAAATTAAAAGCCATTTCCTCTAATAGTGAGAGCCTTAGGAGCCATTAATGGGTCAGCCTATTTCGCTAAAAGGGGGGAAGGCTGTGAAATTATCACAAGGGAAGAGGCGGTAAAGGATGGGACACCATATACTAAGAGGGAGGGGGGGGGTCAGGCAGAGGATTCAGTGATGTCATCTGCAGCATCAGGAAGCATGACTGGACTCATTGCTTTATGGATGGCTCTAGTACTTTCACATCCCTGTGCCTTTTTGACTTTGACCAGGCGGACATTAATTGCTTGGTTGAATTACGCAGCAAGGCCCATCGGAAAGCTTGGCCATGCCAAGCTGGCATTTAGCAGTGGACTCATGATCCTGATCCATTTGATGAATGTGTCTCTGGGAGAAAGCCTTCATTTCTTAGCTGCCACAGGGAACACTTGACAAGCTTAATATGAGATGGCACTTTTTGGAGTGCTAGTGTCCTTTTAAAGGCCAGGTTTCACTTTCTCTTTTGAACTATGATCAGTGGATTTTTTTGTGGATCGTTCCTTCCAAAGTACTAAAGTATTTCCATACTAAGAGTGGAATTTGGTGTACTGGTGCATAACAATAATAAAGTTAGAATGAAAAACATATGAAGTATGAAGCAAGTAACATATGCAAAAATATTAAAAAGACAATAATAGACAATGTACACTATGACCATTATTTAAATGAAAGAGCTATTGTTCCTGTGCAAAATTGAAATTGCAAAATTTTTCAGAATCAGAATTTATGTTCAGACTAACTTTCTATTGGCAGAAATGGAATATAATATTCATAGGTATGTTTTCATTAGTGTATAATTAAGAATCATCATAATTAATATGAATCATTGTGTTTTTGCTACCTTAGAATGAGCCATTTTTATCTACAGAGGGGGCAGGTCCTCTTCTACAGTGGCCACCATGTTGAACGGCCATGTTTCCACTGTAGCTCAGAATGGACAAACCAAACACTGACTCTAGATAGGGTAGATAGTTTTGTGGCCAACGTAGTTTCTCATACATGTTTGGAAGGCTAGGCTATATTCAGATAGTTGCAACTTGCAACTTCACCACTAGATGCCACTAAACCCTACATAATTTGTAAAAAAAAAAAAAAACTAGTAAACTAGTCGCATGCTGTGGTGCAAGCCAAATTCACAATTTAGTTGTTCTCATTTACATATGTGTGTGTCTTATGTCAGACAACTAAAAGAATATAAAATAGTGAATTGAGGCCAGCTGCCTTTCAGCTGATTTCAGATTTTGTGCTTTAACATTTTAGATTCAGCTTTACCTTTGTGTGGACATGGCCTGAGGCTCCACATGTACCTTGAGGTTGTAGAGTGTAGAGGTTTGAGGAGAAACAGTCATCTCTTGCCACTAATGGAATGTCAGGAACGTGGGGGCCGCCAGCCTTACGCCTCCCCAATATGTCATCAGTTACAGGGTTTGGTGTAAATGGACCACAGACGAGGAGTGCTAACACGGAGACCCTTCGTATCACAGCAGCTCCCACCTTTGACTTTTCAACACAGGCAAAGTAGCAGACTGTTGCAGGGCCGGCATGAAGACAGATACTGACTGTCCGACAGGGAGTGGGAGGAAAGGTGCACAGCCCCCTTGTCAAAATAAGACACTCACAAAGAGACAAGCCCTTCTAACGTTTTTATTCATCATGTGACTGAACACATTTTATTTTCATTATAGCTGTGGCGTTTTCAGTCTGTCCGGGCTGTCTATCTTGGTGTCTGCTTTGAGGTGTTTAATCTCTTCCCTCACACTAAATTAATCAAGGCAGACCCAGGCCCACAGCGGAGCTGCAGATTTGCGTGGCGTGAAATTACGCTATTGTGAAAAGATTCTGCTTGAGTGAAAGGAAACCTTCTTTGCATTTCTATCTTCTCTTATATGTAATCACAGTGCTGCATATGCAAATGGCTCATTAGGAAATTTAAGTGGACACTGTGCTCTGAGATTAAGCTAGCCTTTACCAATTCTTTATGGACACAGTCACACACTCCTAATCTGTATCTCTCGCAGGGAAACACGCTTACATGCTTGACACCTTGAACCAGCTCATGTCCACCACCATATCTAGAAAATGGATAAATAAAAACACCAGAGATGGTGGGTCTCACTCTACGCGGCCTCATCAGCTCAAGCCTCATTTCCCGTCAGCTGAGACAAATCCCCCACAATGAAGATAAGCAATGCAAGCTTTACTTTTTCTTCTGGCGAGCAGTTGTTTGGCAAAGTCCACCAAGGCCACGTAAATTGGGGCGACATGAACGATGTGCTGCATGAGGTAAACAAGTACCAAAGGGATCCTTCTCCTTTTTCTTGTCTCACCCTCCGGCCCATTTCTCAGCCTCTATTTATTCAAGTGGTGGAGAAAAGGAGGGGACGGTGAAAGGGTTGTATACACCTCACAGCTGGAAACTGATAGGACTTTACAACGCACAGTGTCCTGCGTGTGAGAAAATGCAGTAGTTGGTCCAAATCCCTTAGAAATCTCCCCCTTTTCCCAGCTCTTGGCCCTGTTTGTGGATGACCTAAAGGCTCTCCAGGCCAGACTCACATATGTTGTCTGAAGCTCCCATACATCCTTTCTGAATCAGGGATCTTTTATTCCTCCTGATGATGTCCGCTAATAGTTTACAACTGGAATACAGTTTGTGGAAAAGTGGTTTGTAATGTTTTTTTTTGCATTTTGAATTTTTTTTCCAGATAAAACGGTTTTGTCAGTACACAACCACAATTATGACTCAGTTATAAGGCATCTGACTATTGCAGTCACAGGCTGACTTACAAATACAGTCTCCCCCCTTAAAACCTTGACCAATGTGAAAAGGGAGGTATTTGAAAGTGCACAATAGAGCTAGAGAGGGGAGGGAGGGATGACACATTTTTCTTCCTGTCTGTAAAATCCTTCGTTTTTTTGGGGGGGGTCTTTTTTGAGAAAGGACAGTATTCTTAGTGAAGGGGGTCTCTTTTTGGAGTCAGCATACAAAGAACCCCATCCCCTGTTACAAACACACACATCTTTTGCGTGTTCATTTTTATAGTTAAGCTGCATGTATGACATGTGACACAATTTAAGGCCAGTTTTGTTTTCATGTTAATGCTGAAGGGCTGAATGTTGAGACCTATTTCTTTGTGCCTCTCTATGTATTCATCCACTTTTTCAACAAGCTTTTGCTGTTTGAGAGCTTAGTTTGAAGTGCCTTTGACATGCTGTGTCTGTCTGTATACTGTGTGTGTGGGTGGTAACATGCAAAAAGCTATTCAGAGTCCAATGGGTCCATCTGCCATGTTTGAAGGCTCTGCTCACACACATGCACACACTGCTGTCCACATCTCTATAGCATATCCTCTATAGCAGCACCCCAGCTGCACAAATAATCCTAAATCATCAGTCCCCATGCACCTTGATTACATCTTCTTTTACTTTGGAACTCAGAATAATTACAAAGACTAGACAAATACAGAACACAGAATTTGATTTATTATTGACAAGAAGAGAACACATGTTGAATTTGGCAACCATTGAAATCATGCAAGAACACAAGTTCTCGTTGTTGGGTCCCAAAACTGGAATTGACATCCATCAAAAGCAAGCTACCGTTTACACAGAAAGGTTTTAAATAATCTCAATGAAAATGATGGGTATATTCCATCTACTTCTGCTTACACTGATCACTGCTTTTTTTTGTTTTTTGATAAAATACCACAAAATCCTTCTCACAGAACAAACTAGAAAAAATCTCTCACTCATAATCACTCCTGAATTCCCTAAGGGGGCTCACAGTGGTTTGGAGCTGCATTAATGCATGAACGACAGCTAAATGAAAACAAAATGTGAGTATTGGGAAATTTAATAAAGGGAACTATTTTCTGACCTTGGGTGGTAACAGTGAGCGTGTGTGTGTGCGCATTCATGTGTAATAATTTTGGTACCAGGCACTAAAAACTAGCCTGAACACACACTCCCATTCTTATTTGATTGCGCATACGTGTGTGTGTTTAAGGAAGTCCTGTGACCGGCCACATCGCCCCCCCCTCGACTCACTCTGACATGAATCACTTAGAACCAACACACTCTGAGCTAAATTAACTCCCCCTCTCACTCACCCGTAATCACATTAGCCTAAGTGATATGGGAACGCCAGGCCAGACACACACTCCCTCCTTCTCCCTGTCTTTCAACCCAAATAAATAGCCACTCCTCCAGAGCTTTAAGTTGTCTTAAGCTCCATCTTTGGATAATAGACCATTTTGCTCCCCCAAAGAACCCAGTGTGGAATAATGAGGATCAAGACGAGGGCAGAGAAAGCAGGACGAGAGAAATGCAAGAGGGTGGAACAGAGGAGGAGAGCTGACACTGGGCTAATACCCGCCCCGGGACAAAACCCATCAAAACACCTGTTTTGTGAGGGTTCGAGGTTACTGTGTGGAACGGCTACTGGATTTTTTTTGTGGTTGACTGCTATTGGGGTGGTGGTTGAATAACTATTAATGAAACAGGCTTAGGCCTGGATGGTGGCAGTACTGACCAGCTGGAAAAGGGAAGGAGTATTTCACAGCAGATTAGTGTTGTCACGATAATTAAACTTCCAACTGCAGTTCAATACTTTACACACAATCGAGGGTCATTTTTTCTTTTACGTATTAAAAAGAAAAATGTAACTGCTAGCTTGTGAAGTGAAGGTCTGCTTTGTTACCATATAACATCAAACAGAGGCCAAATTTCACTTAAAAAAACATGCCTTGACTGCTAGTGTAAAAGCTAACAACAGCATGCAGTTTACAAGTTACAAGTTACATTTTTACATTTTACAATTGCATACAAGTACTAAACAACAGAACCATTGCAGTAAACAGCCATAGCTTAGCTAAGTAGTAGAATGGTGGTGCCTACTAGTCTTGAGTCTACCTAGCTAGGCTAGCTATGGATTCCAAAAAGTAGAGAGTTTAGTAGTGCATTAACAGTATCATTTGCTTTCATCACCAACACTGCTGGCATATATAATATAAATATGTCTCTCCAGGCATTTTGTTTTTTGTTGACCAAAAAAATGCTGCTGACCACTGACATGTTAGGGTTGAAACTGTTGGGTTAATCACTCTAGCTCCAGGTTAAGCAATAGCACAAGTTACAATAGCACAGCACGTCTTTTCCGTTTTCTTGGAGATGATCACGTTATTTAATAGTAATGTTGTTAAAATGGGACTGGGAGCAGTCATTAACATCTTGAATATCTTTTGAGGTCACCAGGTTGGTCCTGTTGGTACTGTTTCCATTTTCGCCTTGAGTATTTCTGAACAGCATTTATTTTGCTATTCTTCTAGCCATGATGCCTTTGCTGCAACAATCATCTTTAGCAAACTAGCTATTTAGCTTGTTGTCTAAGGACAGGGGGGTGTTTGATATATGGATAGAGTAGACTCTGTGGATGACCCCTCTTCCCTCCACATTGTATCATACACACATTTGGAATGTAGCTTCCCCTCGTCCTTTGTGTTGGTGCTGATATCAAAATCCTAAAACATTTGGCAGTATTTCATATAAACATCATTTTTATGCCAATATGTGTCTCTGTGCATAATGATTTGGGTTACTGGCCATGCAGGACACGGACAGATTGTCTCCATGTGTTCCTGGTTAATAATCGATGGAGGGAACTCTGTGGTTTCTGTGTTATTCCATCTTAAATAGCTCCCAGTCTCTGCCCAGCCAAGCCCAGCCCAGCCCATCTTTTATGGATGAGCCTCTCATAAGCCATGTCGACACTGCTCACCATCAATCTGCATCAGCTGGGCAAACAGCAGATTGACTGGCCTGTGTGTGTGTGTGTGGGAGAGAGAGAGAGAGAGAAGATGAGCAAGATTTATGATTTCATATGTCTGTGTTGAATCTGTGTTTGTTGTGTTTGTTGTGTTGTTGAGGAGGGTGGGTTTGTTCAGGTACATCTCAACCTCATAATTGTAGTACATTGTTGGCGCCTGGCTTTGGGCCATTGAATTGAACCTTCCTTTAGTCACCAAAGTTTTGTGCAACTTTCATCATTTTTTCACACTGTTTTGCATTTCTTTACCTCAGCGATATTCAGAGTACTGCAGATGGAAGATGGAGGTGATTGTACATATTGAAACTTTGGGGGCGTTATCACATTTTTTGCCAGTGACACTGATTATTACTTGTGAAAAAGACTCCATTCATGGTCTGTGATCACCTCTCCTCCTCATCATCCTCCCTCATGGGCTTCCTGTCACTCATCCATCCCAAGCCTCTTTCTGCTTCAGTCCTCTTTTTGCAAAATTATACACATTCTGATATGTCCTGTATGCTTTTTTTTGACATTACCTTTTGCTAACAGCCTTGTTTTTGTTTCTCTCCCTCTTTGCCTACGGAAGCTCACAAATATATAATTGCAGGTAAGCACACCAAACTATCTTTCAGCGCTGCATCAGTTTGCTAACAGGTGGTTACTTTTCATGTGGCGCGGTCAACATTGTGGTACAAAGGAGGAAACTTTATTGGGAATATGCAGCTTCTCATTTTGCCTCATAAGACCAAATAAGCATTCTCGCTTTATGTAGGCCTAATTAAAACGACAGTACCAACAGCGTGAAGATCATTGCCACACACACACGTGCACAATTGAAGTAAACCCCCAGGAGGTCTTTGTCTGAACAAAAAGATGTGTGAATGTGTGTGTGTCTGATCTAATAAGATATGGCAATAATTTCAGACACATCCTTTCAGTGAAACAGTGGGCCGTGACAGCGGTCACCTGCTGCATGCATGAAAAATATGTTGCCCTTTTGCTCCCTCCTTTATTCATACTTGTACTTGTTGACTGAATTAAGGTTAAAGGTGTATACATTGATTTTGTTGGCCACTTTGAGGGCATTTTGACAAAAAGCCTTTTTCACTAATGACATTTTGACATGTCACAGTAAATAATAGAATTGATCATGACTGAATTCCATTAAGCTGCTTCATTTTCAGCCACCATTAGTGTTATTAGTAACACCTGTGCTTTACCTGCTATGACAACGTGCCCATTGGCCTATAACACTTTTTTGGCTAACATGTTAGTAGTCAATTCTCTACCTACACTTACAGCACAATGAGAGTAATTTACAGTTAGTCCAGTCCACTCACTCTCCACCAGAGCTGGCTGAGAATTTTAGTCACTCTGAGCAGCATGTTTCAGAATACACATTTATGGGTAGAAAAATATTGTATAGTGGAGCTGTAAGTGTCTGAATCACAACTACCACAGGTCAAAAAGACTACAGTATAATTACTCACTGTGTCACTGTGCCTCTGGTACCACGTAGGTTGTGATATAATTGTAATGCTACAGGCTTTAAGTGGGTCATTGCTTTCTTTAAAAAGACTACTAAATTATTTCCTCATTATGTCGTGCAACATTAAAACATTTTTGACAAAAACATATATGAATTAAAATGTAAAAATGGCTCATATAACACAAAACTTTTTATATGATAAAGGTATTTGTTTGTTGAAGAGTGCCAATTAACCCATTATATCACTGCAGCCTATGTGTCACTCTACTTGTCCTTAACAAGTGTGTGTATGTGTGTTGTACGCACCTGTCCATGACTGTGTGTGGGTGTCAACTCACAAGTGAGGCTTTAGACTTTCACATGATTTTGTGGGGAGAATAAGGGTAAGGGTGAGGTCAAAGGTCACGCATGGTGGAGTTAGGAAGCCCCTGAGCTGGCAACAGTCTGTGACCTGCACAGTGTCGGTTTCCTCTGGGATCTCATTAACTGCTATACAGGCTAACCGTCCTCTCTGAGCAAGCTGACGCAACACGCATCTGTAAGAGGAGAATGTGACACAGCCTAGAAAAGCCTGCGAACCAGCATTGCTGCTGGGGCTGGGAGGTGGGGTTCAGGCTACAGGGTAATAACAGTTACTTTTGTCGTTGCCATTCCTATCTTATTCTGCAATCAACATTTTTAGTGTTGATGCTACTATTATGTGCTATTATGTGCTAAGACAGTACACGGCAAATCGTGTCAGTTTAGTAACCTACTGTCACACAATCTTGTGGTTGGCGCCCTTTGTGGTCGCAACTCAAACGATCCACGTTGAGTTCTCTTTAGAAGCTTGGATGTGAGCTGAGACGCTCCTTTTCAGGCGGTTTTGGTGCCGCAAACCCACCACAGTGTGTTTGAATCCCATCAATATTCCGTAGCGCCCTCAAATTCTCATAATAGCCTCTGATTCAGACAACAGCATCGTTCTTCTGTCTTGCTTCTGTCTTTGTGCTGTGAATCTTTATCTATCACGCATTCCTTTACTCTTTGATTCTGATGTTGTGCTTCATTTTGATTTGACAATAAAAGGATGGGGGCAAGATATTTTTTTTTACCATTTGCTGGACCTTTGTTACATCTGCATTGTCAGACAGGACATTTTTCTCAATGCTGCTTCGCAGATCGTGATAGCGCATGAATATAGCGTGTGTGTCATGACCGACAGACCCCATTATCAGCAAACCGACATTTTCCTCAAACAGCCCTATTCAACAAGGAACAGGTAGCTTGGCCCTTTTCAAAAGCAACGTGCCATTAACAATGCACACCAGTGGAGGGGACATCTTTTGTAGGCTTAGCTATGAATCAAGCAGATACCAGTTTCCTCCCCTAGCCACAGACAGATCCGTTGTTCCTCTTGTCCGCTCCAGTGATCCCCTTTTTTTGAGCCAGAACTCCATTATCAGCCCTTTAATGTGACTTTCAAATGCGAGAGGATACAATTATCTGCTGTCTGGTTTGGGAGGTCAGTCTGTGCAGTAATCAGTATTGGAGGGTTGTGGCCTGTAGCTTTTGGCTCTTTAGCCTTCTGTTCTGAAGTGGGTAGGTGTCATTCATATTAAATGGGAAGCTGTATGCTCAATATTATCTAGCTTGCTGCTGGATAAGTGGCCACTAGACATAAATCCTTCATCCCTGCACATCTTATCCCAGTATTGCCCACTGCACTGTTTGCAGAGGCACACCTTCTGACTGACAGCTGACACTGAAAGGAACTGACGTGTAGGGAGAGGGCTTTCTTCTCTTTTCCCCTCTTTCAAGTGAGCCCTGGAGGTATCCTGGCTCTTTGCCTCCTTTAAGATTTAATTCAGAGAGATCGATTTGCGGGGTTGAAAGTAAATGACCATGTGACAGAAAGAGTTGGAGAGATACACTTTTAGAGTAGAGTCTCTGAAGAGCATGAGTAGTTCAACCTTGAGCTGTGATGTTGAGATAGTTATTGACAAGTGGTTTCCATTTCGGTTGAAATATATGTAAACAAAGGCTGCTCATTTAATTATCATCGAAGGAGATATGGGAGTCGTTGAAACATCGATTCTCTACTAATCTGCAAAATTAATAGTTACTTTGGCTTGTAATTCTGCAATATTTTGACTGTACACTTAATTGAGAACTGGTTTATTCTCATGTTCTTCAGCACTTTTTAAGACTAATGCATCTTTGAGTGAAGTTGAGACAGTCTATTTTCAGCCAGGCAAACTGCAGCCCTGCAGGTTATTATTTACTATATATCACCGGCACCCCCCTTGTCATGTCCCTTTCACTCCTTCTCCTGTTTGGCTTCCTCTCTGCCTCTTTCCATGAGGCCCCAGCAAGGCCCCCGCACCCCTCCAGGAGCCCAGCCTTGGATCGGAGATATCCTCCATCTATCAGTCCAACAAAAAAACCTCCCTGCAGTCAGGGGCATCCTGACCTTCTGTATCAGCCCTTCCTCAGATAACAGGCTAATGAGCTGACATGCTCACAAAGTAGACCGGATTTTCAAGGACCATACTAGTGGTTTATCATTGTTCAGCCTAACAGTGAGTTGCTTACACTTTACTGCATACTGTTTTCCCTCCGCCTTTATATGTCCTACCTTGTACCTCCCTTTCCTACTCTCACCATATGATGGGTGATCAATCACTGAACTTTCAGTCTGGTTTATGTGTCGTCAAAGTTATGCTATCATTGGAAATGCAGGGACTACTTTGACTGTGCAAATTTTAAGTCTTAGAAAATTAAATTAAATTCTTAAATAGAACATGCTTAAAGCCAATGCATGGTCATTAGGTTAGCTGATGCTGCTGGCTGTATGTTAGAGATATTGAGTCTTTAACTGCTGGGCACCAGTCATTTTTCATTTGCCTTTCCTTTGGTGTTTACTCCAGCTCTTTAGGATTTATCCTAGTCAGTAAATATCAGATTCATCTTGTACTTGTGTTGTATCCATTTCAAGGTGTCCGGGCCTCGGAGGTTTACGTGTCAGTTCTTGCATGCTGGTATGTGCGAGCGTTTCTTTCCAAAAGAGTGTGTGACTGTTTATTTCCATAGCTCTATCCGTGCACAAGAGGGTTTATTTCCAAAAGTGCATGTGTGTGTATAAGAAAGTGAGCTGTCTGTAGAAAGCAAACCCTCCCAGCAGCTTATGTTTGGGGCCATGAAGCAAGGCAGGGGTGACAACTCCTACTCTTCCAGCACTTTAACATCTAGAAACAGTGCTATAACAACCTGCAAGGGATTTTTAAATGTTGATGTTTTTCTGTAATAAAAAAAAAAGAAAGTTAGACACTGGCCGGACCATACAAGCCCCCCCTCCCAATATTCTCTGGTAATACAATGGTTGCCATGGCTGATAAGTAGCATTATCTAGGCTACGCATTATCAAACCATTCAAATTGTCAAAATGTAAGTGTCCATTTTTTATGGTAGTTTTATACTAATGTGAGAGTTTATTTTATTTGGACCGCCTCTTCAACTAGTATTAGTAGTGTATGAGTCCTGGGATTTGCTCTGACTTGTGTAAGATTATTGTTGCCCAGAGGCATGTTTATTGAGTTGCACATATTCTTTTTGGCAGCTCCACAAACCGCAGGGAGTCTGTATGCCTGGCTGTTAACTCTGTCAGGGTTATGTTCTTCCCTCTCTCTCTCTCTCTTTCTCTCTCTCTTTCTCTCTCTCTCTCTCTCTCTCTCTCTCTCTCTCTCTCTCTCTCTCTCTCTCTCTCTTTCTCTTTCACACACACACACACACACAAAGGGTGCTGTAACTTAATTGACTTGGTCGGAACATGACCAAGAGTCCTTGCAGTGATCCAAGCCACTCTTTCCCCCTGCAGGCCTGAACACTAAACTCTTTGCTCCACCTCACCCTCTTAAGCTAGAAGCAGGCAGCACCTCCTCAGCTGGGTTTACTGTCCTCTCCTCTCCTATGATTTCTGTCTCATATGCAAACTCATTATCTTATCTTCAAGGCTCCATTGAACTTTGTGTCATAGCCAAGCTCATTAGTCTGGGATATATATTCCTGCATTGTGTGTTATTGGTTTTGTCTGCTTTCTGCCTTGCCCTGCTGTAAATGCTGTAAACAGCTCTGCAGAGTACGACACGTACAAGAGCTAGCCTCTCCAAGAGGCTCAAAGGCACAAGTGTGCGGAATACTTTATGGGTCCTCTGCCAGCTTCAGCTTCTCAGTCATATGTGTAAAATGTTTTGGTGCATTGCAGTTAGTTCTTCTGCCCTGAAAGTGCCAATGCCTAAGTGTTTTATGCTTATTGTAAGAGCACCAGAGTTGCCTCACTGCACTTAAATATTTGAGAAACACTGTTTTGTAGTGAGTTTTACTTTGGTTATCAGCTTGATAACTGATTCCACTCTGGTAACAGTGCATGCCTGGTTTAATACTAAGTTTACAGACGCCAGTATGAAGTCAACAATAAGAAACAACTCACTACATTATGCTACAAGTATAACTACTACAAGTACTGAGAGATGGTACTAAATTCACACCAAATTGATTAACCTAATCTTTTTATGTCTAGAATAGATTTTATTTACCCTGACTGAATATATCTTGATGCATAGTGTAAATCTACAGTAGACATCACGCCCAAAAATTATAGTCTTTTTTTTTTTGTAATATTGACAGTTTACTGAAAATGTCATGGATTTAGTTTACAGCACACAGTATATCGACAGTTGCACTCAGTTAATGAACTCCATAGGTTTCCCACCTTTTTATTTATTACTTCATGCTGGTATAGGAAATGAGACAGAGGTCTATGGAGTGATTCATAGTCTGTTCCTCCACCTGTGGAGGTTTTTACCGGTAGTTATTATTCCTGGCAGGGGTAGTATGAATGAAGAGAGTGGGGGCTACTCTTTGCATCTGCTGCCATCTCATGGCTGCTTGCTGCACAGTACAAGGTAAAGGTCTGCTCCTTTAATGTACTGCTACCTTACCTGTCACTGTAACATCTGAATTACTGTAATCAGAAATAAAAGATCAATCTAAGTGAATTAGACTTGGATGTCTCATGTTGTCCTGTCTGCTTGTTGTTTGCTGTGTGGCTTTGCAGATGGCTGCTACGGATATTCTAAAGGCAATTTGCAGTGTTTCTGCTGTAGGAAACAACAGCAGGTCATAGATAGTTCGAGTCAGCTTTACGTTTTCCATTTGTGAGCCCAAAGTAAGCCCTAATTGTTTCCAGTTCTGTCTTCCTACTAGAACCGTGTAACCCATGTATTTTCTGTTGTCCTGGGCATCCAAAACACATCTGTTTTTGTCTGAAGCTTGCTGATAAATGAAACATGATACAGCATGAACAGCAAGATGAAAATGGCAAATAACACTTGGAAATAACTGTTGTGCCATTGCTCGTGTGTGTGTGTGTGTGTGTGTGTGTGTGTGTGTGTGTATGTGTATGTGTATGTGTATGTCTGTGTGTTGTGGTTGAGGCTTTCCTACAGCTTTTTTCTCTTTTCTCTTTTCTTGCTCTGAATAAAGGACTTCTGTTTCTCACATCCTGGAGTATCCATGTGTCCATCATCTGTCTTTCTGCAGAGATGCAATATGAATTTCAAGGTTCAAGCCCTGCCCATGCAAAACCCTGAATCTCAGACTGATGTAATTTGCTCTTCTGTAGCTGACACTGACGTCCATGTTTCTTAACAAGGACTCAGTAGAGGATCATAGTTACTTTACCACCATCAAACATGGAGGGATAATTAATTCCTCCTTCATTTTGACTAAAATCAACATATGAAGCACTGATTTCAAGAGGTTTGTTCTTGTTCTCGTTCATCTGTTCCCTTGTGTCAAAAGGAGAGGAAGCTGCATGCTGAAGTCTTTAAACTTGGAGTGTCAAGCTGCTAGGACGAGTAGGTACACTAGGGGGAGCAAATGCTCCAACACTAAGTACGGGGATGTGGCTCCACCAGCTGATCACCTCCTTCTCCTCCGCCTCCTCAATCCATAGGTCTGGAGAGTCCAAACCTGGGCTCAGCTCTCAAGCTTCCCTCCTCCTCTTCCTCTTCCTTTCTGGGGTCACACTCATCACATAATAGAACCACAGCAGACTGAGGACATTATCATTCACATACACACTTTTGACATGAAAAACAACCGCAACTCAGGCAAAATGTGCTGTCACAGAGGTATTTAAGTTTAATGATGTTTTTTTTTATGGTGCATCTGCTCTTAGAAAGAAAAACAGAGCCGGGAGTGACAGGAATGAGGAATGAGAGAGGGATGCTGTGGGATGGATTTGAACCAGACATATTATGAGCACATCATATACTGTACACCCCAATCATTAAAGGGAAGAAAATGGGGAGGGAAACTATGAAAGGAGGGCGGTGGTTCATGCACATTCATATTTAATTTGTCATTTGAGCTGCTATTGCATCAGCTCTTGTCACTCTAGTGACTGAGTTGCCAGTGCAAAGTCTGCTTCGACATTATAGTGCACTGCTGGGGTTATTGTGTTGCCAAGGGTGGCGCCTCCATCCTGACCCAGTAGGTCATGGGGGGTTATAATATCTAGGTTATGGTAATATAATCTCTTTCACCCATGATCGCACCTACTGTATATGCAGAGGGCTGCAATGAAGGGATAAGGGTGTGTGTTAATGCACGTGCCCAGAGGCCTGCTAAGTAGGTAAATAGGGATGGGGGGGTATCCCATCTGGTGTGTGTGCGTGCATGTGTGTAGCCTCCCCACACCCCACCCTGTCCATCTCCAGATTAAGAGGCCAGCACTGAGTCCCTGACCCAGAATTCTTCCCCCACCCAGTCCCACTGCAGCCCATGCCCTCCTCCCTCACTAAATGCCCCCCCCCGTCACCCCCATTTCCTCCTCAGGACAGACAGCCTCATGGGAGAGACACTGGGTGAGGTCTCCATTAGCAAGGTTGCCCGTGATGTGTGGCTGTTTGTGTTGCATTCATGGACATGCACTGAAGAAAAATGGGAGTTAAAAGCGATGGTGTCAGCTGCAGATTTGGATAGGGGGGCCAAATGTGTTGCTGGGGGCACAGGGTTACTCTCAGCCCACATGGGGTATAAATGTGTTTCCACATGGAAATGGCATTCAGTCTAAATCTTTGGCTATACTATGCATTGCAAGTATATATTGTCATTGGTGTAGTGGGGGAAAATATGAATTACACTCCTACCAATACTGTATTTTTGAGTTAAAAAATGTGATTATGATATACAGTATATGTCGATACAGATCAGCTGATGACACAATGATATAGGTCGCACATACATTTTTTGTCCTCATTTTGGCCTCACATGTCTGACAGCATATTCTAAAATAGATTCTGAGATTTTTTTTTATGAAGCAATAACCCAGATCCTTCATATCACAGTGTTCCCCCTTCCCCCATATATCCATCTGCTTTACCTCTGTCACTCTTCCAGCTCCCCTGCTGCCCCAGACTCACCCTGGATCCACTTTGCTGTCCCCAATACATCCATCCATCCATCCATACACAGACTCTCTCCTTAGGCGCTGACCCACTGGGGTCTTTGTGTAAATCCAGGCCACACCCAGTGTAAAGGACCCAGTTTTGTCACGTTTGCTACACCAAGAAGTGCTGGAGGCCTTGCCGTACAGCTAAACCTGCACAAACACCATTCAACACCAAAACGTGGTCGAACACTTTGTGCACACTGCGTGTTAACTGGATGTAATGGATCTTTGACATGGTGTCTTTGACATCCCAACAATAAGATATGGATACTTTTAAAACCTAAGCAAGAAAAGAAGCTGTCCAAAGTAACAGACTGTGTATGCTCTGGTGTGAGATGTCTTTAATCACCCCAGAAGCACAGAGCGTGCTTCTCTTCCCTTTTTCAGCACCAATTACCATCATTGACAGTGATGAATTTTGATTTTGACACGTTGGCTTTCACGCAGCGCTCTCGCCCTGCACTGTAACAGCAAGGAGGCTTGTTTGCGACAGAGCCGGAGAAATAACAACGTAACATATGGGGCTTTATGATCGAACTGTAAGCATCCAAAATACTTTCACTTTAATGGAAAGCATGCCCCATCAAGTAGGGTGTGGGAGGCAGCATCTAAAAGCCATTAACGGCCAGGCTTCCACTGAATCCTTAATGACTACGTGTTGAAAATAATGTGTCCAGAACTGCACCAGTGTTTGAAATGATTGTTGATCAAATGGAAAAAATGGCAAATGCTGCCCTTTGGCTTTCACTCTATTTCCAAAACCAAACACTATTTGTCTGAGAGACAACTGTGTGTTGTTTGAATAATTCCTCCACCTGATTCTCTACCATCCTTGGGGGTAATTTGGAAACGACTCATGAAATTTCAAGTTCTCCATTTTAATTTCCTCAAGTGTCTTCTCCCATTATCACTGAAATTAAGCTATAATCCATTGTATGGTAAATTGAATAAATTGGTTTGGGGATTTAGGACGTACCTTATTTATGAGGTGATTGTGCCCTGTGGCAAGCCACATTTCTCATTTCAAAAAAGATTATGGTTCCCTAATTGATAAGATAAACAGGCCATTATGGTGCTTCTTTGGTAAACCTTGCAAACTAAATTGAGTTCTTTCCTCCCTGTCGTGTAACACTAATCCATCTCTCCTTTTCTTAATGTAGTGCATGTAACAAGGCAACACTGTTATCAGACCCTTTCAATTATAATGTGTACTCCAGGCTAAATAATATTGTGTGCTCAAAGCAGAAACATCAGGCCCTGCTTTTGGAATGAATGTTAAAGTGGGCCTGTTAAAGTTACATTATTTGGACTCACTTTCATGATGTAACTGGTGTAAATGGGAGTGCTGGAAGAGAGACAGTGGCATGGAAATCCATTAAGGGCCAGTAGGGAGAGGAAGGCAGGAGCTGCTGCTGGGAAAACAATGGGGAGGCGGGTATAAGGGGACATGTAGCAGAGGTAGATTGGCCTAATTGGCACTTTTGGCCGTCTTGTCACATACCTGCTTAATTGGCGTGCCAAGAGTTCGGGGAGAATATAAGCAGGGGCTCAGGAGCAGGCGGCTTACGCCTGCAAATGTGTGGGAATCGTGTTTGTGTGAGCGGCGGCGGGGATTGACGGAGCTCAGAGTGCATCTTTCCGAGAAACAGATAGAGCGTCAGCTCATCAGCATAAAGCATTAAACATTTACGCTGACCTACAAAGGCTGACAGCCCCCCCTTCAGTCACACCCATCACCTCTCCTCCCTCTGCTTCATATCCTCTGCTCCCATCTCGGAGTCTCCACACATACACACACTCAGGCACATCAGCTCTGTTTTCTTTAGTTGATAATGAGGACTCGGCAGGGGAAAACTAGAGAAATTGGTGGTTTGGATGGAGAATGAGGGATGGTGGGCTGTGCTCTTGTTAAAATAAGAGGAGCTCTTTAGGTTTTAGACAAGTGGCAAATCTAATGCTCTTTGTATGCCCTCCCTTCAATCAGCCACTCTACTTCTGTTAAACAAGGGGGATAGCTTTTATGACCTGCTTTTATTTTGGAGAAATAGTTAACAGCATTGTCCACTTTCTGGAATTAGATGTCTTATATTTGCCAACAGCTAGAATTCTCAAATACGTTTAAATGAAGGTCTAAGTTCTCTATTCAAGGCTTTTGCTTCCTAACAGGAATAATTTCTGGATAGAATCCAGTGTCTGTATGAACAACAGCCCTATTGTACAATTTGTATAATGAAATGGATGCATTTTTAAAATCTTACTGTATCTTTAAAGACATTGGCTTGAATGTATCAGCAGCTGCACACCAAAAATGTCAACACCAATATTTGCCTTCACAAGTTTTAACTCCTTGCATCATGATTTAATGCAGAAAGCATTCCGTGAAGATGCAGCAGCTGTAGCTTTTACTCAAGCAGCTCTGTGGTTTTTAGGGAAACAAATGGGAGAGATGCGCACTGTTTATCATGATCGACTGCAGATGTCTTTTTGTGGCCAGTGCACTCTGCTGTGGAAATGGTTTGGGCAGTGAAAGAGGGAAGAAAAATACAACAAGGATAAAAAGGGGAAATGAGAGTCTCTCTCAGTCTGTCTCTCTCGCTCTCTTTCTTTCTCGGTCCATCGGTGGTCTGTAATAGACGTGATGGAAATTGATTTCCAGGTGAATTATTTTGTGTGCCTTTCAGTCTCAAGAAGACAATAATCTTTCCCGGTCACCCCTCCCAGAGAGGCCTGTGTGACTCAAGCTGTCCTTTGCCGGCCATCTTCCAAGAAGGACTGCTTTAATTGTTCGTTTCAATATTCTGGACTGTTTCCATGACTCGTTCACCTCAAGCCTTCCCGCTCAGTGTTGAGTACTGCCCGTCTATTAGGCAGCTGATTTGCTGATCGATAAGATGGAGAGCGATGTTAGGAAAGAGCAAAGCCAGAATCGCTAGAGAAAAAGAACGATTTTAAAGGGCAAGAGCGCCCAAATCATTTCTCTTTCTTTACCCCGGCAGCAGTCTCAGCTCCTTCACCTACAAATCATCGCCTTGTTAATCCCCTTTCACATCTTATCCGTCTGGGGTAAATGCCAATGCAATTTTTGTGAGTTTTAGAAGGAAAATGGCTAAAAGAAAATACACAATGTTCAGCCCTGTGAATGGGGCTTTATAGTTAGCATCAGCCTCTGTTTTCCTGGGTCTTGATCAGTCCTTGGGGGTCATTTGCTTTGTTTCTCCTTCTACGGAGCCAAAGCAGAACCTAAAAGGCTACAGTGTGCTTTATTGACAACAGAAAAAGGGGTGGTCGATGAGTCAACATTATTGACCTGGGGATATGGGACTGAGCAAAGATAAACTCTGCTGAAGGGATGATCAAGCTTACTCTAAGTTATGTCTTGCATCATCAGCTATTTAGGCTTTGAAGCCAAATCCTGCTTTGAGCCAAGGTCAGACATCTGGGCTTTACAAGCTGTGTTATATTGGAGTTCCATTGCTCAGTATCTTCCATTGTACAATACATATGTAGTAAAAAATGACACATAGTGTTTGGTATTATTTGGAGCTTTCAAACTAACACCTTCTTTAAATTAATGATCAATACAAACGCATATATTATCATACAGCTAGTACCTAGACAATCCCAGTCTGAATTGCTTGTACTTCCTGCCAAATCTGAATGACCATACCGAAGAGACGGTCTATGGTATTTTTACAAGCAGTGTGTCTATGAACACATTCACCTTAGCTAGCACTGCTGTAGATGAGCATTTTGTCACCATGGTTTCTTGTGCTTGTTAATTCTCCCGCCTTGACAACACACAGTTATGGAAGAAAGGGTACAAAAGTTACACTGAAATGTTTTAGACTGGATAACTGGACTTGGCTTCGTGTCTTATGATGGGACGTTGTTCCGGGTTTCATTTTAAATGTGTAGCATGATAATTGCTCATCAGAAGAAAAGCAAATGAAGGTTTTTAAATATTTGATTAAAATCCGTACCATGTTAGTTCTTAGACGTGAGTTCCATTAGTACTAACAAACAACTATGAATATTTTCATTAACAGTTGGTTTTGATTAATCAATTAATCATTTTGCTTACAAAATGTCAGAAAATAGTGAGAAATTCCCATCAAAGTAAAAAAAAAATTGTGCCAATGGAAATCTTAAAGAAGGGACCTACTTTGCATCTAATGCATGCATTCAGTTTCTTCATACTTCCACCTGTATGTTAGCGTAGCACCTCAGGATGTACATTGGCTAGTGATGTGGTACTCAGACTCTGAGCCAGAGCTCATCCAGCTGCTTCTCACTTCCTGGGCCTCATCCAGCGGTTGGAGCCGGCATGCCAGGCAGCCAGGCAGGCAGGCTGTCTTACCCCAGCAAGAAGTGCTCCCCTGGGGGCTATCGCAGCAGAAATCCCTCCCTCCCAATCTGAACCACAGAGAAGCCGAGGAGCCTGACATCAACTCTCAGACCTGCCAGTGCCGCGTGCACCATACGATGTTGTAGACACACACATGCACACATCAACCTACACACACCACTCTCCTCTGCAGACAGCAGGGTCTTGAGGGTTACGCTGCTCAATTTCTCTCCCTCTTTCCCCTCTCTGGTTCTTCCTCTATCTTGGCAGGAGCTGCTTGCACCTCTCCCACCAACCATTACCCTCTTGCCGTCTCTCCGTTACTCTCACCCTTTCAACTCTTCGCTGTCATTCCAGCTCCCCCGTGTTTTCTTCTCTCTCTCTCTCTGTTCATTCAGCCTTGTCGAGCTCTTAACATCTAAGCCCTCCTTTTTTTTCTAACTGCACCTGAATCATTTTAGTATCTCTCTCTTTCTCTCTTCTCACACCTCTCCCCCTTAAAAACTCACACTTCTTCTCCCCCTGTTGAAGCAGTTGGTCTGTTCCACCACCAGCCTGGCCTGCTCTAACCCCTCCCCAGTCTCCCCCTCTCTCTCCGTCTACCACTCTGCTCTTTCAACTCTGCACTAATTTGCCGTCTCCTCCTCCTCCTCCTCCTCTGAGCTCGGCCCTGGCTCTAGCTCTTTTTCCCCTGAGATGTGATTGCCTGCAGAGTGTACGTGAGAGTGAGTGTGAGATGGTGTGAGTGTGTGGAGAAGTTTCATTGTGTGCGCCTATCTGTGATAGAAAGTGCGCATAGTTGAGTTCAACAGTTAAGGGTTCAGTTTTGTGTGTGTGTGTGTGTGTGTGTGTGTGTGTGTGTGTGTGTGTGTGTGTGTACTTGGCAGTGAGGACATTTCTGGAAAATGAGGACATTTTGGCGGGTCCTCAAACCTTCAAAGGCCTGTTTGAGGGTTTAGACTAGGTTTTAAGGTTTAGGTTAGAGTAAAGGTTGGTTGTTGGGGTTAGGTATTTAGTTGTGGTAAGGGGGTGGAGGTAATACATACATGTCAATGAGGGTCCTCACAAGGCTAGAAGTATGAACCTCTTTCCCCTTGTAATGAAACAGATTGCATTAGCCGGATGTGGGTGCCATGGGATCTTGATAGAAGTAAGCCACAGGTTCAGCCCCCACCGCCCCACACCCACCCACACTCACACACACACACACACACACACACACACACACACACACACACACACACACACACACACACCGTCTCCCTCAGGGCAACTCACCAGCTAGCAAATCATTTATCACGCGGTAATGGCTCTGATGATCTCTCTCCCTCTCCCCATCTTTCCACTTAAGGGGTTTGCCCTAGATTCTCAATCACAGGACAGCTACAGCCCCACAGCACACACACTGGGTTCGCAGGGTGTGTGCACATGTTAAAAACATCTCAAAGCTTCTCCAGGCGTGATTCTTATCCAAAAATACACCTGTCTAATCAGACGAAATCACAAAGCTGTTATAAATGTTCACTATTTGCCCAAATTAAAGTGTGGTTTCACGTTTGGAAACCTGTGCAACAGAAAGATAAATTGTTGTGCTGAAATGATAAGGTGTTTAAGTAGCTGTTTGACAAAAAATATCAGCAACAATTTTGATTATCAATTAATTATTGAAGTCTAATGTTAAAAAATCATTCTTGAACCCAGAAATTTTAGCTCAAGGTCCACTTAATAGCTTTTTCAAAAGCTTTCAACCATATCTTCTGAATACTGGGAGATGGGATCATCAGCTGATTAAAAAAAAAGTTGCTCATGCTCATGTGATCCTCCTCTTATAAGTCTTGGAAGTGAGTGAATAAGCATATTTCCTAAAATTTCAAACTGTTCCTTTAATAAATATGAGGATTTGCTGATTACCCTGTTTCATATTTCATATTGTTGTATTGCTGTCAGACTAAACAAGCAGTTTGAAGATGTCACCTTGGGCTCAGAGAAATTGTAATGGTTGTGTTTTACTATTTGGGGGCATTTTGTAAACTAAATGATTTACTGATTAATCAAAATAGTCAACTAATCAACAGATTAGTGGATAATGAAAATCATCCTTAGTTGCAGTCTATTCAAATGTGAAATCCTAATATTAACAAAACGTTTAATATACATAAATGAGTGTGTTCCTGCTGTTTTTGACACAGTAATGATTAAATTTGAATTTCATTTAATATTTAAATACGTAAATCAGAATCAGACGCACATGGGCTCGATTGGTGCTTTTGGTTTGTGTGGTAAGAATAGGAGTAGTGTGTGGTTAGCATTACCAGTAATAGCCGCCAAGGCTGAACAGACAAAGAAAAGAACGTCATCAAAGCAGACAATCCAGGGAAAAGGACATCACTGTTGGCACTACAGAAACGACTGCAATCTTCAAAATGTAGAGATAAAAGAAAGAAGAAATTCAAGGATTAAAGTGATGGAAATCCTGTCTTGCAAACAGCAGTGGGCAAGTGCTCCATCTTAAGAAAGCACGACTTGCCAGAGTTAGATCCTTATTTTCTCTCTTATCCCTTTGGTACCCTTTGGTGTAAAGCTGCACAGACCGGCCTGATAGGTAAACATGAAGTGCTGCATACAGGTTCTTAATCCTCAAAATTCAAAAACAGTTTCATCTTTCTGACATTTTGGGGCTACCACTATATAATAATTGGGAAGTGCTGCTTAAAAAATGTCATGAATATGGATGTATTGTGAATATCTCAATTCATAACATTTAAAATTCTTCAGCCTGTAAGTCTAAAATTCTCCTTTTGAGATCTTCACTCAGTTTTTTCTTGCTGTTGTATTTCTCATGAGGGATTAGCCCAGACAAGCAGAGCTACTCTCTCTTAGACTACAGTTGTTTTCATTTTCACGTTCATTCCTAGTGGCAAAATTGGGCCTATATTTCATTCTAACTGGATCTGAAATTTTTTTAGATTTAACTTGATGAAACTTGCCTGGATCTACAGAGCTGCCTGCTTGCCCTGGTGTAATGTGCCAGTAATGCCTGTATAAAAAAGCGATGTGGCTGTGTGGTGCTCCGCTATTAGGAATGATGGCATACATGTCATGACAGCCAATCAGGAAAGCTATTGAGCACCTGATTCATTTGTTCATGTGGAGAGGCGAGACACACGATCCGGCCTCAGGTCCCAGGGGAGTCACCAGGCGCTGCAAGGGCTCATAAGGGTCAGATAGCAAAAATCTGGATTTGATCAAGAGGTTGGGGGGTTGTCAGTGGAAACCTGAGAGGAGGACTGGGACTTGAGGACTGGGGATGTAGAAAGAGAAAGAAAGACAAGATTGGAAAAAGGCTCCCCATTTTCCCCCTGCTTTGGATGCAGGCGGTGTTGTGTCCTGGCCCATGCTATGCCAGTGTAGAAATTGCCAGTATGTTATCATTCAGGAAATGTAGTGGCATGCGGAGAAATGAAAGGAAGAGGTAAAACTGACAGAATGCAAATGGCTTGCAGGTGTTGGAATGGAAATGAAATGAATGGCAGATGAGGTGTTTCTGCTCTCCTTATAGAAATACAGTGACAGAAGTAACCCAAATTGTCTAAAGCACTGCTGCAAATTGCTGCGAGTGAAGCCTCGCCTCATTTCTCTCCTTCTTCCTCTCGCTTTTCTCTCTCACTGTATCTGAGTCCCTTTTCTTTCTCCCCTTCTTTCACTGTCAATCTTTTTTCTTTCTTTCGTTCCTCCCTCCCTCCCCCTCGTCACTGGAATGGTTTTAGAAATTAAATCTCACAAATCACCATTTTTCAAACCGCGGCACGGTGTTTTCTGCATACGAGGTGTTACCGTAGCAACAGGGCAATAATTCATCCCCCTGCTGTCTCGTACAGATTGTGTTACATGAATTTGGCATGACATGTGAGACCTGGTATATTATTTTTGCTCTCTGTACCTGTGCTGATAGACTAATGCAACTGTTTGGGACTTACTTGTGCTGTAAAGGGGTTGGTAGTTTGTTTTCTGATGAAGGAAAGTGAGGGGTCTGATGTGGAGGGTAGGGATGATTGGTAGGTGGGTGACTGACGACGTGAGAACTAGCCACTATACATGTGTTGATTCTGCAGAGATGCAAAGCCTCTCTGTAACACCTGTATGTCTTCTGGTATGATCGAGCACATTTTTTGTACAGAAAAAATCTAATTTTCTGAAGGTGTGGAGTTGCTCCACATTACTCTTCTCAAGGATGAGAGCTGTTTTGCTTTGACCCTGTGTCCTGACCTTGTTGTTTACCTCACAGATTAATATGCGCCTCAGGAAGCCGCTGGTGCCGCCGGCTTCTAAATGTCTCTTTCGGTCCATCGGCATGATTTTCGCTGCCGTTGTTCCTCCTCATTTACCTCGTTTATCAGTTTGTTACCCAGATGAATAATGGATGAGGCCGCTTGTTGCCTCGGCGACATGCCAAGCTCATCATTGTCATGCGTTCGCTCGCAAAAACCAGGTCTACTGGCCTCCCCCGCCTCCTCCTGACTCCACCCCCGCCACTTCTGTATGACAGACGAGTTGATACATCGATACACATGGCCCCCGCTGTGATTGAGTCTTGGCTGTTGTGCGCAAGCTGATGAAGATAAAGAGGGAAGGCCACAAAGAAGGACATGTAGAAATCCATAGACACATACATACAGGTCTCATCAGGGGTCCGAAGAACTGCATATTTGCCCCCTTCTATTGATTCACACTAGATTGTTTTTGGTTTTGGTTTACCCCTCGTCCTACATGAATGGATGTTTATCACTTAGTAAGTCTGGAATGGCTTTCTACTGCAAGATCCATCTATCCACCACTCCATCCCTTCTCTTTACTTGATTATTCATACTCAAGGGCACACAGGAGTTTCAAACTATACCAGCATGCTTTAGGCGAAAGGCAAGAAAATACCCTAGACCGGCAACTGGTCTATTAATGAGCTAACAGATAAACACGTTTTATATCTACGGGCATCTATGAGTTTCCAGCAAACCAGAGCTTTCCCACTGTGCCAGGATACTGGAGCATCATGAAGGAATTTTACATGAAAACAGGGAGAAATGATACAACCATGCACCTTCTTGATGTGAGAATCCAGTGGATCAGGAAGTTCATAGATATCTTTGATTTCTGTACTAATCATAAAGCACTTTTTAGTCCTTCTGTCCAAACTTAGACCCAAGAGCCTAGACCAACACAAGACAAATCTCCACCTTTGTGGACACTAGTTAGAAGCTAAAATTGAGGCCAATCACCGGAGAAGATTGAGGGTTTTCTGCTGTGACCCAACATCAGGCAGAAAGATGCTTTATTGATCCCTGTGGAGAAATTATCTTTTCTCCTGTCTCCTTAAAGATGGAGTTCAGAGGTCAGGCTTTGCCACAGGACAGCACACAGGGACTGGATGCAATTCTTGCTCAAGGACACTTTAGCAGGCAGGATGTTTGTCTAAACAGAAGTTTGAAGCCGGGTTTTCCAGCTTATCACAGTCTTGGCAAGAAAGGTAAATGACTTCTCAGCTGTGAACAGTTAAAAGGAAGGTCATGAAACATCAGTAAGTTCTCTTGCAGAAATCTCTCCAGATCTCACCTACTTAATGGGGCTTTTTTTCCCCATCATAAATTTTTTTTGTCAAGGGATTTATAAAGCATCCATTGAACCATCCAGTTTCCACCCTCTCGTCGTTTTTCTGACAATTTTTTTAGCAGACCATTTATTTTAACCCTGCAGCACCTTGTGGCATTTGAAGGAAGAAATGTGTCTGTCTATATTTTTCTGTCTTGTGTGTGAATGCCAAGTCATTGTGCTTATCTTGTATGAATGTGTGTGTTTGGAGAGTTTCAGAGCACTGTGCGGTTGGAAAAGAAGCAGCTAAAGCCTCGTGGTTGACAGACAGCTGGTCTCACGGTTGTAGGAGGGTTTATTATTGTCTGCCAGCAGTCTGCCAATGATTCCTTACTGGTACTGGTAATGGTGCTCTTTCCTGGCTTTGGTTTCCTTACAAACCAACTATGACAGCACTGACCCTGTTAAACCTCAAGCTCAGGCAGAGCAGGAGATCCAGTTTACTTTTCCTGTACCAGAAGAAAGCTGAGGATAGTGGTGGTCGTCATAATGGCTGGCATCCAGCTTGTGTCCAGATTGTGTCTTGCTCTGATCTTTAAATTATGAAAGCAACTACAGATTCCTGTTATCCTTTTTTGATAATAAGGCTTGAGTTTTGGTACTGATACCAAAATGATTCTTTCTCTTTGATATCTTACTTTCAGATTCAAATTGACCATTTTTTCTTTACAAAATGTCACAAATAGAGAAAATTTCTATCACAACAACAAGAACCAAAAAGTTATATTGCTCGTCCGTTAGTCCAAAAATAGAAGATAATCAATTTATATTGACTTCAATAACTTATACCAATAACTAACAAGACTGTTAAGTTGTTTTAGCAAGTGACCCAAATTGGCATATGTTCACATTCAAGTGGCAAGACAAAGTCCACATAGGGATGAGGTCAGGACTCAGGATGGATTGTTGAGTCAACAAAACGTTGGACTTTGACTCGGGAGACTGCTGTTTTTTTCCTGTTTGCAGCTGACAACAGTTAACATTGGGTTATTTAAAGTGTGGCCATGATTGTTTCCATAACCTTGATTATATGATTGTACCCATGACGACAAAGGTTCCGTAACCTTAATGAACTCGTCATTTTAATCTAAACCCCGATCTTTCCGTAAAGCTGTAAATTTGTTTTTGTACCTTATCCTAACCAAACCTTAACCATAGTGTTTTCACATTGTCCAACTGATTTATTATTAACTGTGATTTTTATTAGGAAGTTTCTTGTTTTTAAAGGCACAGATAAAGGATTCCATCCTACCCATAGGTTGTCAGACCCAGAGGTCTATTTGCTGGTACACACATTAAAATCTAGTTTGATTTGTCTTCAGCTGCTGGTTGAATCCACGTGAGAATCCCTGCATCCATTTATCATGGATCAGTCTGATTTCATTCACACCTGGTTGCTAATAATGATTGTACCTTGTGTGCATTTACACCTGAACTTTATCTGCTTTTGGTCTATCTGAATAAAACCCTCAAAGCACAGGATGCATTTTAATACCTGGTGCTAAGCGGGTCATTCATTTTCCTGACCGGGATTGCAGCCAGAAAACTGCTATTTCGTCATTGTGGCACCATATTTTCATTAGGCTTGTACTTCTAGCACACAGGCTTATCTGACTGCACCCTCACCAAAAGGAACGAGAATTATTTACGAGGAGTTAAAAAAAGGAATAGCACAGAAGCTGTCATGTTTGAGAGAAAAACTTGAGCACATGTCGTCTGATTAGGCATATAAATAATTTATAGCCGTTTCATTTATGGGCTGCGTCCCAACAAGGGGGTATTGCTCGCCAATTAATATTCCCTCTCTGCCCTCTATCTGAGAAGATCCAGCTCGATGTGCAGCCAGCAGCCAGTGACGGGCCGAGTGAAAAGGAAAAAGAAAGAGAAGAGAAGTAGAAGGGAGGAGAGCGAGTTCATTACTGTAAATGCAAATGCAAATGGGTTCCAGTGTATAATAGCTTGTCACTGTCTGCTTTGATGCTAGAAAGCCGATCAGGTAAATCTGCTTGTATACGGTATGTATGTGTCACAGCGATGTATGTTGATCCGTCATGCTATAGTTGGACAAATATAAAGGCAACAGTAATTATATGTTCAGGAAAAAGCAGGATTATTGATGTACAGCACAAGGGCTTTACAGTAGAACATAAGACCTTTGATGGAGCTGGAATCTGAAATAGAATATTTCTAGTTCAAGTCAACATGCATAATGACAATGTTTTGCTTCAAACATGCTGCTCATTAAATAACAGAAACCTTTAATGTACAGGAAATGTTTAAGACATTTTCAGTTTCTGTGTTGGCATCGCTCCTCGTCTGTGTGCAGCAGCACATCCACATTAACTTTTTAAATTACACCTCCCCATAGCATATCTCTGACTTTTTAACATTAATGTTAACTTACTGAATAGTGATAATCAGGGCCCCCACACAGTTCTCCATTCCATTATTTCACTACCTCCTTTATGTTCCCTAACATCTGCGTTGACCTGGGTATCATTTGAATTTTTTTTTATCACTGCTGATACAATACCTGAGATTCTTTAATACCTTAAGGTGTGTTGGGTCTGAACAGAAATTCATAAATTCGACATAAATGGACATAAATTTGCACGGTGCTAATTGAGGTAAGGCATCTGATGAAGTGAAGTGCAATTTAAAAATATCTGAAACTGAGCAGAACATTTGTGCATATCCCAGGGCTTTATGGCTCAAAGTTATAAATGCTCAGACACAAAATGGAAAAAAAGACAACATGGAAATTAGTGAAATAACTGGGATTCCTGGTTTTGAGGTCAGTCAGAGTCTAAGCTGTCACATAAACACCTCACAGACACGGAAATTGTGTATGTTGCTAGCTACAGCTACTATCTGTACATTGGCTATCTGGGGTGAATACAGGGAGGGCCCTATCTTGCCGATCTGAAACGCAAGTATCAAACGCAAAACGCAAGTAGCTTTGTGGGCGGATCTCTTGCGCCCGACGCAAATCTAAAATGGGTTGGTCTGAAGTAGCTACATTAGTCATAGGTGTGGTTTGGACGTAACGTGCAAGAAACCAATCAGAGCGTCATCTCACATTCCCTTTAAAAGCAGGCGCGCTTGTTCCATGGCGGATTGCTATTATAACGGCGGATTGGCCAGGCGCACGCCAGGAGCGGTTCACAGCCGAGGAGACCGACGTTCTCGTCAGGGCCGTGAAATACCGAGAAGTGACAGTATTGACATGAAATAAATGTAACACAGCCATACAATAAATTATAACAATTTAACGCAGCTTCGCAGGAAGAAGACCCTGGCCTCTGGAGCAGTGCGCACGGGCCGAGCAGTGCGCAAGGGCACCAAGGTGCAGAGGATCCAGACCCACTACACGCCAGAGGACCACCCGTTCCTGCAGCAAACCGGGTTTGACATGCTGGAGCGGGAGCTGTCCGGGATGCGGCAAAGTATGAATGCCCGTCCTGACCGGGTGGCAATGTTGCTGCTGCCTCTCAGGCGCATCCCCTCAACTCTGCGCCCTTAAATAGCATCTGAATAAGCGCCACTGACTTTAGACTAGGTTTTTCCTGGTCTGTGGCGGAATTGTTTTCTGAAACAGCAAAATAGCACCAGGGAACGTTTGCGCCGGAACACATCTCCTCTTTTCGCTGAACCGCCCCCCGGAGCGCAAGTTCATTCTCTAATTTAAGGACGTGCGTCTGTGGAGGGAAAATTCCAATGTGCGTCGAATGCAAAATAGGAATTATACAAGCGCCAGTGTACAAAGTCAATTGCGCTGAGTGCAAGATAGAGCCCGGAGGGTTCATTTGCAAAATCAGTTACTTCTGTTTTGAGTCATGCTTTACTTTGTGCACTCCAGCGAATATCAAACTAGAGGTTTGTTTTTGCAAATTAACTCTTACTGCAAAAACCTTCCAGTGGTCAAATATGTCTGTTTTCTTAACGATATATGCCAAACTACTCAATGTATCGGTGTTATATTATTGATTTAGCCTAATTTAAATATTTTCCAATGTTTCCCGATTTAAATCAAGAAATATCTAATAATCTAAGTAAACAAGCCAATAAAGTATCTGAACAGGCAATGCCAGCTTTCCATATTTGACACTTTTTCAGTCTGTACTGAGTATTGATGTTACATATATTCCTAGCCCTACTTGTACGTCTGTGTGTCCTCTGTCTACACCAATGCAAGGTTAGCTGCTGTTGGAAATTGGCCATGTTGACAGGACAGCTCCCAGCTCATAATGACTGGTCATCACAAGTCTCCCACTACTTTTGCCACATGACAGGGCCAATGTGACTTGGCCAGTTCCCCATGACAGATGGCTGACTTGGCCACAGACTGACATCTGTATCATCCTTCAGCTCCATCAGCCTTGCTTTTCCTGTGTAAAGGCTGTCAGAGCCAGCCACTCCTCCTCCGATTCCCTGCTCCTGGCCTTCCTGCACTGCTGCCACAATTGGCTCCATATGTCTGCCACATGGAGAAGTGTCACTCTCCACTAGCTCTGCGTACAGCGGCCAAACTCCCAGGTTGCTCTCCTTTTACTCTTCCCACCTTTTCTTTCTCTCTCACTCTCCTTTTTTGCCATTCCAATCACTTTCTGTCATTATTTCCCTGTCTTTTCCCAGCCATTGGAATAATTTCCTACATGGCTATTAAGGGAAAATGTTGGTGCTGAAGACTTGCATAAACAGGGCAAGGCAGTGAAGCGGGGAGGATATTACATCCTGTAATCATTATTGTTGTGGATGTTGATGTGCAGGAGGGGCTGGCTAGAAAATTATAGCTTGCTAATAAGGAGTTATTCCTTCCTGAATGAGTTCCTCTCCATTTAGAAGACTGAAGGAAAAGGAAGGAGGAAGGTCAGTGGGCGGCAGGCCTGAGAACATCAGCCCCCAGGCTAGGATCGGTGTTTTCTGGCTCCAGATGAGCCCTGAGGCGAGAAATATCATCCTCACCATATGAGAGGGAACTGAATGTCCAGCAGTGGACATGTCCTGGATGAGGCCCCAGGCTAAGAGCTGGCTCAGAGTAGGCTGAAAAAGCAGGTCACGGCAGCGTGGGATGGAGTGGGAGGAAGAGGCTAATGTAGCCAAAAGTGTTGAGTGTGGACAGGTGGATCATATTGACTGGAGGCTCCTCTGTAGAGGGCTAAACGGCATCAGCTGGAGGACTGACTAACAGTCTAAGCAAAATCAATATACACAGATCAGGCTAACGGCCAATATTCAGTACCTACATGCCAGATTTCAAGATGACCCGAGTGCACATTCATGTTCAGCTGTGGGCTGCATTTCACTGCTTTCAGCGTCATAGCTTACCCATGTGTACCCAGGTTGACACCAGATACTGAACGATGTGTCACATTGTGAGTCACATATGTGTGGAGCCCACCCAGTGTGGGAACTCTCTCATTCACACTTACATCAGTGCTGCACATTAGTACCATCATCCACTGAGTCAGAAATAGTGTTGTCATGAATGCAAAATTTAGATTTTTTGAAGACATGGTGGACCGTTTTGAGGGGTTTTAATGGTTTGGTGTGTAGGGTTTAGCGAGAGCCATACCGCATCCATGTCTGTTTGAGTCCTCCTTTTAACTATTATGATACATATAGACAAACTGATTGTAAACTAAAGGAAACACCCAAATATATGATTGGAGAAATATAAGGAATACAGAAGCTTCCATATAAGACACAAGGGCTCTGAAGGGTTTGATGAGTATGAAATGATGTGACTCATATGCTATGGCCTTCACGGTCACTAGAACTGAGCATCAGAACTGATTTTGGAGTGATGTGTTCAGACAGACCCTCATTCATTTCAATGAGTTGTGCTCAAGCACAAACACAAGGCCATCTGGCAACAAAGCTGGACTGGTCTCAGTTTTTTCTGCAACGCAATGCAACACCATGCACTGTGATTGCCAGACAAACACATGCAATTGTTGTGATGTCATCATTTTACATGGTTGGAACATCCTTGCCCATAGCCATGGATCTGTTGATCAATCCGGCCTTTTGTACAAGGCTGTCAGAACACTTAATTAGACAGTGATCTTCACCTCAATCATCAAAACGTCAAAAAGGCAAAAAAGGTTCTGGTGGCTTGTAGTGGCCCAACACCGTTCTAAGACATAAAGGCTTATTCTTCTTTTAATTTGTCTGTCCCCTATAGCTGAGCCATCTGTAGTTTCAGCTTTTAGATTGTGAGTCTCAAACCTTTCCAAAATAAAATAATTTTGGGTCTTTTGTTGTGGTATCGATGCTTGGTTGTCATGAATACACTTCTCAGAGAAGCATCTTGTTTTCATCCCTCATCATCATCTGTCCTTGTACCTCCCACTCTTTTTTCTTGAGTCCCAGTTCATTAGAGGTTAATGCCGTTAGCTGTGCACAGCTGTGCGAGGCCCTGGTCGCACTGCTGCTAGAGGAGTTCTGCTCGGTTCAAAGGCCTGATGACTGGGAAGTCTGGGAATCTGTTGGATGCTGCGGCAAAGTCTGACTTATGATGATTGGAGTTAATACCGTAGCGAGACAATTGGCCCACCTGCTAGCATCTCACTGACGTAGCCCACTGGGTGAAGAGTCTGGGCTTCCCTCCACCAGCCTGGCTGCACGGCTCGATGCACATGAAGAATTCAACATGGCCTTCTGATGTCGACCTAATGTCCCTGAAAGTGGAATTTGTGGCCTTGAATACATAGTACACTGTGGAATTAGATACATTTATAAGAAGTGTTACTTCACTGGTGTAGTATGGAGCAGCAGGGCTATACAAATACATAGTAGGAAATAACTGTCAGTTGGCCCTGATTGAACATTGAGATGCCATTGGCTGAAATAACCCTCATTGCAGCAGATTTCTCATTATCTGTACATACACACACATCAAAACAAAATAAAACACAACGTGACAAATATTACAGTGAATTATCTTGGAAATGAAGCGCACATGAATAGTTGAGTGGGCCAGCAGACAGGCTTTAGTGCAGGCAATTACCAAATCCGTTCTAAATTTTAACAGACTTTATTCTTTTCATCAACATCATTAAAACCCTCATTTACAATGGACAGCAGGAAAGGATGATCTCTAATGCCATTAGTGAAAGAAACAGCTCCGCTTTTGATAGCTCCTGCTTTGAAAAATGGGCCGAGTCCCACTCTAATGGGATGTTTTTGGGGGATTTTTTCACACAAGCCGTTGTTGTCACATTTAGCGATAGATCTTTACACACAGTTTTCCCTAAACAGATTATTTGATGAAAGATTCAGATATAGAACTCATACTTATTCATAATCCAGACTAGCTCTCTGGCAGTGAGCTTGGGAAAGTACTATAATCAAAGTCAAACTAAGCATGTAAGGTCATAGAAATAGGTTGATTGACTTCATTTTGTACTCATTTTATCAGTTCTGAACCAGAAAAGGCAGTTTCCTGAGAAATTCATCCCTTGGGTGCTCAGTCACCTTTACCATCTCTGACAAGTTATTCTCTGTGAATCAGCACGACAGTTAAAATGTTGTTAATGCAAATTTGATATTTAGTTCTTTGATTGCTGCCTTTAGGAGGAGGTTGTTCATATGTTGACTGGGTTTTGCTTGGCCAGAGGGTAGGCATAGTTTATACCTTTCAAATGTTTCAAACCTAAATCTTTAGAGAATTGGTACATTTAGCTAAAGTAGAAAATACACACAGATTCACATCTGCTGTTTATGCCAGAGCGCTGACCCCACACTGATAAAGTGCTTTTAGATACAAAACAGTGCAGAGTGGATACCATCGATCATTGCGTAATTTCAAAAATATTACTATATATCAGACCCATGACCCTGTGGCAGTGCAGCCGGAAAGTAGCTTGTAACGTCAAATATATAAAGATGATGCAAACAGAGAACATTTCTGCCATCTATACTTGATGTCGGTTGTTCTTTTAAAGGTAGATCTCAGTGGTAATAGTCTCTTTTTCACATGATAATCCCTTTGGCCTTTTGGAGGAGAAATTGTCATTCAGCAAAGGGAACAACTGTTTTCTCTTAAATCAATTAGATCAACACCAGCCAGCCAGAAGCCCGGGATGTGTGCTGGGCTGCACACACACAAACACACGCACACTTGATTGAAGCATTATTGTCCATCAGTCATTGAACCTGACAAATTTCTCACCCTCTGCATAAAGAATAGCACACATGTGCATGTGCGCACACATATCAACTTTTACTCCTGCCAGACCATTAAACAAGAGAGCAGCCCCTTTGGCTTATTAATGGAAATTGCCATTTCAAAGCCTTGAGAGAGAGATGTTAACCTTGTGCGATACTTGTGGCATTAAAAATGGATCAAAGCAGCTGAGCTTTGATGTCGATGGAAGATCTTATTTGGGTCGTGGCAGCAGAACAGAGTGCCGGGCTGACTCCCCAGCACCCTCTGCTGGGAGAATTTGGTATTTCATTCATGGTCACAAGTTGTGATTTTGCTGTTTTATGCACTGTGAATTGTAATTGTTTTAACCTCTTGCTGCACCTGATTATCTTACTCATTGAGACAATAAGCATGATGATAAAAACACAGTTAGAGATAAAAGTGAAAAGGGAGACAAAAGAGTTGCAGCAAATAAGACAGCAGCTGTTTCCTTTTTCTTTTCAGTTCATCCATCAATCAGGTTTTGTTATGCAATGTGAGAGCTGATGTGGACTGTCTGGGGTATCGTGTCTGGAAAGGGCATAGAGGGGAGAGGCACCTCTGGGTGGGTGGTTTTGCTGATGATTGGGGGGAGGTTGGGGTGAACTCTTGACCCTCAGCAGGCAGTCTAAAAACCTGGCTCCCCCACAAAGCTCAGCTTAAGCTTGGGAATGAACACACTGTCCAAAAAGATAAATTACTTTTGGGGGGAACCAAGATCACCTACCTGTGTGTGTTGTGTGTGTGTGTGTGTGTGTGTGTGTGTGTGTGAGGATGTCAGTGTGAGTGAGAGTGTACTGTAGTATGAGTTTGTGTTCAAGTTGTGTTCCTTTGTAGGCTGCAATCAGACAGAAGGGTCCATTTTGCTGTGTGTATGTGCTAGTTTCTATCAGACAGAAATGCCAATTGTGTGTGCATCCATGCAATTCCTCTGTGGACGCAGCCACTGTGTGCATTGCCGCCAGTGTGTATGTTCGCTGCGTAAAGCGCAGAGTGGGGGGATTGAACGGCAGAGATGGAGACACAGATAGAGAGAGTGAAAAAAACCATAAATAATTGATGATAGATACCGCCTTGCATCTGCCGCCTGCTGCCATTGAGTTTGTTCAAAGTAGATATTGATGCGGGGTCTTGCTAAAACAAAGCGTAACCACCCCTCCATTCTGACCTCATTATCCCATTAGAAGAGCAATAATGCATTGCTTTTAAAAAAAATGACATCCTATGAAATAGATGGAAATGTTTCCACCTCAGATCATTTGCCAGATCTGCTGAATATTTATTTTTGGCCATATTATTTAAAACAGTAAAGGAAAAAAGCAACCTATTCCTAGTTGTAATATGGGTTAGACAAAAAAGGGTCCAAATGGGACTGTTAATTAATTGAATATTGGCTTATTAGTGCGGAACGCATGTGAAGTTTCTCAGGCTTATTTCTGCGCTGGTTACGCATATCGGTCAAAAACAAGTGAGTTAGGCTGTTTGGAGAGCCTCAATATGAGATTGACTTTAATGTGTTTAAGTTTTGCTCTCTCCCTCCCTCCACAGGCCTATTTTCTCTCAGTTTGCCTCATTAAATCTTTGTGGAAATTCTCCAGCTCTTGTGGAAGAGACTTTCTTTTGATTAGGCTATAAACAAATGGAGGAGTTGGTTGACATCTCCCAAGACTGTGGCCCTCTTTTGTTTTGCTGGTGCACTGTTGCTGCCCCCCTCCCTACTCTGACAGGACTCGAGTACTATTCCCCAAAGCCTTTATTCTCGCTCATTTTCTTTTTTTTTCCCTCACCCAACTCCAACCCCTCCTCCCCCTCTGCCTTTGTTAAAGACGGCCCCTCAACCACTCCCCCCACCTCTCTCTCTCTCTCTTGCACTATCTCACTCGCTCTCTCATTATGCGCTCATCCGTTCTGCTGGCTGAGGGCTGAGAGAGGAGCGCTCAGGAGGAGAGTGTTTGGGAAACCAGCGACACGCCGCTGCTGTTTTCTCCAGAAGGGGAAAAAAAACGAAATGTCAGGAGCTGCTTTTCCTTTTGGCAACGCTCCTTCTCATTCCCGTTTACTTCCCCTGTCTCTGTACATACCGTGTCTGTCCGATGACTTCTCTCTTTGACTCACTCCAACCCTGCTTCTTCAGCTGGCTGAGTGCGCTGACACTGGGACCACTACCTGCTGCCTGGGGATTAAGCGCGCTATGAATACCCGGAGCCTGATTTGTTGTTTTGGCTGCCAGTGAATGTTGGAACCCCACTGAGGAGAAGCTGGTGCAATAAATCGTTGCGTCCAGGACACTGGGAGCGCCTCTGGAGTAAGACAACCCAGTGAAAAAGGGACTGGATGCTTGAGGAAGCACATAAAAGAGAGACGACAAACCAGAGAAAGAAAGGAAAGACTGGACAAGTTCTTTCCTGAAAGGAAAAAAAATAGAGGGAGCTAAATCAACCTAAGCCTTACAAGGATCAGGACGCAATGAGAACCTTTTCCTCTCATTATTTGGTTGGGATTCCCTGTCAGGAGGCTGACACAAGGGAAGAAAGCCCAACAAATCTCCGCCTCGAGCTTCTTGGTTGATTTCTGATCACACACAGGTTTTTCTCCCTTTCTTTCCATGAGTGTATTCATTTAGAGTCTCTCTGTGTTGTGCTGCTCATCCGTAGCTGCTTGGGATAGAAGACAGCTCTGCACTGACAGGCTGAGTGGGGATTGCGATCGTTCTCCTCTCCCAACTTTTTGTCCCTTCTCCGCCACTTCTTCTGACCTGCTTACGGCCCCAGCCAACCAAAAGAGTGGGGGGCAGCTGCTTACCCACTCCATGAGACCGGCCGGGAATAAAGGTTATTGAACCGAGGAGCAGTGGCAGGCGCGCAGGAGAAAAGGGGAGGAAAAACAAACCTTCTCCGTGAACCCAAGAGCATATGGTTTGGCGAGAGGCAGCCAGCTGCTTTCCGGCCATCCTGCTAATCACGCTACAACAGATACAAGTTGCTCTAGTGACGGTGTCAGGTTCGGACGGATCTTACGTGCCCTGGTCGTATATCTCTTGACCGTGACACAAGCTCCCAGATCATAAACCAAAGGAGCCAGTCCGGTGGATACAAAGAAGCAGTTGTGTTGCGTTAGAGGCACGTTGGGCAAATCATTGCTCAGGAGAACAGCGAACCCTCATTGCCCTAACAGGCAACAGCCACAGGGATCCTAAAAAAGATGCTCGGATCTCACCTCTTAGGGAAATACTTGTGACACGTGTTGTTGGTGAGCAGCAGACTTTGGCTGGGTTTGTAAAGGCTTTTGATGAGGAAGACCCCTTTCACGTCCATCTAATTACCAGTCAGGGTCTCTGGAAAGAAAGGAGGGGATTCCTTTTGTGGATTTACTGCTGATCTACTTGGAAGTTTTCCGTGTGGATATTTGACAGTCCAAGACACCCACATCCTAACACACACATTTCTGACTTAGGTGCATCTCAGGCACATTTATGCCAAAAGCGCACTGACACACATTTACAAACACACTATCACCACCCACTTAAATCCACACACACGTTCGCACTGTAAGTATAAACCACTTCACAGCACACACATACGCACAGTGAAAGCCCATTAGTTTGTCTTTTTCCTAGCGGGCACAGCAGAATGGAGGTCGTGTGGACAGGTGGGGGGCTGTAGCAGTCCAACATCCCTGTCCTCCCTGTCTGTCCTCTTTCTCCAAATGGATGTTATTATCTCTAAAAATGTGTTGCTTGGAAACCGCTGAAAGCTTGCTGCTGCGATTCTCTGACAGAAACAGTCACCGGGTCTCTGCAACGGTGCACAGCTGGAACCGCAGCTGAAATACAAACCATTACGCATATTTTTTTGCTTTTTATTTTATCTTCATCTTCATCCTCTGCCCTAACCCCACCGCCATCATTTTTTCCAACGGGTCTTTGGGCACCCCTCGTCGCCCTCCTCGTCCCATCATCTCCTCCACCCTGGAGGGGAGGGGGTCATTGGAGTGGAGCATGAGTGGGTGCCACTATCCCTCGCCACCACCACCGGAGCAGGACCGTAGGTACCAGCACAAGGTGTCACTGGTGGTGCGCTACTTCATGATCCCCTGCAACATCTGTCTGATCCTGCTGGCCACATCTACACTGGGCTTCGCCGTGCTCCTGTTCCTCAACAACTGTACGTTGGTTTGACAGAAACACACAACTTTACTGTCTGTAGTGCAGTCTACTATACTCTGTTCTACTGCACTGTCATAGCATATAAATGTATGGGTCACTGCTTGGAAATAGAATGCTTACCAAAAAACCCAATTCAAAGTATTGGCTCAGACTTTCAGACAGAATTTAGCTGGAAAGAAATTATTTTGCGTTTCACATTCCTGCATATTTTTTGCATGAAATGTCCTTGTTGAAACAAATACTGCCCCAAAACCGGGCTCACTTTACCTCTCATGACAGCCTTATCTGCACTTGAAGTAGGGACATCAGGACAGCTAAAGTCACAGCCCCCCTTTCCTTGATTCTGTGTCTGCAGGCTTGTGAAATGGCTTCATATCTCCTCTCCAAAGACTTGGCATTTGCTTTGAACTGCGGGATGAAGTATTAAATGGCGATTAAATGCCTTTGGAGGATGAAAATTTGTCTTTTGGCCTGGAAAGCCCCAACCCCTCCCGTCATATTGAAACTACAGTGGCTCATTAAGAGGCGAAGGCATTATCTTTGTGTGTCTTAGTTACCGGTCTATCTAAACTGTTAGATAGTGGGCATCACAGTAGATTCTTGGGTAAAAGAGTTCTCTGAGAGCAGTTCTAACAGGAAAGGTAATTGCTTTAGTTTTAGTCTTTTGTTAACCCCTCTGCTCGGTATCATTTGAGATTTTTCAATACTGGTTCCAATGTGGTGAGTACAACAACAATTTTAGATGGTGCTTCTACTCAGTATTGAAATGCTCAATCCTATGCATGCCAGGTTTAGCCTAATAGTGTAGCCAATAGTTTGCCTTCACAACATGACATTCACCGTCCACCTGAGCACAATATGCTACCTTTTTCTCACATCACCAACAGCTCACCTTCAGCTGTTCTCTTTTACTATTTGCCTTGTGTTAACACTGACTTATTCATTCTCCTCACTCTCTCACAGACTTATACAAGTCTATTTCTGAGTACGTTGCCAGTTTAGTCTGTGTTTGGTCTGTGTTAAAGTTGAAATTCCTCTCACCTCTCCAGAATGAGCTTTACAAGACTCACATAATCACTTACTGTAGGATGTTGTAATAAGTAAATAAGTAGAGAAAGCACAGTCTTAGCAGTCATTTACATGGTGCCAAATTCGGGTTAGTGGTATTTGAGAGGTTCTGTTAATACTCTTCGGCCATGGTTGTTGTTCCATGTCAACCCTTTTCTCTGATTTCTCTTAGTCTGTTATCAGGCTGTTGACTTTTCGGCCAAGTGCAAGGCAAAGTCCCCATAGCCTAAAGGATGCTACTGCATTAGATGCACCTCTTTGCATTTCTCAAAGAGTCTGTCTTTCTATCATCATTGTAAGTCTTTCCTTCTCATTCTAATTGGTGGATTCAGGTGAGAAGGAGGAGGGTGGTTCATTTGTAACCTTGCCATGTTACCGAGTCAATTTCATCCAGACAGATTCTATTAGATTTAATACAAACTCAGTTAAAGCGGACCAATCTTCACCTCTCAGATGACCGAGTGAAAAGAAATGAGCACTGGAGAATCTGATGGAGTGAAAGAGGCTCTATTACGCCGCCAAGAGCCCTCGCCATGCGGCCACAAGGACAGCTGGATAGGATAGTGATAGCGCTCATAGCAGTGACGTGTGTGTGGTGGGAGGAGGGGTGTGAGAGGAGTCATGCAACCTCATTCGCAATTTCTGTTGTCACCATATGAGCTGAAGCAAGGCCGCACACACACACACACACACACACACACACACACACACAAACACACAGAGTTTGTAACCCCCCCCCACCCCCCACCCCAAAATCCTAGCGCTTGCCAACAGAGCCCACACACAGACACACTCGTTTTATCATTCTGTGCAACTATACATCAGCCACACCAAAGGGGAAGGTGACACACATACAAAGATACATGCACACACACATCTTCCTGCACATGGCTAAATGTCACAGTCAGGCACATATTGATTTGTTGAAGATATAGGGTGAATGATGGCCATGTTTTGACATTCACACAGGCACGTGAATTCAAGCAGGCTTTGCCAGCTGCACAGGGAGATGGGAAAGGCTGATATGTTTATGGAAAGACCTTATCTTGTCCTTTCATTATGGAAATGTGAAGAAGTCATTTAGCTTCTCCCGCCATCTCGGCTCACTTTGTACGCCACCTTCTCTGTCAGACTCTTTCTGATTTGCCTTGTGCGACAATATGCCTGTGTGTGTGTATGTTTGTTTGTGTGTGTTCAGACATAGTTACGCATGCCAGGCAAGAAGTACAGCCTGTGTGGATGTCTGGTTTTGTGTATGTTTGTGTGTGCTCCTTTACACACTTAGCAGAATTTCTATATTTTCCTCATGCCAATTCCTGTTCCCCTCATTTTATATGTTTTCTTGAAATCCCCCCCAGATGGAAATCAGTTACCGTCATGACTGACTGGGAAACAGCTTCAGCAGACACTTCATTATTCACCTCTAGCACCAGCCTCGCCTCTCCCCTCTCCTCATTTTTCTTCTCTCTCTCTCTCTCTCTCTCTCTCTCTCTCTCTCTCTCTCTCTCTCTCATTCTCTCTCTCTCTCGCTCTCTCTCCCCCGAAGCCCCGGCTGTTGACAAGCAATTTTAAGTGAGCCTAAATTTAAAACTCAGCTGTGTCTTGGGACGCCGACGGGTATCGCAGAAGTCCTGAGAAAGGCTTCTGCTCAGTGTTTGACGGGGACCCGGAAAAATGTGTTAGCGGGGTAATTGATGTGATGTGTTTTATCTTCCTCATTATCCCTCACAGTACAGAGACATCGGAGAGATGGCTGGGTGGCTGCACATCCTTTCCTTTCTGTGTGTGTTGCTGTGTTTGTTCAGCGCAGGCAGCTCTGACAACTCACCGGGGCTCTGCTTACTGAGTCAGACAGCCTAGTTGACTGCGAGAGTGCAGATGGTGGTTTGGTTGGATTGTGCTTGGTACTCCAGTGCCTCGGTACACCGTGACCAGTGTGTCATGATGGCCTTTGATGAGCACACCATGTCTGTAAGACGCTGTTCATTTGTTGAAGTCCCCTGGTGATTAAAGAGACAGACACCAAAATCCTCCCAGTAGATTAGTACTAACTGATCGTTATTTTTGTGGTATTGGTACATATGTTGTCTATTTTTACCTGATGCCAGTCTCCTTACTTTGCTTATAGCTTTGCATCCTCCACTGCCTTATGCCTATAACGTTTGTATGCTCTTTGCATAATTATCAATCAGTGGAAAATGAATCTATTACAAATTGAATAGGTGATCAATAATTTAATGAACAAAAACCCAAAGTTGCTTTTCTCCGCTTTCTGTTGTAAATTGAATATGTTTTGGTTTCAGACTGTTAGTCGGACAGTATAAGCAATTTGAAAACATCCCCTAAGGATCTGGGAAATTTACTTTTTGTTATTTTTTGGGCATTTTGTAGTGTAAAACAATGAGTTGTAAAATCGGAAAGTAATCATCAGATTAAGCTACAATAACAATAAGTGTTGGTTGAAGCCCTAATTCTGTTGTTGCTTGGTTTTTGTTTTGTCACTAACAACATCCCCTATTTCCCTGCTGAAAACAACTACAAGCTCTTCATCCACCTCCATTACATAAAGTGTTATTGATCTATTTTACAATGCTTGGTCAAGATTTTCTTCATTTTATAGCATCAAGGTTTCAAAATGGCAAAGGACTCAGGTTTCATGATTATTCCACTGAGTGTTACTCCACACTCAGTCATTTGACACCACAGCTCGTTTTATGGTTCCCACAAACTGACAAGCCTTATGTCATCGTCTGCTGGGTGTTGACCTGGAGAGTAGCATGATGTCATTTGATATATTAAGGGAAAAAAAACCTGATTTATTCTGCATGTGGTTGCTGGGGAGGTGGGGGTTGGGCACTGAGAAAGTTTACACTGATGTCACCAAATTTTAAATCTTGTCTCGCACTTTTCAGCCCGAAACAAAAACAGAGCCCTTCCTCTGTGTTCTCAATTCTCATATGCCCTTGTAATATCAAAAGTCATGCGGTGTGGTTTGGGATGTGAAGACCATAGAAAACAATGAATGACTAAACAAAGATGGTGCCGGTATCGCTGAAATGTACTCCTGTCGATTAGTTCTGCTGCGCTCCTGCAGGGCTCAATCGCTGCATTAGAATGTGTTAGATAGAAAAGCCAAGCCTGTAGACAGAATGTGTCTCTTTTTTGTAGCAACTCAATTACTTGCCCTTTACCCCTGGGAAGTCTCTGAATGTACCCAAAACTAAAAACCTATTTCTCTCTCTTTTTTCTTTTATCTCTTTCAGACAAACCTCCTCACTTCACACCAGCTCAGCCTCCTGATGGTAAGTCCTCTGCGGTTTTTCTCTGCTTGCCTTCGTTGACCACTGCTGTTTTTGGGGTATACCTATGAATAATGACCTTGGACAGCGGATCCCCCTCTTTGAAGTGGGCCGCCGTCTGTGCGATACGCCAGACTTGGCTGCTACGCTTTTTGTTTCTACACTGTTGGTATGGCAGGCACGTGGCCAGGTCTGCTCAGGGCTTTGATGTGAGAAGGATCTTTTGATGACTTCATTTGATCTGCTCCGCTCGGCTAGTTGGGCTGATGTTCAATACCTGTTACCACAGCAGCAGTCACATCCTTCTGATAGGGTCTAATAGGATAATAACCAGCCTTTCCCTGGGTATTCTACATCACGTGAAGCTGCTGGGGGTCTGTAGGCCAGGGGCACAGAGCAGCACCATTACCTTGCCTTGTTATCCACATGTTCTCATCCCGTCCCACACAAATAAATCTTTGCAATGGGTGCTGCATTGTTTCCATTGTTTTCTGGCCCAGTAACATAAGCTGTTAATTAAAAAAGCAACAATTTATTTCGAAAATGGTGGATCTCTGCAAGCTTTAATTGGAGGAAAACAGCTGGTTTTCAAGCTGCTATCATGAATATTTATCAGAGGCAGCACAGTGAGACAGTGTTTGATAGACTTTGGTGTTGTATTTTATTTTATTTTTTACTGCACTGACAGACAGCCAGGGATGGACTCCTACTAGTTCTGAAGGTGATGTGCCATCCTGCTTGTGTGCAGGCTACAAAGCCAGAGGTTTGGAGAAAGAAAACACAAGGAAAAATATTTTCTAATGATCCCAGCCGTCCAGCTGATGCCGGGGACAAAAGGCCACAGTGGGGGCTTGCTGAATCTGTTTCTGATAATTGTTCAATCACTCGCCCCATAGGCCAGTTTGTTTGGAAAAGCGGTTTGCGAAAGATGTCAGCCTAAAAAATGTATCAAATTAGAGGCAGTTTATGATGAATGCGATTGTCTGGCGGAGTCGGGACAATAGGCTGTTCTCTGTCAATGTGAAATGGCTGTGGTGTTTGGCTTCAACAAATAATTGTGCTTGATTGGAGCATTTCTCAACTCGGCCTCAGCTCAACACCTGAGGAGTGTGGGAGATGTCAATTTTTTCCCCCTTTGTGTCTCATATCACAAAACACTGGTGATTCAATTGCAACCGGCACAGTTTACCGCAGCTATTTGTTTTTATTTTAATGAAAGATGAAATTGACTTGACAAATTATTATATCTCACAGAGAGGTCTCTATTTGTCTGTTTTTGAAGCAAATATTGCCATAAAATTTTGCTCTCCACTGGGAAAATGAGAAACAGTATGCAGGCAGTGAAGCAGCCCATTTCTGTCTTCCATTGAATTTTCCCCTACAAAAGAAGCCCTGCTTATCGATTGAGCCACTCATTTCCCATGTATTAAAGTTTTTGCTGTCTGAGGGGCACAGTTTGTTTCTGCACTAGTCAACCGTTTAAAAGCTGCTGCTAGCCCTTAATTACATTTCCAATAGTTCTGTAGGCTTTCCATCAGCAGCCTATGCTGTTTTAATATGCCAAGCAAAACAAAAGGCAAAGTCTCCAATCAGCGGGGTAAGCCTGCCCTGTGGGATGCAGTTTCTCTGGGTCATTTAATGCTGGAGAGATTAGTGAGACAATTAGAGTTGGCCCAAATAAGACAGTAGGCCACTTTTTGGAGACGCATGGTTTTAGTAGTGGTGGAGGGGCGCTTTAGAAGCTACTCAAACCAGCAGAGGGCTAATATAGCTCTGCCATTTGTCAAATCTGCTCCAAAGAGCACAGGGCTTGTTCTTCTGAACTTGTCCTCAGTGCCAAGGACACTCTGCTCCCCAGTACTTCATTACAGGAAATCACAGACAAGATACCAAGGAGTCTGCATTTTTAAACAGCCTAATTTGTCTCTGAACTGCTGTTGATGAGACATCCTTATTAGCGCGAGGAGATTCTGCAGAAAGTAAAGGAATTTGTTCTGCAAATTAGAGTGAAAGGATCTTGGGACTCGCTGGGGGAAAATGCAGGTTCGGCACAACATAAGCAAAGCGCTCAGATGATATTTATGGTGTGCGCCACCCACAAATAGCTGACGAATCCTCCCCAATGAATGGCCTATAATCACCAGTCAGAAAAAAGTGACAAAAGTCACAAAGCGGCCTTTAATTAGGCTCTTTCTTTGAAAGCTCAAAGCAGCAGTTGCTTGGCTCAGGCCACACTCATTATTGCCTGTCGTCTCCGATAATAAGACAGTTGTTGGGTGTTTGGCCAAAGCTAGAAAGCTGAGAAAATTTGCTGCTTGAGAGATTAGTATTGGACTTTTGAAAGGGGGTCGACTTAGAGAAATGCATGCGGAATTAAGCTTTTGGCCCTCAGTTGTCAGTGTCTACATCCAGAGGTTTGTCCACTGGTTAAGGACATAGGAAGAAGGCAGTAGTAACCATCTCTGAATTAGTTTGGCTGATTTTTATTAGAGATCTAATTACCAAATTGAACATTTATGTATTTAGTTGTAAGTGAATGACAGACAAAGAATAGATTCACTTCTTGAATTCTGTCTCAAGGTCTGCAGGCTGAGAGGAAAATCAGGTGTATATGGCTCCCTGGAGGTATCCTTCATTTCATCCTATTACAGCCTTAGGTGACTGAACACTGGCCAAACTAGATCCAAAATAGGTCAGAGACTCAAAAGAAAGGAAGTATAATGGAGAAACACGTCAGACAGTTCAGGGGTCTTCTGTGACTGTAGCCGTCTCCAGCACAGCCTGCCTGGCGGGAGCCCATTTGGCGTGAATCCTTCAATTTCACATTTGTCACCGACAGTGCTCCCCAGAGGATGCTCCTCACTGACAGACAAAATAAACTCCTGGACTGAAATGTGATTTGATCTAAGACGGTGGGACGCCTGAAAAAAATTGCCAGCGGGCTCTCTTACACTTTGAGAACACTACCTCTTCCTAAAGAATTGACATAACTCTCTGTCAGCTCTGGGAGAATACAGTAACTAAGCACTTCACACCCATTACCCCCTCAGATAGGGGGAAACACACATACACACACACACACACACACACACACACAGACACACACACACACACACACACACACACACACAACCCTGTAATTTATTCTGCCTGAGCCTTTCCCTGTGTTCTTGACAGTAAGCCTGAGTCGGAGAGAGGCAGAATTAATTATGACTCCTCGGCCTATCTTAATTAAATCATTTCACATCATAGATTTCACACAACAGAGGCAAAATATCTACCTCATCTTTTAGCCGGGGCGGGGGTACTGGCTAAGAATGCCTCACATCAAGATATCAAAGGTACACTGTAAACTTGCCTCTCCAGGATTACGATTTCACAGAAGAGTTGTCATGTCCAGCTTTTAGAGAGAGAGAGCAGCTTGTTAGCTCACCATTTGTGGAGGCTGGTGGGGGAAAGCAGAGGGGCAGCCTTGACTTTATCAACGGAAAAGTTTGTTGCCCTTTGAAAGTACACAGAGCTTTCAAATTGCACAGCTGAACTCTGTATCCTCACCTTAGGCAGGGTAGCCTGTCTTGTTTTCATGTCCGCAGACTCTTTAGGTGAGTGTAAGTAGCATTTTTTTTCATAAACAAAGGTGAAAGGCATAGGAATTAGCCGAGTCCCGTCTACCCTCCTGTCTAACCATCCGTCTTTGACAGCATTCCCACTCAGGCTCGCCTCACCTCACCTCAGCTTATTGATCTACCAAAATAGGTTAGAGGCAATAGTCCAAAGAGAGAAAAACAAAAATATTAGCCAGAAAGGAGAAGACTGAGTGGGCCGGAGCTGTAAAGTGCAGCACTATTTGCTTTTTATTCTCCTATGACACGGAGTAATTATTGACACAGTTAGCAATGCAGGCTTGCTTTGATACGTCCCCTGGCTGTGGAGAAACCCCCACTGATTGTTGATGCAGGTTATTGCAGGACCTCGGACCTTGTAGGGATCAGCAGTTCTTTGATGTGGATGGACAGCACGCTGAGCTATCTGCGGCTGTGATCTGGAAGCTGTGAGCCTGCACCCCTGATAGCCATGTCTTATTTGCTGGCATTAGGCCTCTCCATTTTATAGAAGCGATACAGAGGTGTGATCTCTGAACTGGAGTATTGCAGTAGACGTATCAGCTTCAATTCATCTTTTTGAACGCCCTCTTGTTGCCAGATAAACGTTGCACAGGCGGCCACAAATTGCATGCAAATCAGTTTTGTAATATGTGTGTTTTAGTACAGGCTTTAGTGCACATTTCACTCATTAATATACCTCCACGCTGATGAAAGCTTCCTCTTATCTCGCGTCATAATCCCACAAATTCGTCCATTTTAGTGGAAGAAGATGTAGAAAAAACAAATAGCATTGAAAATAAAGCAAATTTCCACTATGCAGACTCTCTGAAATGAAATAGAAAGAATGACATTAATGGGATAAACAAACCCCATGGACAGTATGAATCCATGCGTGCTAATTAATAGTTTCTTTCTGCTTATCGAAGCCCTTATCGCTCAGCATGGTGATGCCGAGGGACGGTTGAAAGCCCACCCCCTCCCAGCTCTTTGTCACATATTGAAAGTAATTAGCGTGTAGAATGGCCTAATGTCGCTTTAAATGAGCTCTCTATGTTCTTCGCATGTTGACGGAGGCGGCGGACATTCAGCACCAGTGAAAGGCTGTGTCGTTCATTCCTTCTCATTAACACAGCAGCAAGTTATTTTAAATCGGGACTCAGTTGTCCTTCCACTTTGGGTTGTGATGGGCAGGCGCTAATTTAATTGTTGGGTGGCGATGTCAGGAAATAACCACACTGGGAAGTGTAACCAGTGAGACGAATTTCATTGTCAGGTTGTTAATTAGAGGAAAATAAGTGGCTTGCCGTGTCAACGTGTTGCTGAACAATATTACGCTGTGATATCCTGCTATTAGCCGAGTCCTGCATCACAGTCAGTGTTTTCCTTATTAAGAAGTGGAAGTTATTGGAGCGTTGTGCTGGGTGCTGACAATATCCACACTGTTGTTCACACAGATATTGTATATGTCTTAGTTTTCTGCAGAAGCAACGGTTGCTGTGAAAGTCAGACATCTGCAGTTCAGTGCTCTCTTGCTCGCTTTCGTTCTGTCAGACACACACACACACACACACACACACACACACACACACACACACTCTTACTCTCTCTTGAACATTTCACCCCTTGCTTCTTGTTTTTCTTCACTCAGGCAGTAACACTGTTTACAGATTTCAGTTGAACCTCAGGATGTGTGCACGAACACACATACACTCCAGGCGCGCACACACATAACCCCTGAACATCCGATTTTACAGTTTGTATCAACTTTTATCCGTGTCTGTGTGTGCGTATGTGCTTTGTGTTACTGTATGTGTGTGTGTGTTCCTCATACACAGGGAGGGCAGGAAGCAATCCATTCTGAACCTCCAACCCTCAACTTGACCCTTCACACACACACACACACACACACACACACACACACACACACACACACACACACACACAAACACAAAGGGTGGAATGAACCACTTGCCTCCCTCAAATTCTGAAATGTGAAGTGGAAGATGTTAGTTTGTTTATTTGTCTTCTGTACCATTCTTTTATTGCAGGTTGTCATGGCAACCAGGTGTGTAACTAGTTGCGGACCAGTCTATGGAGTCCCAGTAGAGCTCCATACTTCCATCCTTGTAAACTGTTTATTCATAATTCACTGCTCATATGGTTGCTCCATCTGCAGTGAGTAGGAAATCTCACCCACCCTGTTAGCACACACACACACACACACACACACACACACACATACGCACACACAGACACACACACACACACACATTCTGGTTGATGTCAGTGCTTCCTGGCCGGACAGATGAAAGGGGATGACGACAGCACACGTAGGCAAAGAGGTACTCACTGTGTGTGTGTGTGTGTGTGTGTGTGTGTTGACTATATGTGTTCCGCTCCACTGGACACAATTACAACACACTGACACATGGCCCAGCAGCATGTCATGACACTATTTACACCTGGTTAGCTTTTCTAACAATAAAGATACACACACACATATAGCATGCTGATCACTGCCCTCTGACTGAGCCTTAATGATAGCAGAGAGTGAAACAGAGGGCAGGAGACATTGAGACAAAGAGAGAAACAAAGAGAAAAAAAAGAAAAAAAAAGACTGCAAATCACTACTATTTGAATGTTCTTGTTTTCCCTCAGTGTAAAGGAACATATAGAAGTGCGGATAATATACAGTGTATAGCCGGGGGAGTTCACATATTATATGCTACAGTGTGACACTGAGCCAGCCAGGGGCATAGTTGAGGGTAAAGTCACATTAAACTGTTTACCTAACTGTCAAAGCCTGATATAATGTTTTTGCATGTCCAAGGGGCAGTTATATAGATCATATGTATGTGTATATGCAAGTTCTGGACTTGGTGAGTTTGGGTTTGCTGGCTTTGTCAGCAATTAGACCATGGTTTACTTATATGAGCACCTAGGCGCCACTGAGTCACGCCACAGAAATAAGAAAATAAATGACAGACTTTTAAGTGTTTTGGCTATAACACGAAGCAGACACACTAGAAAGACATAACCCTTTTCAGATATACACTTCACTCTGTATATTTTATTTATTTTACACATCATCTTCATTTTTAAGTAAGACCTTGAGTAATTTTTCCACAATAATTCTTCTCTGCCTACTCAGGACCTTGTAGCTCAGGGCTGAATACAAAGTCGAACTATAATGAGGCAGACGCTTATGTCTAAACTAAATAAGCCTCTTGTGCTAACATTTTAAGATATCATTGTAATAAATTTTATATTTAATAGTGATGCACAAATAACGTGTTTCAGAACCAAACAGAACCAAACAAAGAAGATTCAAAGATTTGTTTTGTTTTAGGATTTTCTTCCCTTGCGCCCCAAAAGGAAATCCATCTAACAAAACATTTATATACACAAACTGAATCTTCAGACCATTAGCCAAGCTGCCTTAAATTTTCTACTTTAACTGTTGTGGTGTCGCTACAGCAGCATTCAATCGTCAAGGATGAAACTAATGAGAAATTTTACTGGAAGAGCTATAGGGTGCTTACGCAACTCTTATACATTGCCCCCAACACTATAAAAGCCCTGAGAGACGCCCATGTGATCTTTACATTTTACACTGGGTGTCTGCGTACATGGAGGTTTTCCACAACCTCACTGTGCCGGTAGGTGCGAATGGCTCGCAGGCGTGGAAGATGAAGAAATTTACGTCACATGCACCCCCATGACTGCGGGGATATGAAAAATGTAATTTGGTCAGCAGCATTCAAGCTGCCAAGATAACCAGCCAATCAATTTACAAAATAAAATTCCTCACTAGGGGAGTCGTTGTGAGAACGCTCTTCTTTCCTATTGTAATTTTATTTTGCAACCAATCACTGTCCTCCAGCTGTGCTGCAACTGCGGTGAGGAGGAAAACAGCTACTATATTCAGGAGGATCATGATCTGTCTCTGTATCTATGTATCTGTCTGTCTGAGGAAATGGTTGACATGAGAAAAAATGATGTTTTGCGCAAATGAGGGAAATTCATTTTCCCCCAAGCCTGGCTTTCTGCTTGCATTGTTTTGTTCACTTCCCATGCATTTAACTCATCATTACATTACATCACCCTCAATTTTTTTAGACATACACCTCAGAGGTGTGTGTGTGTGTGTGTGTGTGTGTGTGAGAGTGTGTGAACGAGATAGAACAAACGTAGTGTGCTTTGTATTCCAACAACCTCACACATTTGCCTGTTTGCTCATTTCCATAATGAAAGAGGGAGAGAGAAATAGAAACAGAATGAAGAATGGATGACAATTTCAACAATTTAGCTGTTGTGTTTATTTTTTGAGAGAAAGAAAGAAAGAAGTTATTGTGTGTGGTTTTCTTGTGCGCAGCATGAACGTGTGTGTAGCTCTGTAATTTGGTTATTTGAACAGGTTTTATGCTGTGTGAATAGTAAGTTTCCAAATTCACACAATGTAATGAGCATAAAAACAGAAAGTCCTATAAAAAATGTCAAGGGTTTCTCGTAATAAGCCAACAGACAGGCTGGTGTGTGTGTGTGTGTGTGTGTCTGTATATCTGCCCAGCACTCGTTCAGGCGAGCTTGTTTTTCCACTGGAGTCCCATGTACCCCAGTACACTCTGTAACTCCATAATTAGGGGTTGGTGTGAATGAAGGCAAACACTGTGTGTGTGTGTGTGTGTGTGTGTGTGTGTGTGTGTGTGTGTGTGTGTGTGTGTGTGTGTGTGCGCTCGAGGAAAGTGCTGCATTTACTGTAAATGGATATTTGGTCCAGCCCTTTGTAAGGGTCAGGGTTAAGGGTTACACTGCAAACAATGCACATCATAAACAAGTTATTTTAGGAGCAGTTATTCAGTGCTTTTAGTAGATTTTCACATGCAAGACATTTTCTAAAAAGGATAAAAAGGCAGGAAGAATAACAAAAATACATTATATAACGTATGTAACTTCTTTATGAAATTTGAAATTATCTTTCAATCAATGGTAACCCAACTTGTAGAATCTACCAGGCAGGGGAGTTCTAATGCCACTGGTGCTATTGGTTGCATTATGGGAAATGAAGGTCTCATGATTTATGTAGCTTGGCTCATACTAGAGGCTAAAAGCCAGGATATATGCTTCAATTTTGACTAGTCATTTTTATAAATCCATCTCTTACGAGTGTTCCTCGACAATCAATACACCTGCCAGCACACACACACATATATCTAAACGCACCAGTTCAGATTTAAGTGTTTTATGTACGTGTCTAGACTGATATATGGTCGAATGGTTTGCGTATCAAATAACTGCAAAGCACAAAGCACTCAAATTCAGTCAGTCGTATACCCACATGCACTCGACATGTGCTTCACACATGTGGAATTTCATTGCAAGTGAGCTCATGTCTCACACACACACACACACACACACACACACACACACACACACACACACACACACACACACACACACACACACACACATATATGAAACAAGGCATCCAGTGTGAGTCCCTCCACATGTGATGCGTATTAGCTGTGACATTTCCCACTGGTGTCAGACAGCTCTCATCTCCCACAGCTGTCTCCTGTCACTACACTGCAAAAACTTCATTTTGCAGTAACAAGTCGGTTATTACTGAGACTTAAAATAACTGTAAATTTTCATCAGCAGTTCGGAGTGTTTTAGTTTTAGCACCTTTTTACTAATTCCCCTAAATTAAGTGATAAATCGTTTCACATCCACTTCATCAAGATTTTGTAGCTTGATTCAAGGACACGATTGTAACTGGTCGTACTTGAGATTTGGGCTTTTTAGATATTTCCTGGAAGGTTGAATCAGTGTTTAATCAGCTGTGATAGTGAGAATGTTTGACAGAAATGGTTTTGCAGATTCCACACTTCAACTGGATGGGTTTTGTTTTGTAGTGTGCATTCCTCTTCTTAATCCATTTGCTCTCTATCTCCCTCTAAAGTTAACGCACACATTCCACACAAACACAGGCACTATCACGGACTAAACTAAACACACACACAGACGCACGCACACACAGAAAACAGCACAAAGACCCCCGACTGTGGCTACAACCTACCAGGTGTGTTTATGTCTGCAGGAAATGTTCTAGTGAATAATGAGTGTTGTTGTGTGTGTGTGTGTGTGTGTGTGTGTGTGTGTGCGCGTCTAATTCAGTCCATTAGTCGTGGATGTAGCTCATGCATGGTAGTTTTAGGGAGGAAATGGGAGCACAAACCAGCATTACTGCTGCTGTGGAAGAAGTTACCATAACTCACAGGCTCTCTGGAATTATGTATTGGGGGGTGGGTTAAACGACAGTAAACTGTAAAATAGGGGTTCTCAACCTGCAGCCAGGACCCCCATAAAGGGTCAAGAGATAATTACCAGGGAGGAAAATAGGAACAAAGAGCTATTTCTGCTGCCCAAAATTATGTTTCCTTTTCCTGACTTTTTTTCTAGGATTTTCTTTTTAATCTTTGCTCTTTTGAAAAGTTTGACCTCTTGTGACGAAGGTTAAGCAAGTGCACATAGCTTCATGTGCAGGATTCACTAGCAAAAACAGTCAGCGACCACTTTTGTTACCTGAATAGTAGGAAGAGAAGAAACAGTAAGGCGGAAGTGAAGGGGAAGGGAAAGAACAACAGAGGGAGATAGAGAAGGAACTGAGGAAAGAAAATATAGGTACGGTGAAAGACAGGACGGAGGGGGAGGTAGAAAAAATTGGACTGGGAGGGTGAGGGCATGGTGGGTTGGGCAACAACAATTCAAACATAAGCACTTCCACCATCCCCCATACTGAGAATATTAAGTTATCATCACTCAGAAATTGACCTGAACTGAAATTCGCCTTCGATTTATCTCTCTCCTCCTCCTCCCACTCCCTCTTTTTTTTCTCCTCCTCCCTCTCCCAGAAATCCTTTCCACTTTGCCCCAGCGCTGAGGGCTTGTCAGCCTGGGGGGAGGACTTAGCACCTTTAGTATGTGTGTGTGTGTGTGTGTGTGTGTGTGTGTGTGTGTGTGTGTGAGAGAGAGAGAGTAAGCTTAGAGTAAGCGTGTGTGTTTGTCAGAAGCAGATAGAGAAATTTAATTAAAACAGTTAGGTCCAATTGGAGCCTCACACAGACTACTGCTCACCGCACACACTCGTACACAGCACACCTTTGAGTGGTCCCAGAATGCATTGCTCCATCAGTAGCTCAGCTGTCCCCCACTCTCTGTCACATCAAAGGCCACCATCGCTGAATAACTTTTAATAAAAGATCAAAAATCGTCTCGATCAAACAAATAAGCTGAAATGCGTGCTGCAGAGTGAAGGAGTCATAGGTGCATTTTCTCAGTTGGACTTAAACGCAGCATGTGGTCAATGCATTTACGGCCAACAAGAGGTTTAATTTGGAAACTCAAAGCCATGTAACACTCATCAATCCCCTGAGAGGCAATACATTTCCTCTTGTTCAAAATGAGACTTTTATGTGTGAGCAGAAGCACCAAAGAAAAAAAAAAAAAAAGAAGAATGTGCAATTACCTCAGCGCCATGCTGAGTTCATCTGATGCCACGCTACGATTCAATCACTTCCCCCACCCCCGACCAGTTCCATTATAGCTGAGAGGAACAGGGATTGGTTTGGGTGATGATGTGAAGCTTCCTACTTTTGTCTTTCAATCAGATAACAGAGTTTTTCAGGCTTTTCTTCCTTCTCCTCGGCTGTCTTGTCTGGAGTGAACTGTTAGAGATGGCAGCCAGGTTCAACGCTCCTGTTAGACGGCCGCATGGGTCAGGAGCTGCTACAGAGAGGCAGGGCAGGGGCAGGAGCAGATGGCAGCCAATCACACACACACACACACACACACACACACACACACACACACACACACACCCACACCCACCGTGTTCCTGGGGCAGTGTTAGATTGGTCACAGTAGTCCTCCTGCAAAAGATGAGATATGGTGCTGGAGATAGGAGGTGGCTAGCTTCAGGCGCTGGGTCCACACACACACACACACACACGATTACGTATGAACACATGCATACACACACACTGACTGTCATTATTATGCATCAGCACACCCTCTTGGCAATGCAGGTAAACAAACAGGGATTGGTGTTTGTCAAAGGATGCGCCATAAAGCCAACTTAAGTACGAGATGATATCTAGTCTATCCCTGCTGTCGCTGACCAAATACATTTTCTATGCAAACTCAAACCAGCTCAAATTTGGCTTTTTGCTGTATATTCTAGCACATATGGAGTAAACAGTGATACATGGTGAGTTATGTTCCAATCCAGGCCTGTTCAGTGAAAGGTTTCTGTGGTTGTCTTTGATGGGATCTCACCGAGTCCCCATGAAGTTAAATTTTGCAAGCAGCCATACATATTTAACTCTCTTAGGCGCAGCTTTGAGAAAATTCTTAAATATTTAAAAGTCACAATCTGCAACATTACATATAAATTCATCTCCGTTTTGCTGCTCCCGACTGTAGAGCATAGATTTAATGCAGTAAATTATTCAGTCTATGTTCAATCATCAAAGGTTTTAAATTTTCTGTTCTAAACACAGGGGAAAAGTCCTTTGTCACACAGGAAAGGATGTTATTTACACGCAGAGCATACTGTAGAAGAAGAGCTGGCTGGGTAGTTAGTACTCGACGACAACAGTAAGTTCTAGCATAAGTCTAGAATAGATAAAGGAAAGAGCAACTGGAGAAAATTCATCAACAAAAAATAAAGGAAAAGATACAATAAGTAATTTTCTGGCAATTACAATGTTAAAACACCAAACTGACAACACATATTTACCTTTAATCATTACATAATAATCCTTAACATTTTCATTATGTAAAAACCCTTTTGTGATGTATTATAGCTGTAATTTTTCAGCAAAAGCCATTTAGTGTATTTGCATTTGGTGTCTTCTCCAGTTTTCTTTATTAAAACACAGTAACACTCACAATAATGGTTTGTTGGCTTCCATTCCATTTCGGACTATTAAACCAGGAAGGAAATCTGGAAGAAGTATTCAGATATTTTACTTTTACTACTACTAAGAGAAGTAATGCCACAATGTAGAAATACTCTGTTACAAGTAAAAGTAATTAATGCATTAATAATGTTACTGAAGTAAAAGTCCTAGTAAGTATAGTACACTCTATATGCACTTTAAGTACAAAAAATAAAAGTACTCATTATGCAGAATGGCCCATTGTAGAATGATGTATGATAGATAATAATTGATATTAATTATAGATGCATTAATGTGTTCATCACTTAAATGTTGCAGCTGGTAAAGGTGGCGCAATGTGTTACTGTATATGTGTACTGCTAGGTAGTTAAATGTAAATTATTTTTATTAATCTGAATCTGAAAAGCAACCAGTAACTAAATCTGTCGGACTAATGTAGTCGAGGAAAAACTATAAATCAGAATCAGAATTAGAAAGCAGCATCAAATGGAAATACTCCAGTAAAGTACAAGTACCTCAAAATTGTGAATATAGTTTGACACCTTTCATAAAACACATAGTAATTTGACCCATTGCTCATATAAAAATATTGATTAGTGCAGCTTTTATGATTCTATCTTTAAACATGGGAGGAAATAAAATAAATGGAAAAGTTTGTGCATTTTTTAAAGTTACTTAGTATAAAGATTTTCCGAAAGCACAACTTCCTTAAAATCCTGTCTCCTTCATGATCTTTGCCATTTCTATCACTGAACACATTATGCTAATGGGCAGAGTCAAGGCCTGCTCTGTCAAAGAGGCCGCTGCTGCTTTTAGAGGGAGTGTTCAGGTTCATCAAGTTTTAATGAGCCAGGAGAGAAATCAGCAGAGACATCGCACACTTCTTTTTATCCCAGCACACTGCTCTGAACTATATGCAGCAGCACACAGGTACACCAGAGCTGTCAGTTGTTTGAATTTGCAGCAGCTCTCTTTTTATTTAGGAAGCGGCTTTCAATCTAGATTAAACACAGCTAATATTGCACATAATGAAAAACAGGATTATCACAGTAATGCTTTTTGCCTGCCTAAAAATGGAGACTCGGCTGTGCAGACGGGATGTAAAAGCTCAACCAAATGCTGCCATCTCTAGTCTTTACCTCTGTTTTGCTTTGAATCAGGGTTTTTTTACTGTCGTTTCACAGGAGACTGTGGGAAGATGTAGTTATTATTTCAGAAAGATATATGCTTGCAAATGTATTCACACATCCTTGTTTGAATATTTTAATTCTTTAGTTTGTACTTGCAAGCAAAGGTGTGGGAGTTTTACTTTAATTTTTGGCTGTTGTCTGCTTGGGTGAGCCAGAAATGATGGACAGGGATTGGTTGGGACGGGGAGATCACAATGCATCAAAAACATCTGAGATAGGATGAATTTGGGTCATTGCGACGGCAAAGAACACAATGCAGATAAGACCAAAGCAAATACAGACTGTTGAAGATACAAACGATTTTTGAAAGATTAACAGATGAGAATGTCATAATACACGCAGCTCACAGTTTTATTTGATTCACAGTTTGGGATTCTTCTTATCACATTACTTTGGGAAAAATATGAGGAAAGATGATTCAAATTCCTGTTTGTATCAGTTAAAAGCTGAAAATCTTTTTTTATGTCAAGTCAAATAAGAACTAGGACCAAACTTTAATTCCTGAATTATCCCTTTTTTGTAGTGTTGATTCTCTAAAACTCCATATTGATTTTACAATACAGATAGCAGTGTTGTGATCGTAAACTGACAGCTATGATGTTACAGGGACTGTGATGAATATAAATGTAGATCTCACTGTTCTGGTTGCATAATAAAAGTTTAACTAAGATTTTATGCATATAGTGGTGTGTTTTTTATACTATGACAGTTTCCTAAAACACTTTTTTTTTTAACCGCAAAATAATAATTATAGTAATAAATAAGTAATAATTTGCAGTTGCAAAAATACTGACTCGTAACCCCTATGTCATGATGCGTATCATCTGGTCTGTAATTACATAACTAAAGTTCCACACTTAGAATAAGCACTCCGCATTCCCTGATAAAGACTCAGAGATGCATATTGAAAGTGGACCTTGAGTTAGAAATATTTTTCAAGAATGAACTTTGATCCTCCAGTCTTTGCCTTCTCAATTGCTTTGTTCCAGAATCCAAAATAGTTGCTTGGTGGACCGTCCATTCTTGAATGTCATTTCACACTACAGCTGAAATTTATTTAACTCTGTGATGCATATCGTCAAATATTTAAACTGTGACATTTAGTCTGATGGACTTCCTTTGCTGTACATCTCTGTCAAACGCTGATGTGCAAGATTCCAGCTTTAAGTTTCCACATTAATTTTAATAGCTATACTGATGGAAGAAGATACATACTAATATGTGAGTCGCAGGCTCTTTAATGTAACTATCGCAGATGGAGGTGACATATGCAACACATATCCAAACATGAAGATGAGTCATTTTGCTTGCAGTGTTGAAATGTTTTCCTTTAGCAAATTGTTGACAGTGCAGTTGCATCCTAATTAAGCTAAGAAAGACACCAGAGTTCATGTCATGTTGGTGCTTCTGTATTTTTGAGCTCTGTAACAGCATGGTGCTCTGCTGCCATTTAGTGAGGCTTTTATCCAGCTTTATTTACTGTGAATGCAAACATATGTAAGCCCAGGTGGGAAGTGAAGCTATAACTCAGGTTGTGTCATCTCACTGAGCTGCAAGACCACGTACGCCTCACACTTGGAAACCTATATTATAGAGATGTATTACACTGCCATGAGCACATACAGCACGGACTGCGCTGGGATGGTAGGACCAGAGGCTGTATCAGTGAGCAGAATCAAAAGTAAGGATCACGATTCCTCTGCTCCCTGCCATGAGTAACACACATGCACACAAACTGAGCCATGCACACCGTCTGCATCCACAGTCGGAGCTTCTGCCATGTGGTAGAAAGTGCAGAGATTCACAAGAATCTGTAGAAGAAGAGAAAAGAAACACTTCATGGTGTATTCCACACCACAGATATGCAACTTTGAACCGTTGGGGAATGATAAAGCACTAATTGGAGCTCTCTGTAATGTAATTACACCTTCACTCTTTGTGATGAAAAATTAATTGTCTTAGTGCTATTTACCATCTCATTTACACTACTTGATATCTTGTAGTGTTCAAACTAAATGTAATTGGGTGAAGACAGAAGAAACTTAACACTATTGTGGACTTGAAACCTCATTTAACACACAAAACATAAATAAACATATTGTACATAAACTGATTATACTTATTCTTTCTTTACCTTGTTCTTTTTCTGGTTCTCTCCCAGCAGCACCCCCGTAGAGCTCAATGAGCTGAAGTGGGAGGACACCGTGTTCATGGTGTAAGAAATCAAAGCCTGTTGCAAACGTGGCAAAAAATAGTCCGTTTTTGGATTTGGAAGTGTGCGCTCTCAAACATACTCAGTCTTTTCATCATTTCCCCTGCTTCATTTCATTTTTGTTTCTGAGAAATTGATTGAGAGACTTGCCTCGTCTCTGCCATTTAAGGTTTAAGCATTCGACACACCAACAATACTTAAAAAAGGCTCTTGTGGCATCTGAGGTCCGGTGTTGTGTACCTGCCCTGCTACAGTCGAGCTTTTTGTAGCTTTTAAACCATCCACAGTGGGAGAAGGACTCAAGGATAGTCAAGGATTATGCAGGATTGCTCCTACATTGCATAAGCTAATATCAAGTCTCATTGGCTTTATGTGTGTGTTTGGGTGTTGGTGGGGCCATATGCTGCTGCCGGAGGGCCCAACAGGGGATCAGTGCTGAGCAGGAAGCGTTGTGTTATTAATACCACAGGTACAACATTGTACATCTTCCTCGGGTCCTCCTTTTTAGTCAAGGATTAATGTATGTGTATGTGTATGTGTGCATCGGGTCCTTCTCCAGTCTTTGTGTCCAAAGTCTTCAGGCCGCCCTTGACTCTGGATCCGGTACTTGTGGGGGGAAAAAATGCGTCGTGAACAAGGCGATGTTGATCAGACTATTTTTAGAGAGAGTTTGGGGAAATGTATCAATTATTGAAGTCAGAGTATATATGTGTGTGTGCACAAAGTTCTGAGGGAAGAGAGAATTGGTGTAAATATTAATAATGAAGGACTGAAGTGTCAAAGGAAGAGAGTGAAGGGAGAAAAGGGAGACTGGATAGATGGGTATACAGGTGGAGGGAGTGGGTGTGTGCGTGTGTGAAAAGAGTGGGGGTTGGTACTGCTTGTTCTTGTACCTAGGGTGATAATAAGTCAGTCCAACACATTTTCTGACACATTTCTGCAGCGCTGACACTTCACTGGCCTGCAATATTAGAAAAGCCCTCTTGAGGATGAACACTTTGAGTCTGTTTGGTTTCAGATCAGTGTTTCTCTTCAAGCCATTATCTCAATATTTCAAGCTCCAGTGTTAAAGTGAGTTCATTTGCTTTTGTCTTCTATTCATCCGTTAAACGATGTGCTAAAGTATCTTCAACACTCATGAGAGGTCTTGAATTTTTCACTGTTTGGCATCAGGCATCGCTTTTGATGCAGCTTATTGCTGCCACCGCTGCTGTTTACAGATTCTTTACACTTAGACATGTGCAGTCAGAAAGTTTTTGAATGATGCAGATATGACTTTACAGAGGGGTCGACAGACTCTTTTTGCTGTTAAGTGGATGCAGAGGGCCTCTTTAACACACAAGGATTCAAAGAGGAGGCTCTTTTGTGCCTCTCATGAGTCTGAAGCTCGCAAGTGTGTTTGTGTTGAGTGTGTACATTATTTACATACTCAGCTCCAGTTGGACAGTTGTCTTCTTCACAGTGCCACTACACCATTTTCCATGTGTTTTTTTCTTCATCGATACTTCCCGACCCGAGAGTACATTAATGTTATACTATATCTGACAGAATTGGTTACCGTGGCAATCAGACTTTCCTCAGACGTGTTGAAATGAGTGTAGTAGAAAATAACTGCTTTTGGTTCACTGGGGAATAAAAATGAGTGATTGATTGTCACCAGGTCGCTGCCACAAGTGTGTCAAGAGCACGTGGGTATAAAGTTGAAACCAGTTGAATTCTCAATGACTAGCATAGCATCTCCAGTGTTTGTGACCAGACAGTATGTGTGAATGGGGCATCACTTTGAGAGTTCTCCAGTCTGAAATGCAGGTTTTCCGTGAAGATTGTCTAAGCCCACCCTGACGACATCATCAGGATTATTTTCTCAGGCTTTACAAAGCTCTTCTACAGCCACGCAAGACAGCTGTTTTCATACACACTGAGTACCAGAGTACTCCACATGACTAATAATTCAACTTGGCATGTCAAAACAATGGAGTGCCCCTTTAAGGCCAAAAACTACAACTATGTTGTGATAAAATACCATAATTTGTGGCTATTAGTCATGTGAAGGTGGCAGCAGTAGTAGTTGAATGCACTTATTTATCACTTTCTTATTTTTACATTCACTCTCAGGGAGTCAGTTAAAATTAGACCCCAATCACATTCACTCGTGTTCCTACAGAGCACTTTGTCAAAAATATGCCAAAACACGAAAATTGTATTTCTTTTTCATTTACTTCTAATTCATGTTTTTTTTTTTTTACAAGCAATTTTCAGTTGAAAAGAGTCTGATTTTGCCAGCTGTTATTCCATTCCCATATCTGATTACAGACAGCACAAAACAATAAAGGAAAATGAATTTGGCTCATTGGAAACCGCTCATGCCCTGCATATATGAAAACCTACAACTTTTGCAAAATCAAAGAGAAAACCTCTGTATTGTATTCCATTCTTTGGTGTAATTTCCTGTACGTATTTGCTATTGCCGACACAAATCTTAGACCTGCCCTGCTACTGATTGGTCTCATTTTAGTAAAGGAATGGATGGTTTAAGATTTGTACCTGACCACATTGACGGTTATTAAATACTATTCAGTGCGGGGCAGATGAAATATTAAAAGATACATCAGAGCGACTAAACCGTGCAAGATGTGTCCGTCCTTCCATTCAGTGAGGCGCTCTCTGTGTATGTTGACTGATGAAGTTGGATTGAAATGTAATTGACAGGGCAGCTTTTAGAATGACTTTTTTATTGAAGCCATCTCTGTTGTGTCCGCGTAAATGCTTTTGCAAGAAGGGCATCAATTCACACTATTTACATCAATCAAGGCTCTTGATTTGAACACCTCCTCCCTGCACACACACACACACAAAGCGTGGGTCAAAGGTCGGACTCCCACCCCCGCGTCACCTCCCATTATTTCCAGCCCAATTTCCAGGATGTATGGTCTTATGTAGAGCTGAATACATATGGGTAAGGTTGAAGCATGAATATGGAAGAGCCCTTGCTACCAGATACACACACTAATGCACACACACAAACGCGCGACACACACACACACACACACACACACACACACACACACACACACACACACCAGTGTCTGGCTAGTCACAAACCCCCACCCAAACCAGCTGGAGATCATCTGCAGGGAGGTGATGGACATTGAACAAGCTGACCCCACCCACCCTCATGTACTATTCATGATGACCTTTCTGCCGCCCCTTTCTCCATACACACACACACACACACACACACACACACACACACACCTTAACCATCAGGGACTGGTCCAACCTGTGGCCCCTGGGTAGCTCATGCAGGTGCATTTAATGTCACTGCTGCTGTTAACGTTTTAGTCCAGGCATCAGTGAGTGTGTGCACATCAGCATGTCAGTAGGGTCACATAATGAAGCAAATAGTCATAATAATTATGCTTGCATTCAATGAAAGCTTTGGGAAAATGGATGAATGGATGGATGGGAGTGAGACAAGCAAACGTGTGGTTTGTAAGTTATCTTTTATGAATCCACCACACATGATGGGGAAGTTGAGGTGGTCTGAAGTTAATTAACAACACTTTTTCTCCCTTCAGTAACTTATGTTGAGTGCCCTTGAACAAGGCACTGTACAGCCACCTGCTGCAGAGGAGCAGTTCAGCAGTGTGTGTGGAAATGTGTGATTGTAAATGATTGTGTGAGTTCAGAAAGAGTCTGAAGGGCAATCAACTGAGTGTAAGTAAAGATAAGGCAAAGCATAAGTGAAGGTTAAAAATGGCAAGCATCAAATGATGCTCATAGATCTAGACCTCTAAGTTGAAGGTGTACCAGGTTGTTGTTTTTTTCCACTACACATTGTTTACCTATATATTGCTCTCAGCTTTGCAGGGCACAGCAGGTTTATATTGATCGCAGTGGGGTAGACAATGAGATGCAGTGTGAGTTATATAACTTCACCTACCATTAGTAGAGAGGAGAATTTCTTTGTTTCCTTTGTTTAAAAGCCTGGCTTAAATGATTATTATGAAAAACAATCTGAAAGGGTTATTAGTGCTACCAAACTCACTGATAATGAACACCTAACTGCAGATCTGTCCAGCTTTTACCCCCCTTTAGCTCATTGTTTTTGTTCTGCAGCTGGCGATAGAATATATGGTTGAATCTTGAGGGTCTCATCACCCCCACCCCATATGAAACTGCATTGTACAACTAGCCAAGTGTACCCATTATGAAACAGCAGAGGAATGAAGAGTAGTGAAGAAATTCAAACCTAAAGCTACCCACACCTACATCTGCTAAACGTATTTTTCTCCGTAGTTTGTGGACACCAAACCACAGTTAATAAGGCCAGAGCTATAATAAATATTACATTTGTCAGATGAAATACGACTTCAATTGGATGCTGAACATTTCTCTTTGGATGTGGCAGCTACACCATCGATAACTAAGCTAATGGTTTATGAGGGCTGTTTTTGTGAGTTAGTTTTAGAGTCTTTCTGTCCTGTTGAGTTAAAAAATGCTTAATGGCGCTATAAAAACATAATGAATCACTCTTTATTAAACCCTGAATCAGTCTTGATAAACCATGATTGGCTTTTCTGAGGCATACATTTAATGTACTGGTAAACTGTAGTTTGTTGTCTTCTATCAGAGACATGCCACATTTATTAACATATTTAAACTCCTGAGAATATTTAAGAATTAAAAACATTAACATTAATCTGTTTAAGTGCTGGATATTAAAAATGTATATGTTGCAGCTTAAGCACTGTTCTATGGGGAACTATGAGATGACAGGGATATTATTACAATAGAAATTGTCAGTGGACGTGAACAGAATGAAATGCTCTCAATTTGGTCATGCTGTAATGCACTTAACAATTTAATCATTTTCTGTGTTAATTGTTCAGTGAAACTAAGAATCTGTTGTAGCCTGCACAGGATTGGATGCTCCAACCAGAGGTGACACACACACACACACACACACACACACACACACACACACACACACACACACACACACACGCTAACACTCCAGCTGACTTCTTTGTATCTCCTGCTGTCGTGTATGAAAATGAAAACGCTGCATGCATAATGGGCAACAAGGCCCATGGGTCTCGCTCTCTTTCTCTCTCTCTCTCTCTCTCTCTCTGTTTCTGTGTTATTTTACCTAACGAAAGCAGTTGTTACTTTTCATATCTTTACTACACAGATATCCATAAATTCACACTGGAAAAATACATACCCAGCACCACTTACCATATGAATAGCCCTACATTTAGCATAAGTGATTCAAGTTAATGCAGTCTGGCACTCCATTAAATGGAAAGAGAATCTGATGCAATCTAAATTTCAAGGCTGCTCGCCTCAAATGTTCTGGCTTCCTCACCAATGACAAACTCTCCACACATTTGCCTAGTTTAGCATCAGCAAACCCACGTACTGCTGTCACCTTATTCTGTCTTCAAGTGCTTTTGGAGATACCATAATTACATGTTGAGCACAAATGAACAAGCCCACAGAGTGGTTAATATGACTCATAAAGTTGTAATTTCCTATGATTCCTGCTGAGATATGATTATTGATGACGATTCATTTTTGAGTGATGTATTTTATGATGTGTTGGTGGTTGTTTTTATGTAGATAAGAATTGTAATGAGTCCATGGTTATTTTAACCTGACTGCCCCGGGCGGTTTGTTACACAGAACCACCTGGGAAGCCATAGTGGAAACGACAGGGGCTTTAAAAAAAAAAAAAACGCCGGCAGGTGATTGGATGAACCATCTGTCTATCACTGCCTGGCAAACTTCAACCAATCAGTTCAACGAACCATATAACGTAGTCAAACTCTTATTGAATACTCTCTCCAGTTCTGATATAACCTAACCTCAATGGGAGCCGCCATTGCTGTTTAACAAACAGTGTCTTCTGTGTCACACCTAGCACCCACCCCCGTAGCTACCAGTACATATGGGCACATAGAAGGAAGCCAAACAGATTCTCCCGTGATTTTGTGATCTTGCGAGTCCAGCTTATGGACATGTATGCAAGTGTAGAAAATCAACTGAAGAAAACATTACATGCTCCATGCACAGTTTCCTCATTTTCTGCTGCAGCTTTAAGTAAGCTTTGTCCTGCTTTTCAAAATAAAACAACAGCCACTAAGTCACAGCCACACTGTCCATTTGGCTGCTATATCTAAAAGAACTTGAATGTGTGACAAGTCATATTTACAGTTTGTGAACTTGGTAGTAGGAGCTTATGAGGAGAGCTTGAAAGCAGTGTGAAACACTAGCAGTCAAATCATTTCAGAGAAGCACTCCATATGAAAAGAAAAGAAAAAGTCTGGCAAGGAGGAACACATGCTTTAATGTTTCCTTGAGCCAAGGACAGCTTCTATCAAAGCCAAAATGAAGGTTTCGAGACAGGATATTGCTCAGTGCAATTCACCTGCAGCCCCAAATGCCATGCATAGTTCTGTATCTCTGCAGCTCTTGAATGAAACAACAAGCACCAAGAAAATGAATTTGTTCCAGGCTTCATTCTGCATTTGATCACACATGAAGTCATGCTTGCGATGTAATTCCACCTGTCTCACTTTCCAAACTTGTCTCCAGCCCACCTAACTGGAGCTGAACTAATTGAGCCTGACATGATCCCTGTTGATACGTTGTCAGGATGCGGCGTCCTAATCGGCCTCAGACATATGTCATTCGGGCTAGGGATCATTAGCGTGCCCTCCGGGGGGAAACATATCATACACTTGAGTCGATGATGATTCAGAAATGAATACCTTCCCTGCGTTCTCTCTTCCCACTCTGTTCCCAAAGGTAGAAAGGCTGCAGAACAAGCGTGGAGAGCTAACGCGAGACTGCGGAGACAAAGAGAAGCATTTATCTACGTTTCCATATGTGTTTAACATTGGGAGATGCTGTATTGCTCAGCCAACAAGCCTTTAATATATGAAACATGCGTGCCATATGTTTTAAAAGACTGTCTCATTTGCAGGCGATGTGTTTGTAGCTGCACATTAAAAGAGTTTTCCATATAAATTGGTTGGTGTACGCCGTGATAGATAAGCCCCAATGTGAAAAGGGACAGAATGAGAAGGGAGAGAAAACAGTGTCTGTGAATGAGCCATGTTTTGTTGACATACTGTTGCATTTCCATTTTTATTTTGTTGACTAAGAGGGGGAGGTGTCGCGTTGAGTAAAATTAAAAGCCGATTTACAAAAAGAGGTTATTTTGGTTGTTTTGCTCCTTTGTAGCTGACCTGATCTCTTCCCTCACACCTGTCTGATGAGATCAGACCTCACACACACACACACACACACACACACACACACACGCAGTGGTGTCAGATGATACACATCATTGAACTCGCCCCAAGAACAGGTAGCACACACCTGCAGCCGCTCACTTGTTGTTGGACACACACAAACACTCACACACACTTGTTTATGTATCCTAGAGAGGATGGATCAGGAGTAGGTTTTCACTCTGTTCCGTTGGCTGCACAGACCATTAACACACACACACAGACCAGCCTTGGAATGCATTGTCTCTGTGCCGAATGGGATCTCATGCATCCTCACACACAGACGCACATTCGCTCACACAGAAAAATACACACAGCAGTCAAGGCTCCACTGGACATGGAAGCAAACATCGCCCTTCCTGCTTTCCATCTCGCCGCAGGGCATAGCAGTGGGGTGTTACACAACTTTTGCTTGGCATTCAGTAAGTGTGTTTGTGTGTGTTATAAGAGAGCCTCTCATTTCAAAGCTGGTTTGAACAACTCCAGTGCTTATAAAAGAGTTCAACTGCCTTCCTTGATTGTGCTTTTATTTTGAAAACCCATTGGGAAACGCATACCTGTTTCAAGAAAGTAAAGTAGAACCAGGTAATATGATTTCCATCCGTGCACAATTCCATACAAATAATGTGCCTCTTTGCAACCACTACTGCTTGAAGCTTATAGATGGTGCTGACACCTAATTTTGGAGGGCATGTGTACCTGAATGACTTCCACACTTTTCCAACAAAGTGTAAGCCCGCCACTTGGAGCGACCTCAATTTACCTGATATCTTAGCTCCACTGCAAACTCAATCCAACACATTGTTTAGCCTGCGCTCCTTCTGTTCAGTCAGAATCCGGATCCACTCTGGCGCTTCTGTGTTCTGTTCGGGCAGTTCGCTGGATTGTACATTTTGTTGGATGAATACAGCGGCCATAAAAGTCACCCACACTGGCTGACTTAATTTCGCCCAGCACTGCTTTTAGCCTAATTTAAACTTTACAGCAAAGGCAGTAAAGTTGGCTCCCCTAAAGTTTTGGATTGCTCTCCGAAATGACTTTTCTCGCTAAATTTCAAGCAGTCTGCAGAATTTGTGAAGCAGACCACTGTGAGTGTTCCGTTAGAGAAAAAAACGGCCTAGCTGAGGAGTGAAATTACCCTTCCGTCACAACAGATGAATGTACAGATTGTCATTGATGTGAATGGAAGATGCTCTGTTGATAAACTGTTAAACGCAGCAGCTGAAAGTGTGTTGTTACCTCAGATGGTCCTGTTTTTTTATTGAATATAAACTTGCTGAACCTACTCTTTTACTACCTGCTCATAAAGCTGCTATTTGTGCTTCATAGTTTTCTTTCATCCATTTCCAAGTAGGATGATCTTAAAATGGTCTACATGTTGTTTAGTAACTTTTATTTGATTTGTCTGTACCCTTTCCTGCAAAAATGGTCCATTTTTGATTCGACTTATCTTAATTACCTTTTAGTCATTTTGCTGACAACCATCTGAGAAAAAGTGTGTGGTTACGGTGTTGTCAAAGACACAATGGTTGGCAACTAATGATTATTTTCATCACTAATTAAAAGACTTTATTTCAAGTGAAAAAATGTTTTTTGAAAGTAATAAAATGACCTTCACATGTTCCCAAAGTTTAATGTGACGTGTTCAAAATACTTGTTTTGTCAAAGTATTCAATTGATAATAATATTAAACACAGACATACATCAAATCCTCCCATATTTAGGCGGGAAGCGGAATATTTTTAATTACTTACTTAAACAAAGAATTGAGTACCCCAGTTGTTGTTTTTATATGGATTGTAGGGCTGGCTTATTCAATAAGTGAAATTATATTGTGATATGATGTTCAATATTATGTTCAAATGAATGATAATCAACAACTACCAAGACAGTGATTTCAACCATATCCAACCATATAGCCCTAGTTAGTAATTGATTCAACACTGCAACACTCTATAACTGTGGGCATGTAAATGAAGTTGTGTACAGTGTCTGCAGTCACTTAAATTGATTTAACAATACTTCACTGCCCCGTGTTTCACTGTTCAATTCTGAACATGTGCAGTGACTTCGATATAGATAGTCCATACAGTCTGAAGTAGGTCAAAGTAACAGCACAACAAACTGAATCAAAACAACACACACACACACACTTTCAGTTAGATACACACATACTAACCTGCCTGTGTTCATTTCCAGGGTCAACACCACTAACACAGCACCACCATATTTTAGCACACATCGACCATCTCTCTCTCTCTCTCTCTCTCTCTCTCTCTCTCTCTCTCTCTCTCTCTCTCCCTCCCTCTCTCTCTGTCACAGGAAACTATTGGCTTGGAAAGAGAAATACAGTGGCAGCTATTAATTATGTGGGGTGCTAACTGCCAAGTCGGACTGTGTATGTAAGTGTGTGTACGCGTATGTGCACACTTGCATTTACCTGCCGCAGGTTTTTGTAGAAGTGTCTCACGTACTCGAACACTTGCACACACAAACACTCAAATCAACCAGCTATTGGTCATTCAGAGAGCCAATAGCTATCTGTTTGCTGCACAGACACACCAAACTAATGCTCTCACACTGCCCGGCCACCTCACGCCAATACTGGGCCAGAGAAAGAAAGGGAGGATGTAGGAAATGTGGGAGGGAGAGAACAGAACAACAGGGTGTGTGTTGGAACAATGGAACTGTGCATAGACACATATGCCTGTGTATGAATGGTTGCTGATACATTTGCTCATATCCCACACTTGTAACCTCATGTCAGTGCTGCTACCAGTTAATCTCCCAACAATGGGCACATTTTCTCACCGGTGTTGAATTCTCCCTGAGCACCACCAATTATTGGTGTTAGTGATTTGTAAGGCTCCCTTCAGGCTAAACTGAACAAATGCTATAAAACAGAGAAGGCTTTTTTTATGCATTTTATGCAGAAACATACATTTACATTTTGCATGCAGAAAACTGCTGGGTGAAAAATAGTCTCTACAGATCTAACAGTGTAGTTGAACTTCTTCTGACTACCGAGATTTAGTACAAATAAAATACACTTCTCAAAACTAAAAATGGACACATGTCTACAGTATAGGTAAGCAGACACAATGCTGAGCCCAAAGTGCTACAGTTGCATTTCTTTTGACAACTGAATTCTATGCAGTAGCTTAAAATTAGGGCTGCAACTAAGGTTTGTTTTCTTTATTATAGTAATTCAGTAATATAATTCTTTTAGTTTTTCTATATACGTATTAGTTTTTAGCCTTGCACAGTTTTATTTGTTGTTTTTGTTTTTATCTTTTGTCTGTGTTTCAATTTTGCTATGTGAAACTTTGGGCGACATGTTTGTATGAAATGTGCTATATAAATAAAGTTGAGCTGATTATTTTCACAATAGATTAATCTGTAGATTATGTTCTCAATTAGTTGTTTGGTCCAAAAAATTCAGGAAATGGTAAAACAATGTTGAGCATTGTTTCCCAAAGTCCAATTTGACATCCTAAAAATGTCCACAACCCAAATATATTTAGTTTACTGTCACAGAGGACTAAAGAAACCAAATATTCTGAAATCTGAGAATTTGGGAAAAAAAATCTTAAAACTGACTCAAAACAATTGTTACAATAGTATAGTATACAATAGTTGCTGATTAATTTAATGGTTGACAAATAACTGATTAATCAACTAATCATTGCAGCTCCAATGAATTCCAATTATTTTATCATCAAAATGATCTATCGTTTTCAACACTAAGTGAAATTACAATAGTTCCCAGGTAATAGTCCCCAAGACTGGCTGCAACTAAGAATTATTTTCATTCACTGAATCTATTTTCTCAATTAATTGATTAATCATTTGGTCTATAAAATGTTAGAAACAGTGTGAAACATACCTGTCAAGGTCAAAGGTCCCAGAGAACATTTTCAGAAGTCTTGTTTTGTCCATCCAAAACCCAAATACGTTCAGTTTACTATCATAGGAGCTGCATATTTATTGGCCTTTCACCAAATTTAACACTGTACCATTCATCAAGAATAGTGTTGCATTTTGATGTGAGGGTCACTACGTCCCTCAGAAACTGCTCATGCAGTGTGCCACTGCTGATTCTGCCAACCACAACAAGCCTGTTGCAGTTGCAGTTTTTTTTGGTTTCACATGTCCAGTAATTTGTGAAATATTGGAAATAGAAAGCCTCCTTCCTTCAACCAGGTGACAGAGCCCTTCAGCATATTCCCTGCTGAAGTTTCTTTGAGCAAAACCACTGAATGCCCATCAGCTCCAGACTCTGGCTTGAGTAGAGACTTTCCCAACAGAGAGAAATAAACTGTCACGTAGTTATCACATTACTGAGGCAGTGATTCGGAGTTAACCTTGTACAGGGCAGATTTAACAGCATGACTGCAGGTCAGCTCTCAGAACCTTTAGACTTATTGCCTAGATTATATTAAATCCTCTCATATTAAATGAATGTGTTTGTACAAATACATGTACTAATGCTTTATGAGGCTAACAGGGGCTCTCTTATGCCGCCACCAGCAGTCGTAGCGTCTCAGCAAACATCTGCTCTACTGAAATGTCCTTGAACCAGACGCTGAATCCCTACCAGCTGCAGGGCTGATGTCCAATTTCTCAGCTTGGCCTTCGATGTCCCAGAGGAGGGACAAACTAAAACATAATGCATCAATCAATATAAAGGCACACAGACCGTGCTGTTTAAGAGCAGACAGTGGATCTTATTGCATTACTACCGGCAGCAGTGAACCAGACTGCCACTATAGTAACTCCACACACATGCATGTCCAATGCCACTATGTGTTTAATGATATTGTTAGGCAAAGTCTCCTCCACTGTCCAGGGTTACAACGCTTCAGAGAGAGCTTCATTAAAGACCAATGCACAGCCTCTGCTCTCTTTGTCTGCCCATACAGTACATGAATGGAAAGGTGAATTTACATAATGATGTGTTTGGGAATGCTTTTGTGTTTTTTCTGATGTGTGTACATTTAGTGCATGTGCATGTTTAGATCTTAGTGAAGAGGCCTGCATTTGGCAAAGGTCCTCAGGCAGGACCTTGGTGTCATGGAGACCTTGTGCTGTGTGCAGATTGAAAATGCCTCCTCACCTTTTTTTCGCTATATCCTTCCTGGTCCTTCTTTTCCACTCTCTATCTCAGCATCCCCACCCCCACTTTAAAAGTAAAAGCTCATTTATAATTGCCATCTTTGCCATGATCCCCAAAACACCCCTCCACCTCTGGAGAGACAATGCATTTTTGAATCAGCCTCAATGTATAGCAGTGTCCAACCATCCCAGTTATCTGCAGTTAGTGAATGCATTATTTATGTGTGTGCGGGTTCAGTTGGGGGGCGGGGTGTTTCAACACATGTCTTATTATGGAGGAAATATGCAGCATATTGGGAGTGGAATGTGGTGTAATTTGATAAGCGCATCCACAGGCATGCCAAGCCACATTCAAAGATGTAGGGGAGCACAGGGAAGGAACGATATGAATGTGCACAGGGCTCGGCAGTAACAGTTGCCCAGTTGCCCTGGGCAACCAAATTGCACCACCGTCAACCATGTTGTTTGGCCTGGTTGGCACAGTCGACAGCCAAATTTTCAACTGTATTTTACAGAAACATTTATCCTTTGCCTTTGGTGTGGAGTCTTCTTCCTGGGTTAATGAGGATAGGGAGGGAACCTATAAACTAAATACAGCACTTACAGTTAGATTGTGAATGCGATCAATTTGTCAGCATCCCTTTGTCACCGGCTATGTAGTACTAGTTAATGTCAATTTTAGTTTGAATTAGATTTTCTTACTTCTGTAGCAGAACCCAGAAGTTACAGTTTGACTTTGGCTCTCTATATAAGGCTTTTAGCAAAACCTATAAACCGCTATTATGGGATTAACTCAAAAGTGCTTTAAACCCCAATGGATCTGCTGCATCTCCACGTTAGAGAATGGCTCTTGTCCGACACAAGTGAGAATTGACAGAGAACATCTCGTTCCTGATCCCTAAATTTAATACCCTGCAAATATGTAATCTAAATATAGTAAGCTAACATTATTTTATCACTGTTCATTTTGTTTTCTGTCTTCCTTTTTTGTGAAATACGGTTCATGTGCAGCTAACCAGTTTTGGTATCACTTTCTTATGGCTAAAATATGGGGCATAATCACACACAACCATTATCATTCCATTATAAACAAATAAAATATGGTGACCATTCTGTCAGATTTGGGAACGAAAAGCGTGGTTGCTAGCCTGCCAACTGTTTTATAAACTTACTGCTGGGCTCTGGTGCATTTGTGAGATGTCTGTGTGTGTGTGTTGTCTCACACTTCATTGTACTGGCATACATAAACAGGCCTATACTGATGATTCTGCCGGGCTCAGATTGTGAGTGTTAATGCATATACATACTGTAAGTGTTCGCAAGTGTGTGTGTGCGTGCAGGTGCAGCCACTTGTGTGCTTGCGCGCACAGCTGTTATATAGTGGAGCCACAGTGGTGTGGGTCAGGATGGGCTAAGCGTTCCAAAGAGAGGAAATGAAGACAAATGAACAGAGAGGAGCTAAACACTCTTCCAGTCAGCTCCATATTACTTATCCTCCACACCCCCTCCTCCTTCTCCTATTTTTTTCCTTTCCCTCCCTCTCCCTGAGAAAATATTACAAAGCCACACAGAAAGACTCCCGACACGGTAATGAAAAGCGCAAAAGCGTGGCACTTTTTTGTGCTGCTTTCGCGTCACCGGCAATTAATTCCACAGCGGCTGCTGGTGGGGGCCTGCGGTGCTATAATACTAACGCTAAAACCTGCTGTGCATGGACGCTGCCTATAAATTTGAATCTACGTCAGGCACTTTTTCCCCCTCTATCATTTACCCATCCAATCCTTGTGTGTGTGTGTGTGTGTGTGTGTGTGTGTGTGTGTGTGTGTGTGTGTGTGTGTGTGTGCATTATGTGAGCTTATGGCCTCCAAGGCACCTCCGAGAAAAAGTTCAGGTTGATGTATAGGCAGCCCGGACAGCACTTTGATTTTCTGAAAATAACACAATCATATGCTACATTCACCTTTCGGGGCTATTAACAGAGAGAGGCTGTGATGAAAGTGTGTAGAAGTCTCTGTGAGTGTGTGCGTGTATGTGGGACAGTGATGGTGACAGGGTTTAAAATGAGCTGGGCTGTAATACAGACGCCTTCTAGGCTCTATTTGCCTCTTTAAGCTCTCTTTGGACTGTTGCACAAGTACCAAGTAAACCATGGAGGGAAATAGGAGGAGGTCACTTTTTACAATGACATTGCTCTTTTTGTTTTTCCTCTGGTTGGCTGGGAGGGGCGCCAGAAAGAGGGAGGAAGGAGAAATAGAAAATGAAGTGATATGTGGCTGTATTGATCGACAGGTCAGGGCTATTGATCAGAGAGTGAAGAGAGATGGAGAGATGGGAGGAGGAGGAGATGGAAAGGGAGGAGGGGAGGGGAATGATGTAGTGCTTTGTCTGGCCAGGAGAGCAACTAGAGGGGGGTACCCCCATCGACAGCTAGGAGGCCCATGGGGTTCAATATGGATGGGAGCAAAACTAGGGCACCCACGCCTCAGCCGGCCCGGGCATCTCCCTTGAGGAGCCGCTTTCATCAACTCCTCATGATGAGGAGAAGCTCTGCGCTCGATATTTCCTGCAGGAGCTTTTCAGCGGGCCACATCAATAATAATCTATAGGCTTTAGGGGAAGATAATGCCCTTTAACTCCTGGATCTCAGATTCACTTCTAAATGGAGACATCAGGAAGGATCCCCCGTCCTATTTTCACATTTCCCATATGGTGGCACTATTAGTGACTGGCAAAAGGCTAGTTGGCTCCTTTTCCTACATTTAACACAATTCAACACACTTTTGCCTGCAGAATTGGTAATTTCTTCTCCAACTATCCTGAATTCCCTCCGGTGACAATGGCAGTGAGTCTATGGGCACCTCGTTGTGATTAGGCATAGCGATGAGGAGCATATGGAGGAGGCCGTCTCCCTTTTATCCAGTGCAGACCAGCTCAGCACTTGAGAGCTGCCGCTTCCTGGCTCGCCTTCCAAGCTCTCCCCAGGTTGTCTCTGAGTCTCATCCTGCTGCCATCTGCCACTGACTTGGGTTCCCTCCAGAAATCCTGGAAAAAAACGGAGCACCCTCTCCTCTCCATAGTGGGAGCCAGCATGGAGGCCCACTTTCTAATCCAGCTCTTTACTTTAAAGAAAACTGGTAGCTTGAGCCCCCTCTGGCAAGCCTGACCAGTAACATTGAATTCTGGTCATATGGGGATAACTGGCAGAATTATTTGACGATTCAAAGATGCGACTTGAAGTGGTCACATCTTCAAACCATCAAACGCCAAACCCTTCAACTGGCACACGGCAAGTAATCTGGGCTCATATTTTGCAGCAAAAACAACATTGCATGAAAGAAAAATCCTGCAGTTCTGTTCTGTGAATTTGCTGCATTTTATGGAACTGGGATCACAAAATAACTTGATGCTTAAAACGGTTCATTTTTGTTAATTTGAAAGGAAAACATAATTTCCTATTTATTACCAGTGCGAGTGTTGGGGAAATTCAGGGAAATGAAGTAATCAGGCCTGCGAGTAGTATTTACCATCTGAAAGCTGACATGAATATCATTTTCAAATACCATCATTCCCTAGAACATACAGCTTGAATTCAGAAAAAGACTCTACAGTGTCTGGCTCTGTAGCCGCACACACTTATTGGAATATATTATGTGTGGTCATCCATAGCTTGTTATTGAAAACAGATCCAATTATGTAGCTTTTAGCACATTTCTCAACTTGAAACCCATCACATTTGCATGAAATATGTTCATGTAAGCCTTTGGGTTGTAAAAAGACATAGATACTGCAGAAAATGTGACACAATCAGTCTTAACTGCCTGAGTCTGCCACAGAGATGGATGGTGGGTATCAGCAAACAACCAAATATTGTACTATCCCTTAACAGAAGACATGATAAAACAAATGCAGATTAATAGGCACAGGATGATGAAATTAGGTTCAATGTTATTGTCCAAAATAGTCCAAAAGTCCAGTGTTGTGTTCAACATTGGCATTGGACTTGGAATTGGCGCATGTGAATGGAAATACAGGAGATGCAGGGCTGTGCCTTATTCTCCAGTATTAATTTGTAATTTCTGGTTATTATAATGTTATTTTAAAATTCTGATTTCTTGTAGAGCATGGAGAGCAAACTTAACAAAGGTACACGCAGCAATTTTACTCAATTAGCTTTGTTCACAGCCATATACAATGTCGGGATTGTTGGGAGCTAAGAGCTACAGATGCAGTTGTGATGGTTAAGATGGCCCAGACAGAGCTGACTGACTGCTGGAGGGAAAAAGCTGGATAGTTGTGCTTTTTATACACAGAGAAAAAAAAAACACTTGTCTGCTACTCAGTTAGACTTGTTATGAAGTGTTTCCTTTGAGGAAGTAGATTCCACATTGTGTTTGAGGCAGCCTCACGTAATAATACAGCATGCAGCCCATTGGCATTATGTTGTGTCAGAGATTTTACCTCTTGTAAAACGCACATCCTAGGTGAACACAAGTTTTAGGCAATCTGATATTCTAAATCTTTAAAGGCTTAACCATAACCAAATTTTGGCTGATGACCTCTGGGATAGGCTGCTATCTCTCTCCTTATCAGGTTCAGTTTTTTGGATATGAGGTGAAACTATAGGCTTACTGTGCAAAGTCGGCATTGCTGCTGAGTTTTCCTTAGGAAACCAGCATAGTGTGTAGCAAAAATGATGCAGAGAAAATATGTCTGGACCCCCATGCTGTGGTTACAGCTACAGAAAGGCAAGTTTTACCCTCCGCTACTCCTCCTCCTTACACACACAGCACTGGTTTTTAATGTATGAAGTCAGAGGAAAATGTAACGCTGATGAAACGTTCACTGATGATGATGAGAGATAGAGTGAAAGTGTGTGGACAGTAGAAGACAGGCGTGGAGAAGCTGAGATGATGTTAGTTTTCGCCGCTTTGGTGTGATGGCTGTGTGTTTGCATGCATGATTATATGCGTCAGCCCGTGCGTATCTTGCATCCATTTTCTGCATGTCTGGGTGGCTGTTGTTCTTTGTGAGAGAGTGGATCGTCCCTCACACTCCCACACAATGCCTACTCGCAATTAGCCAGCATAAAAAAATACCACTGTGTGTGTGTGTGTGTATGTGTGTGCAATATGAAAACCAGGTCTTTATATAGAGTCCATCACAGGTCTCTGGGAGGTGACGGTAAGCTCAGACAACGAGCTCTGAGACGTGAACAAAAGAGCGCTCCTCTCCTCATAATACTGGCTTAGCTGAATAATTGAATTCAGGAGTGCGCTGGCTGCCATGCTGGTTTTCTTCATGTATATTGCAGACCAGCAGTAATCTGTTCTCAAGGAGCATCTCTGGCTGTCTGCCTCTGAATCTGTGGAGGAGATGTGAGGTGACAGAATAGGGCTCTGTCACCAATGCCTCCATTATTGATAAGATTGGGTGGTGGGAAGCTTGGAGAGAGAACTGGAAGAACAGGAACACTGTGAGAGTTTGCTCATGCCAACACACAGCTTGGTTCTGTTCCCCATGTGACTCATTAAGAAGAGCAAGGCACTACAACTGATGGGCTTCAGGGTTGCATCTCCTGTAAAGCACTTTGGGTTGTGCAAAGCTAGTACGGGCGAGGTTGCTATTAAGTGGAGCTTCTTAACCAGAGTCAGGGGTTCTATGCCCTTTGTATCCTCTGTATCTTAGCTAATTGAGGAAGGCATGATTAGGTCAGGATGAAAAACTGTTCCCAGTGAACACTTCTCAATTGTTGGCCACTTTATCATGGAATCAGGTTCTGGTGTTCTTAGATTCAACAGAATTATTTTGACTGTTTCTTGTGACCCACTGACTTTTCATCTGCCACCACCTTCAGAAATGTGGGCATCTTGAAAACTAATTGCTGTTATATTTATTTATATACTACTACATCTATATCTAGACCTACACCTTGTTAGAAACTTTATCAAGTGCTTTCATGACCCCAAGAGGATAAAATTCTTCTAATTTTGGACACTTTCTCTGGCAGTAACCTGTTGTGGATTTCTCACAGTACAATTAGCAGATGGCATATACCGCATTTGTTAGAGCAAAGCATTAACATGTCATGAGTTTAACTCTAACTCTGCCATAATGAGGAGTTCCGTTCCGTGTGTCGATCGCCTTCACTGTTTCATTCTCATGATGTCTTTCTCTCTACTTGCCTCCCCATTCTCTTCCCCTGCTCTTGTCCCTGCCTGATCAAGACAAACAACCGAGTGTTTTTCCTCATATACCCTTCATGTATTTTTCTCCCATAACAAGCATGATTAGGCAGATGTTCTAAGCTGTCAGGAGCTGTCATATTTTAGGCCTGATTTATGAAGACGCAGCACCTGCTATATTCTGAGACCTAAAAGATAGCGTGAATAAAAGAGAAAAGGATGATCATTTTGCAAGATGTGGCTGCTGGAAGTTTGGTCATGTAGATGGTGACGGCTGTCAAGACATTTCAACACCCACATTGTGTGTGTGCAAGTAGTTAGGTGTTGGTTTATTGCACTGCCGGTTTATAAGTGAACCATAACTAATCATAACCCTATTGAGGCCTTTATTGATCCCATACTAGGTTTAGGAGAAGATTGTCTTCCTGGCTAAATTAACATGGGTCAACAGATTAGCAATAAGTGTGCATAACCCATTGCGAATACCCTCTGTGTTAGGGTTGAATCACAGGTTGATCACACTGCCGCACACCATCCACAGCTCTGGGGTTCATTTTGAAACATGTTTTGAAACCTCTCTCAACAAGGTCTCAGTCTAATTGCTTTGGCAATTACTGTGTTCTCATATGGCCAAACAAAGTGAACAAAAGGGAAAACTGCTCCAGGGTTTGGAATGACTTCTCACACCCAAGTTGGTATGAAAAATGCATTTGCCACATGATTTGAATGCCAAAAAATTAAATAAAATGTAGAGGTGGTACCAGTGCATTCAAAGTTGATGAAAGTAGGCAAATGGTGACAAACGGATACCGCTTTGCTCCAAGAAAAGCTAGTTGATTGAACCCGATTAATTAAAGGAAAACTCAATCAGCTTTAAACTTTGCCCAATGATGACAGTTGGAAGGTGAAGAGCTGATATTCAAGAATTACAGAACATTTAGCATTTTCCCAAATGTTTCCTTAAAAAAAAAAGTCAAAAATGACCCATGGTCAGCACCAACAAGTTCTCCAAATTGAACAACAAAATATGTCGATTGTCCCTGCCCTCTAGAACGACACATACTGGTAAAATCGTTTCTGATCTTACGCCCTTTTCAGAACAATTGTGGTCATGCTAAAAACGCTAGATAAATAAAAAGAATAAAAATGTTGACTGTTGGTTAGAAACAGGAAACAAATTGCAGTCTTCCGTGTCCAATGTTTTGTTGAGCCATCCAACCACCCCGACCTCCTCCCTATGCAGACTTAAACATATGTTGTTTTGGGGCACTGCTGTTGTTCTCCTTGGGAGAACAGTCTTAACCACATTGTAACAGCTTTAACTATTTCACCTTAGTTCTTGTCTGTAGGTGTAAAGCTGCTGGCATACTTACAACAAAACTAAAAAAGAAAATTAACCCGCATACATATTTGTGTGTGCTCACTGTAGCTTTTGTATGTTTTTTTTTTTTTTAAATTTACTCTTAATGCCAGTGGGACTTCATTAAAATGATAAAAGTAACCATAGCCAAGGGAGACTAGAAATAGCAATGGCAAATTCTCAGAGCAGTAACAACACTAGTAGCTGAGGTGACTGAGCAACAAAGTCAGCAGGGAAATATAAGGCTGATGGATTACTTTTAAAGAAGCACATCTCCTCTAACACTCTGAGCCACCATATATTTAAGTTATGAACTATTGATTCAGATAGAGAGATCTAAATAAGGATGATGAGCGCAACTAATCATGCTGTTTTAGAAGCCAGTTTTAAGGAGATACACAGTGGGTGGGTGCACATTTGGAGCTTTCTTTCTTCCTTTTGTTCATAAGAACCTAGGGGAAATTGTTTCTGCATCAATTATGCCACAGCCTTCAGAGTATTTGCAGCTGGTGAGGATTTCTTTGACTTGCTAGATTGAATGAGGCACATGTGTAGAAAGTAGGAGGGATTTGAATTTGAGGTATTTTCCCTCTGCCACTCATATTTCACTTTAACCTTACCTCACTTCTTTTTCTTTTTCCCATACAGTATTTCTTCTAATAAAAGCTCCCCTTGCATTTCCCCCCCCTGCTTTCCCTCCCATCTTGGCTTTCTCTGTCTCCAACTTTATCTCTCATTTTCTGGAAAGGCGTAGACTCATGCAGGAGGAGGAGAAGCGGCCGCTTGGTAAATAAGTTCATACTGCGTGTTAGCCAGGTCAGGGCCCAGGCGCTCAGCTGTACGAGTGTGTGTGTTACATTCAGCAAGCAGGAGGACAGAGAAATTGATTGCCCTCTTTAAGTGAGGGAATGAGAAAATACTATACCAGCCTACACACTCACAAAGACATACACACTCTAAACCCTCCGTCTTCAAGCAGAGAACTGCAGCTAAAGGCACAGAGAAAAAATAAACTAATAGCTCTTTACAGTTTGTTTTCGTCAGTTTGTTCATTCTGCTGTTGCCCTGATAAGAACAGTGCGGTAGAAAAAGCAGGACAAGAGAAAAGTTGTTTTTCTTCTGAAAATCCTTTGAAAGAGTCTCCAATCTTTCCCTGCCTCACCCTCTTTTATTCATTTAACTGGTTTAAAGAAGCGATTGTCTCATATTGAGCTGGTAAGGTGGAGTGTTCCTTTGTGAGCAGATGTTTTCTTTATTTCATGCTGGGTGCTGTATGATTGCAGTGCGATCAATAATTGACTCCATTGGTCCCCTGAGGACCACTAACCAGAGATCTATAGAAGCCTTGTAGGGTTCCCTTTTCCCATATATTTTACCAGGTGTAACTGCTGCCCACCATTGTGTTTCTTTCTTAATGTATTTTTTTTTTGCAATGGCAGAGTCTATCACTTCTGGACTCTCTGCTGTAAATAATCATATCGACAGGGTGAGGAAAGGAACTTCTTTGCAACTGCTGATCAATGTTGCACCGATCTATTGCTGCTCTCCACACCTACACAGCACACCTATAGCCTCAGTGCACGTCCACAGTGTGAGAGAGAATTCGATTTTCAAAATTAGATTCTCACCCCACAGCATTTAGCGGCAGGAAAGTGATCGAGAGAACTGCACGATGACAGCAAATTAAAACTAAAGATTCATTTTTTAAAAGTACTCAGGAGTTTAATGAGGGGGTGGTGGAGAAGCTGCACGTGCGTAAGTGTGTGTGTGTGTGTGTGTGTGTGTGTGTGTGTGTGTGTGTGTGTGTGTGTGTGTGTGCGCGTGCGCGCATATAAACCACCTGTGTGCATGACGGAAAGTTTCCACTCCCAACCTGATGAGGCAAGCTTCTCTGTGCCGATTGCATCACTGACTGTTGCCATAGCAACCTGTCCCCTCACCAAGAAGGTCTTCTGGCACAGTTACGCTGATATAGAGGCTAAAGCCCTCTTATAGAGAGAGAGAAGGAGGGAGTGAAGAGAGGGCTGTTAAAAGCCGGCCGGCCGAAGAACACATCTGTATTACTTAGCGTCAGCTGAAAAGAAAGGCTCCCTTTATTAGGAAGTAAGTGGAAGATGTCCCCCAGGAGAGCTAGAGCGTAATGAATTTAGACTCATTCAACATTAATGTGATGTCACTTCGATGCCACCGAGCTGTATCTCCCTCCATCAACTTCCGTTTCCTGATTTCCTGACAGTCTGTAGGTCATTAGTCAATGTGGAAGCCACCGCTTGCAGATTAAATCTGATTACGGCACAATTGGCTTCACCTGAACGGGTTATTCAACATGTTTGCCATTTGTGTGTCACTGCCCCGGCTGTCCCGGATAATTCAGCCGCTATTCTTGTCAGACATGTAAAGTTCAGGACTGTTAATTATTCATGCACACCTTTCCTTCCCTTCCCTGTTCTCATCTCCTTTCCTCTCCAGCTGAAGCACACTGGACTGCTGTGAAATAATTCAAAAACATGACAGGTCACCGACCCCCCCCCCCCGCAGAGAATAGTGTTCCTTCCCTAAAGTAGCCATTTTGAGTTTGTCAAGGCGATTCTGTCAAGCCTTATTGGGTCTGAACGCGTTCATGCTTGCCACGACAGTCCATTTCTCTCCTTTTCACTTTGTTTGAGGTAAATGCAACAAGGCAGGAAAACAATGAAACTGATAGAGCATTTCACCACAAACACAGGCTGTGGGGACATTTTCTTCACAGAGTAGAAACAATCTCGAAGTAATAGGAACTACTGGTTTTTGGACATATGTATTGAATCTGTGTCTGTCTGAATCCGTCTGAATCTTAGCTAGGAACTAGCACAAAATGTTGCAAGGATAATGATGAAATGTGTATCTTCCATTCACCATGAGTAGAATCAAATACTAATTTAAAACTGGGATTGGATTTGAAAGCACCATGTCAACTGTGTTGTTGTTGTGAAATGGTCAAAAAAGAATTTATTCTTTTGCACAATGACATGTGCTTTGATCTACTAAAGAACTGAACTGAAATGTTTATCGCCTTAGTGCCGTACTGAATCCTCAAGCATCAGCACTGGCAATAGAATCAGTGGAAAATTGCCATCAGAGAACTATGTTAGACTTTCTTTCAACTCCTTAACCGTGACATTTATTGGCTGCGGCTTTAATCACAGCGGCGCGTTCCCTTTACCTTTCGCAACCCCCCTGCATTGAGAGCATCCTTGAGGCTCTGACACCATGTCATATTTAATGGATGAACCGTCCAAACACAGGATGTAGTGTTACCTGGACAAGACATATGCCATGACAAGCGCAAGCTGGATATGCTGTCTTTTCTCCCCAATGGGATTTTCTTCTTCAGCCTCCAGTCGAAAAAAAAAAAACCAGCATGGAAATGAAGCTGTTAACGCTGCAGGGCTGGAGATTATTTTACCTTACCCTTACACAGACCGGCGACACACCTGCATAGACACACATGTATTGCTCTGAAAAGGACATTTGCACAAAGAATTACATTCATGCTGGAAATTATGTGGAAATTAAGTGTGCTTGTTCAATTCTGTTAACAAAAGCAAACACTTTTGCATGCACTTAAGACCACGTTTCTAACTGGTATTAAGTGCCTGTAAAGGTGCAAGATTTCTTTTTTTTTTACAGCACACTCAGTAGGAAAACCAGTAATAGATTTTCATTGCGTAGGGTTTTAGATCAAGTTATCTGATGACATTGTGCCTACGTCAGAGCAAAGTGGCTTGAACTCTCTTAATATAGGCTACCTACATATTATGTACTGTTGTACTGAGGACCTTTTTTAAATGTGTCACAGCTTCCATAATCTGAGAAAAGAAAATTCTACTTAAAGTCCCTGTCTCAATGCTGGAGACCTTCTTTAAACTGTATTCATGTAAGGGACAATTAGCACATAGGGAAACAATGTAGTCCAATACATTTTCATCCCAATGTAACATTCCTGATCTTTATTGGTTCATTGGAATAGTTAAAAATGTAGGAAACATCAAAGCTAGGTCTCAACCAAGGGGGTTTAAATAATCCCTGAGGAACAGTGCTGGTGGACACATTTACAGGCCATGAAACCCTGGGACCTGAAAAAATAGTTGGCAGTGAGCATTTATAACCAAAGAAATGGCTGTAAAACTAAAATGAACATTTTCTGTGAATTACATACATTTTAACTCGAACCATTAGGTCTGACGTACACTCACCATTTCATTAAGTACAACTACTGAAAACTAATGTAAATTGAATAGCCACCATTATTTTTGTGTTATTAATCTGTGTGAGCAATTTGCCAGGTGGCAGCCAGAGTAGGACACTCATGCTAATGTGGTACAGTCATGCACAGGGCAGCTTTCATTTGAATAAATCAACCACCATAATAATAATCTTTATTTCTATCTTTCTTCTCACCAAGTGTGGACATCTCATTCACTGTTTAATACATCAAAGAGGCAAAAAGGAAATGGGCCTAATTCAGTGAGGTTTTAAGCATTTATGCTAGCTGCTGCTAGCTTGTTCCGTCAACTGTAGCGACTGTGCTACCTAATTGCGAGCGGCAAGTTGCTATGTTCCAAAAAATAAACCAAATAACATCGCAAAATGTCAAGAAAGGAAATATTCTTACACCCGTTTTCCTTATTAAACACAAAACTATAACTGTTCACCACCTGACTTCAAGTTTCTTCCGTTTACCGAACTAAGACTAGCTTATTGGCTTGTTAACTAATCGTAAAATACACTTCATTCATTGAATTAGGAACATAAAACAACAAAACGTGACTTAAATACTTGGAAGTATTCATCCAGTCAGCCATTCCTACTCGCTACACTAATGTGTAAATGGATGACTGTGCATGAATGGTTGTCCCTGGTCGTTTGAGTGCCAAACCATGCAGTAGTAGGACGCAGTTGAGGAAAAAGCTTTACATTGGCTTCCTGAAGATTACATTTTATCACAATTGTTTTTGTAAAGTAATGCCTATTTGTCTCCAGGACATGTCCACAGGATCCTCGCTGTTTTTATTATTGTTTCTGGTCTCCCAGAGATCACCTGCCAATCAAACTGAGCCAGGGCCAGCACTGTTCAAATTTATTGTTTACAAAGTACTTTTGTTTTCAGCCATGGTAGATAACGCCGTTCATATTAACTACCAAGGTTTTCTTTCTGTTCTTCAGAGACCGGAAGTGTCAGATATAACTTTGCTCAAGTACCAGGAGGATTTCTCGCAGGCAAAAACTCCCAGTACATAAGTATGCAGTTTGTACACTCGGTCCAGAGCTAGCACTTGATACCTTGACTTTGACAGAACCCTCAGCTCTGGTGTCAGTCTTTTGTCACTCAGCTATGCTCGAGGCTAGACTGAGATTTTCTTATAGGAAAACATCTCAGAAGAGATCTGGTTACAAGCCACTGCTAGCATTCATGATTTTTTTTCTCTTCAGGTGGTGTGTTCACTGTCAGTGTTTACAATCGTTATTTTTTTGTGAGTTATTTGAATGACAATATAATACAATAGTATTTGCTTTATGATTTCACTAGAATATATTGGTGTTACCAATATTGTTAAGAAACACTGCAGAAACATTTGAAACAGAGAAATCATTCTGAGGTCACCTGCAACCTCAGTGTCTTATTTTGTCTGTTTTATTTTACCCTGTCATACGATCAGACACCCTCCCTCTCTCTTGTACACATCTGACACATTTCGATTGAATTTCACCTCTTGTCACTGCTTGCATGGCTTCGCTTCCGAGCCACCCACTGACACTCACATGCACAAACACACACACACACACACACACACACACACACACACACACACACTCAGAGCATAGTGTGAAGTGATTGCAGAGCAGTGGGCCAGTCATGACAAGGCCTTCATGGTAGCACCTGGTTGTCTCGTGTGTGTGTGTGTGTGTGTGTGTGTGTGTGTGTGTGTGTGAGACACCTAATGCCTACACCTCTCAGACACACACACATACTCTGTCAGAAATACAGATGCATTCATGGATAGCTTCGCACACACATTCTTCTTTTTCCCCTGGTACAAAAGAGAGTGAGCTCAGGTAGCTGTCAGGCGCTCTCCCACAGGGAACAGTGGGCAAGTCAAAAACAGCCTCCTCGCCTGTCACTCCACACACACACACACACACACACACACACACACACACACACACAAACATTCACGCACTGTGCTTCGGTATGAGGAGAGAGACAGAATGAGATGCCTTGGGCAGATGCTGGACCAGTTGTCTATGCTGCACACAAAGAGTTTGTGTATATGTGTGTGTATGTCTATCACACTGTCTGTCTGTCTATCCAGTACCGCAAAAGCCATCTGCCAGCAAGTCCAAGTGGACATGCTGCTTTGCGTTTAGTCCTGGCCTGGGAGCCAGCGATAAGAAATAGCTGTGTGTGTGCACGTGTGTGTGAGTGTGTGACATGTATATCCTCAGCAGTGACACTGGTGGTTCACCCCTCCAATCCAAGAGGACTTTTTTTGAGTGGATTTTTATGCGTTTTCGTCCATTGACTTACGATCAGGTTGGCTACCTGTGAGAGCTTGGCATCTTTTTTAACGCCCCCCAGTGCTGAGGCAAGGACGTCACACCAGCTGGCTGCCAAACAGCCCTCAAAGTGGGCGCAGAGCCACAGCAGCTGTAGCTGCCACAACACGGGTCAATTACTCTCTAAGTTGATGTTATGTACACACCACACGAGCACATACGCACACAGGTAGTCCCTGTTTGTTTGTGCATTCAGCAGCCGCTGACAAAGTTTACGGTTTGCTGTTTCACACTTGATCAAAGCCGATGAATCAGTGGGAAGTTTAGGATCAAAGTCTTATGAGTTGTTGTAGCCTGACTTGTGCAGCCTTGAAGTGTTGGCTAACCTTGGTTTGTCTTCATGTTGCTGTCCCTCAATGTTTTGCTGAACGGCGGATCATTGATGTTTCAAAGAATGCAGCCTCCTCAGAGGGTGAAAACAAACTGTCCAAGACGGTGTATCAGCCTGTGGCCTGTAGATTGATTTTAATGTTGTTGCTAACTTATTAAAATTTTGAACACTGAAGCTTTTCCAAATTCTGCAATGGGCTCAGCACGTCCAACAACACACTGTGCTTGCTCTGCATGGGTGGACAGATTTTCCCTGAATGAATTGAGAGCATCTGTTTGCTTTACGCCAGGATCACATTTAATCCCTGATGCATTTGTGTTGCTGAACTGTGTAGAGTTCTGCACAAAGACCCCAATGGCTGACGCATATTGAGATGAGTCTGTTCAGACACGCCTGTCTGGTGTTACAATATAAACTTTCTTTGCATTCACTCATGAAAACTTGAGGAAAGCACGTTGAATAGAGTTTGTGCATGTGAAATCAGTTCATGCTTTCAACTTTGATCTGCTGTGACTGACCTTGAAATTGTGTTTTTTATCAATCTTAACACCTCTTCCTTTGTTTCTTCCTGTCCGGCAGGCTGCAGAGGGATGCTTTGTGGCTTTGGCGCTGTATGTGAGCGTGACCAGACTGACCCATCCAAGGCAGAGTGTATGTGCAAGAGAATGGAATGTCCATCCTTGGTGGCGCCTGTTTGCGGCTCGGATGCGTCCACCTACAGCAACGAGTGCGAGCTGGAGAAATCTCAGTGCACCTCACAGCGACGCATCAAGGTGCTGCGCAAGGGACCCTGCTGTAAGTACCATTACCTACCTGCCAACCACTCATAGAGAAAGTCATGTCAATTTAACGTTTAACATTTAAACACTTTGTATGCTCGTAGTTAAAAAGAACACAAGTTGTACATTTGAAGAAAAGTTTGAACCGACCGTTCATCTGCTCTGTTGTATTTATTTATGAACACCACACTCTAAACATATTGATATCATTCTTCAAAACGTTCTAGCATTAGCAGCATTTTTCTTATGTTAGAACATGTTTTTGAAGTGTTAACATTAGTATATAGAGTTTTTTTTAGAATTTTATATTATATTTAGATTTAGAATTTTAGAATGTTAGAATTTTTAGAGATCAAATTGGCGCCTTTGATGCAGAAAAGATCAATCCCAGAAGTCCACTGAATCTACAATATTTCAGAAAACAATCTGAGACTGACACCATTAAACCTCTGTGAAAGTTTGAAGTATAGGTGAATGAACTGCTTTTTAACATTTAGGTTATGTTTTCATTAGTGTATAATCACCTAAAAAAAAGAAGAATTTATCTACAGAGAAAGGGGCCACCATGTTTCTACAGTAGCCCAGAATGGACAAACCAAACATCAGCTCTAAATAGGGCCTTTTGGATTTTTTGCGGACACAGTTTCTTGCTTGGAAGGAGAGCGGCATTCAGTTGGTCTGCAAATTCACCACTAGATGCCACTAAATCCTACACACTGGTCCTTCAAAGCATGGCGAATGTGGAGGTTTAGATAAAATAATAGACATTTTGATCTGGTTTTTGTTTTGATTTGGGACTGAATCAGCCTAACACAAATCTGTAACTCTCTGAGTGACGCTAAATTGCTTGTTATTGTCAAGTAAATGGATTTCTATTACACCCTATCCTAATACAACAGGCTTTCCCTTCCTATCTTTATCCCCCAATACTAAAACATGTCCCCATTATGTCCAATCTATTGTCTTTCCAATATGGCTACGCTCCCAGCGCTTAAGCGCCACCTGCACCCTCACAAACAGAGTGTGTGCCACTCACTGCTCCCATTGGTAGCCATCCAGAGTGTATTTCATCCCTTAGCCCCTGGTGGGTGCCTGCACTCCTGCTGTACCTCTCATTGCTTCTCTTTAGCAAAGCCCATCAAGATCCAGGGCTCTGAGGGGAGCGGCGGATTCCTGCCAAAGCTGCAACATTGCAGCAGCCTCAATAATAACTATAGTGTTTTGTCAGCGTCGTGCCCGCCTGCCAGTGTGGGCCCACTGCTAATTCCAGGGGTCTGATTACAGTGCTGGCTTGGACCTGGCACTAATAACAAGCTTGGTGACCGCTCACCACTGGCAGAGTGGAAATAAAGAGATATAAAAGACAGAGAGAGAGAGAGACAAGAGGAACAGAGAGTACAGTGGAGAGGCATCTGGAGAGGGAGGGAGGGAACTATGTTGAAAGAGGAATGAGCCATGAAACATTTAGAGAACGAGGGGGATGCAAGAGCAAGTGAGTGAGTGATTGAGTGAGTGAATGGATGAACAGAATACAGGATTAAATCCAGGGAGAGAAAGTAGTGTGAGTGCTGTAATGACGGTTTATGGAGGGTTAAGGCCATCAAAGGCACCATAATTACCCCTGGCAACAACAGCAGGCAGTCACTGGCAAAAAAAAATTAAAGTAAAAAATAATAATGATGATGATAATGATAGTATTGCTGATAATAACTACACACTCAGCACCAGAACAGAGACTTTCGCTGTTATCACGTCACATCTGCAACAAGGAGTCAAAAGCTGTTTTTTTTTCATTCTTCCGTTGCCTGCATTTTAAATAGGCCAGTATAATTGATGCTAATGGTAAGGCAATTTTTATGTCAGCTTTTCCATGTAACCAGTGAATCTGACTCCTTTGAAAAGAACACAGAGCTCTTGCGAGTGTAAAATGGAGACAAGTGTGTTCTGGATGTTTTTTTGTCTTTAGTCTATTTAAAAGGTTAAATCTGCAATCAGTGAATGGTGTCCATCACAGTAGACTTTCTGCCTTATGTACTTGAACTGTAGGAAGGTAAACAGTGAAGAAGTGTGCTTTCCTATCTTTTCTTTGACTACCTTTGAGCTAAAATGGTAACTGTTGTGAAAAAGGTGGAGAGTTTAATTCACTCTTTACTGTGCCAAAGCGCACTTGGCTAGTTTTAGAACTGTATCTGCAAAGGTTATATTCTTTTGACTGGTGGATCTGCCCAGAGCTGGCAGACTCTGTATGCTGAATAAGCCACCAGGTACTGATGCAGGTGACCTTAAAGCCTAATCTGTAAGTCACCAGTTAATGTATTAAATGGAAATCTAGATGTTATGTTTTGAAGTGACAAATTAACATTTTGCCGGCCACAATGCGTAGCACCAGTGCTATTTATTTCTTGTTGCATCGTGTGCCAGTGAACTCAATGCAAGCAGACATAGTCAAGTAGGTGCCAACTGCTTAGCTAGCTGTGATCTGTAGGTTTGTTTACCTTTGGTTTTATTGAAGCAGCCTTGTTGAAAGCTCCCACACATAGCAAATGGACTTTTGTCAATAGACAGTATTCAGAAGGGCAGTCGACCAAAGATTCAAAGGAAGGTTCAGCCGAGTCGTAAGCTGAGGTTTAATATTAATCAAAACACGTTTATACCTTTTATTTATATCTGAACTGAAGAATATTTGCATTTGTACTTTGTATGTTTATACGGGTACTGTCGGTTGAACTATAGGTGCCAGAGTGCAGTATGGTATACATGCATGTCTGCCAGGATGTATGTGTGTGTGTGTCTGAGGAAGAGAGACGGGGTGTTAGGAGGTCAAGGGAAGCCGAGTGACAGGTTCTCATTCTCTTTCTGCCTCCAATAAATTCAACCAGTACAGAGGGTCTGGACAGGTCACTCGGGCTTAGATTATGGAGTTGTCAGAGCTGATGGAGGCAGAGAGAGGCAAAGATGGGAAGAAGGAAGAGCGGGTGATGGCACGAGAGGAGAGAGAGCTGAGCGAATGGGAGAGCTTTTAACTTTAAGAATAGTGTGGGCGGTTGGATTGGTGCTTTTGTGCAAAGCCTCGTTTGACTCATTCGATTTGAATGGCAGTTTTTCATTGGGGTAAGTGAATTGGCTACCGTTCTGAGAAGCCGTCGTGTCCAATTCAAATCAACTCGGGAGTCTTATCTGGCACTCAGGAGTGAAGCCACAAAAGAAGTTTTTTTTTCACAGATTATCCCCCTTTTAAAGTGACTGGAGTTATATGGAGCATGTTGTTAGCACTAAATACAAGTCTAAGACTTGGGGTATGTTTTTGCAAAGAGGAATATCAATGCTGACATCTGCAGCTTGTTGACACCTCTACATTTTACAATGTGAGCACTTTGGTGCTTACTTAAAGCGAGACTGTGTAACTTTTAAGAGAAGAAATAACACAATCTTCCTCTTATTCTTAAGCCCAGTTCAGACCCAGAAAATGAAACTGTGAAAGCCTTGCAGGGAAATCGGCCTATGTTAATTGGAAATTCCATAAGTAATATTCATCTGTACTCACTCAAGTAAATTGTTGAGATTTTGGATTGGAAACTTGAACAAAAACTAACTTAACTAAACTAAAATACAGTCGAATGAGGCAGGACGTATGAGCAGTCACATGATCAGACGGGTTTTAAGCAAACCCACAGGTTAGCCTAATTCATTTTGAAGAGAAAAGGAAGGTAAACTGTAAATTGTCCCACTGCACTTGTTGTGTGCCAACAGTTTTCCTGTGAGGGATTTTAACCAACATATTGGGTGTGCTCACTTGATGTTGTTACTCCAAATAAGTGGCTTGTTTGTTCCCAGTCCTGCCCTATTGACAGATGCCCATATATTCCCACTCCTCCGACTGCACAATTCAGCTTAGCTCAGTTTGGCAGAGCAGTGGAAAAATCCCATTCAACCACGTTCATTTAGCACCTCACTCTAAAACACTGAACTGGCTATTACAACAGTTAAGTGCCAAGGTAACAGTGTAACTCCCCCCATGAGGGCAGGAGAAAATCACCTACACGACTTGAGGCGTGGGCACTTAGTTGCCCCCAGTGCTCTGCTCTAATATTCACATAACCTGGACCTTAATGGTTCAGACCAGCTCTGCGCCAGCTTCTTCATTATCTTCCTTTTGTTCTAGATGGATGATTTGGGATGGGCGGGGTTGCATTTGTGGCGGTCAAGCAGGCAGGCGGTGAGCAGATAATAGCCTCTGATATTATCGAAATTAAAAGGAGAAGCCGCGTTTAAATTGGCCCAGCAGGAGTGTCTGATAACAACACAAGGCGAGAAGGAAAAGGCGGTCAGTTATGAAAAGAAAGAAGAGAGAGAGAGAGAGAGAGAGAGAGAGAGACAGCCAGCATAAGCACTTTCTAGTTCAGACAGACAGACATTTGGGCAACTGTGTATGTGTGTGTGCATATTAGTGTGTGTGTATGGGCATGCACACGCTACAATCAGCTGGGGAACGTGCACCATGTTGGCTCTCCTAATATTGAACTTGGAGCAGAGTGGTAAATACACTCCCTTTCCCAGAGAGAGCCACAGAAGTGCTGCAGAATTCATCTTGTGTGGCCACTCTAGTGGAACATGGAGTTTTCATTCTTTCTTTCTTTTTTTTTAAACTTTTTTTTTTTCCTTCTTGAAGGACTGCAACAAGTAATGCAAAAAAAGTAGAGAGAGAGAGTGTGTGTGTGTGTGTGTGTGTGTGTGTGTGTGTGTGTGTGTGTGTGTGTGTGTGTGTGTGTGTGTGAGTGAGGTGACTGGGGTTCGAGAGAGTGATCAATGGAGATTGATTTTGTGTGAGTGTGTTCTAGAGAGTTGGCCATGAGCACGGCCCGCTTCCTCCCCTACTCTATCAGTGTCTCTCTCTCTCTCTCTCTCTCTCTCTCTCTCGCTCTCGCTCTCTCTCTATCTCTCACTCTGTGTGTGCTTTAGAGAGGGCTTTATCTCTCCAGCACTGACACACTCTTGTGTCCTCACAGTGAAAGGAGAAAGGCATCAGTACTCCACACCTGCTGCTCTGTCTGCTCTAACATACTGCAGGCAGTCAGACCCAATACGAGGAGGATGTGAACCTCTCCATCTTAAGCATATAAAATGTGGTGCAACTCGAGGTATTCAGTTATAATCTATATAGAACTTTTCAGAGCCGTTCAGTGATTTGATGCAATTGAATTCATTTTCTGTATTTATTACGTACTTGTATGGATCAAACCTGTCTCATATACAAATAATTTACATTTTCAAATATGTGTCGCAGCGAGCACAACACCGGCAAGATTACATTTTCTATCAACCTAATGAGGAAATATTTATAAAGAAAATATCTGCAAAATGTTCACTGTATCTGGATTTATTTTCCCTCCAGTATCCTCTCCTGGCAACTAAGCATGATTAACATTTTTACATTTTGAAAACTCAAAGCACTTTGTTAATATTTGGTAAGATTGCAGTCTTAAATACTAATAAAAAGCCAATGCTGCCTCAATACACAAGATGGGTTACAGTTTCAGTATTTTACCAAACCATGAGGGTTTTAGTAAAGTACATGTGGGAGTCAAGATGCAAAACCCCAGTCTCTGGTGTTAAAGTAAATATAATCCCAGCAACAATTTTGTTTTCTCCTAAATGTATTCGCCGAAGCACATTAATTGTTATTTGTGAGCCCTTTTTTTGACTCAGATATATTTGCAGAAATACAGAATTGATGATACTGTACATGTGCAAAGTGTGTTTTTTGCAGAACATACTGTGTTGTGTCATTTGCGTGTTGGATGATTTAGATGGTGGAAATTGAAAGGAAAACCTGAATAAATGAATTACAAATTCAGACACCCCTATACAGGACAGGAAGACTCAACGAATGGTCTGATGAGTATGAAAATAATGTGAATCATACGACACCTTACTAAAACACCTTATGTCAGGTTTTCCTCTAATCTTCCAGCAATCTGAGGTGCAACATATGTGTGTTCCCTCTGTCAGTGCAAAAACTGTTATGTGAGATGGCGGAAAAATCTATTTGAGAATGATTTGGTAGCCCAATCAAATGGTGCACTATATCCTGTTCACCTGTTGTTTATCAAAGTCTTTTCTGAACTATTGTTAGACCTTTCCCTGGAGATGCTAAAACCATCTCTGGCCTGAGCTTGTTACCCCAGCTGTACTTTTTGTTCTTTGTCTGGTGCTGGTCTGGCTGGTTGTTAAGGTGTCTGGGCTGGGCTGGGTAAAGCCCTGATTTATCCCCTCATAGGGCCCAAAGCTGGCTGGGATGGAAGGAAATCTCCTGCAAGCAAAAGCCTCGTTCTGGAGCAGCGCTGGAGAGTCAGGATGAAAGCCAACCCGCTTTATTCCTCCTTTACATACCCCCTTCCCCTTCCCCTTCCACTTCCTCTTCTTCATTTTCCTCTACTTCTTTTTTGCTCATGCTCTGGCGATCTCTTTTGTTACCCCGGCGACACGCCCGGTTGCCCCCAGTGACAGTGGACTGGTGGTAATAGCTGTAGATGGTGGAGATGACTTTTGGCTTTGCCGAAGCAGATAACAGTGTTCTGCACCGTCTAACTGACGATTATTCATCTCTACCTCTGCACCTCCTTTTGCCCTTTCTGCTTTCCTTCTTCCCCCCCTCTCATTCCTTTCTCTCTTCCTTTCTCCAATCTTCCTCCAATTTTCCCTTTATCTCCCTCCTTGGTTTTATCCCGCCAATTTCCTTCTTGCCATTACCTCCCTTTCTTCCTCACTCCTTCCACTAATCCCCCCTTGTTCTTTTCCTCCCTTCATCTCTCTTTTCATCCCCCATTTCCTGCCTCCCTTTTCACTCTTTCTTTTGAGTCCATTCTTTTTCACATCTCTCTCATTCCAACTCTCCTTCATTTGCTCGCTGTTAGACCAGCCAAAAATAACTCTGTCACGCTCTCGCCACTTCTTACTTCTTTCTCTCTCCTTCACTTTCTGTCTTCCTCTCTCAGCCCCTCCCTCCTCTTCCAATCGCATTCATAAGATTTTAAGACAATGTCTCTCTCTGCGTCTTTCTGCTACTCTCATCAGTAGTAACATGCGTGCACGCACACACAACACAGAGAGTAATCAAATTTCTCCGGGGTGATTGCTGAACACATTTATGTGCACACACACACACACACTAACACACACACACAGGGCGAGAGGTCATTGTAAATAACTCGGTTTTCGTGCTTTCATTTCCCAGGGGCATTGACTCTTGCTTGGTATTCATAACCATAACATGCAGAACCTGACAGACTGACTGTGTGTGTGTGTGTGTGTGTGTGTGTGTGTGTGTGTGTGTGTGTGTGTGTGTGTGTTTGTGTGCACTGATGCTCTATTTATACCCCTATGGATGTACACACATACTCACGCAGGCATACTTAGCGAAATATACACACACTGTAGGCATTTTGCAAACTGATAGATTGAAAAATATACATTCTTGTTATCATCCTTCACACACACACACACACACACACACACACACACACACACACACACACACACACACACACTCACACACATAAAGAGATGATAATGGGCTTTGCTGGAATCCTCTATCCATCTTTACTCGCTGTTCCACTTCCCTGCGACCACTAATACTTGTAAGACAAATCCTGTCTTCCTCATCGCTCTCTCTCTCTCTCTCTCTCTCTCTCTCTCTCTCTCTCTCTCTCTCTCTCTCTCCCCAGCATCTCTAAAACCTGCAGGCAAAACACCGATTACACACACACACATCCATATCCACTCACACACACACACACACATACGCACCTGCTTAATACCAGACAAGGGGTTGTGTTTTGAGACTTTTTAATGTATTTATGCATTTGGCTTCTCCTGAATAATACATCGTTATTTGTTATTTTCTCTGCGTATACTTTGGAAAAGATGGAAAGGAGTGAAAATAAAAGCAGTGTGGTGTTGAAAATATGAGGATAACTACCAGCTCAGCAGACAATAGTGGATATTTTATTGTATTTGTGTGGAACAAGAATGGCGACAACTGTCAGGAGCTGAATTTCCAAAAAATATCTGTTTGTCTCTGTATTTGCTTGGTTTCTATTGTACGTGTGTATAGATATATATATATATATATATATATATATATATATATATATATATATATGTAATGGTCTGTGTTTGTGTGTGTGTGTATGTGTGTGTGTGGAGCTGTCACACAACGCAGACACATATCCTCAAACAAACCAAACTTACTTTCACAAAATTTTGTTCCAGTCAGGGACTTTATTGGCTTGAAGAGTTATAAAGACAACAGAGACAGACTTGTCTATAAACCAAACAAAAAGTTATTTGCAACAGTTCATTAACTTACAGTGCAGCCGTCTAAAATGGGTCTGTGACGGGGCCCAGTCTGATCCATGTCTGAGCCCCGCTGGGTCCCTCATCTGCACTTGGTTGGTATGTGCTTCCCCCATTGATGAAGTTGTGAATGCAGTGTCGCCCTGAAATACCCCTAGCACCATGTGTGGAAACCAGTTGCAAAACCTTTATCTATCCACCAGGAGGAGCAGTGATTATGGAATCCATGTTGGTGCTGTTTGTTTATTTGTTCGTCAGCAGTATTACGGGCCAAAGAAGAACCCATTAAATTGTGGAGTGGATCGGAATCACGGGGCGGATACACAAATTATTTGTAACTTGTTATCATTGCGAGACAATTATAACAATTAAAAAATCTTCTAATATATTAAAAGATTTCTATTTTCTTCACTGCATTGTATACTCATACACAACCACTCCTGGCTTATTAGTTATTTAAGGGCCGTCCATCAACTGCATTCACTCCCCAGAGTAATGCTGTGTTCACATCGTGGCAGTAGAGGACAAATTAGTTGGTTCTTGTGTTCAGTGGGAGATTGATTGTAAATTCCAGCACTGCTGATTTAAAATGAGCAAACAGGTGTTAAACTTCCACACCTTTCGCCTTCTTTGCAGTACAGCGAATGAAAACGAGTTGTTATTCAGCCACATGGTTGTTGTCACGTGTGTTTGTGAATCAACTCGTATTGTCTCATGTCACAGCCGAGATGAAGGAGCGCAGTGGTTATTGATCCAGGTCATCAGGACCCAGAGTCCTGCTGGTGCTCATGTTAGCGATCTGATGAGATACTGTTCACACCTGGGTTGGAATGTGAATGCGGTTAACTGAGTAGGAGGAGACAAACCCAGCTTTTGTCCTCACGACCAGGACTGAGAAAAGAAACTCAGTAGGTAATTACTATGTAGTGCACTATATTTACTTACCACCATTTTACCACCAAGTAGCAAGTACAGAACGATGGTGCAGTCATTTCCCAAGATTCTCTTAACTCAGTTGCTTTAACTGATGGCAGGGCAGAGTTGGTGACCTTGAGGAGGAGTTGGAAGTGTGCGGCCTGATTTCTGCAATTCTTCATCTAACAGCTTACTGTGACTGCTCCCTCTTGCTTTATTCCTTCCTTGCTGTATTAAATCTGATTCACTGCCAAAAGTCTCAGAGAAAGACCAATATGTGTGTAGTGATACTGTATCTAATACGGTTAACAACTATCAGTTTACCTTGAGGGTAACATAAATTAGATACAATTTGTGAACAGTAACAATGAAGTACATGCATGAATAATTTCTAGTGAATCCCATGTAAGCTTACATGGGCAATTTGGATGCTAAGTGGCAGTGGTGGACTCCGCCAGCAAAAACAAAAGTTTCTATTATAAAGAGATAATTACAGTTAATTAAAATACTGACTATAAATACTAATACAAAAACGCAGTTACTTTAAAATGATCCACTAGAAATAATTTAATTATTTAGTAATTAATATTATTATTCTTCCATGTTAGCTATTTTTTTTTTTTAAATTACATTTTATTGTTTCTCACTGAAAGTTTTCCCATCATCTTATAAAACCTGTATCTCAACTGCATTACCTACAGTAAGACTTAACGACTACATGCTGCTGGCTGGATTTCATTCATTTTAAAAGAACCCACATTTTTGTACAAAACATCTCACAGTGAATTGCTTTTACAGCCAGCAACTAACAGACTTCCCTTTCTTTTGTTTGTCGCAGTGGAGCATGCCCATTTCTTGAACACTTCCTCTGTGGGCTGTGTCCTGTTTATAGTGGAATTATACGAGCAAGACACTATTAAAATGCTATGTCACAGAGGATCGAACAGGTCAGTTTTATAGTGTTTATCAGAATCACTTGACTGGCGATGCTGATGGTATGACTTATTTTCTCTGGCAACAATGTGAATGTGACTTTGTTTACTGTTTACCCTAATCACAATAACTGCATTCTAACTTTTTGAGGCTTGGGAGGACAGGCCAATACACCTTAGTTTCTCCCTGAAATGTGTTTGTTTTCTTACTCCTAGATCTAACAATTTTCTTCACAATTAGAGTAATACACACACACACACACACACACACACACACACACACACACACACACACACAAACACAAACACAAACACAGTGCCTGCCTGCATTAATAATGCTTGCCAGAAAAGGAAGAGAATCAATCCCAGTTATTTTCATCTACTATTTGCTCTGAATTAATGTCAGTACTTTCTGCTCCTCCTGCAGCTTCATTCTGTCTCTCCCAGAGAGGCTTATCAAAATAGCTTGAATTAAATTGTTGTCATGTTAAACAGGGTCCTATATTGCAAGGCTGATTTGAGGGGTTTATCTGATTGAAACCATGTGTACGTGTGTGTGTAGAGAGAGAGAGAGAGAGAGAGAGAGAGAGAGAGGCAAAATTAGAAATTGATAAACAGTACGTTGGTCTTTTGGTCATATTAGAATCCTCTGGATCTTTGTTATTTGTTAAATTAAGTCTCAATCTTTGGTGCCAAGCACACATTTCTGTGGTATTCCTGCATTTGTATTTGCTTTCTTTTTTCTGGTGATGAGGTTTTTAATGCTCTTGCTTTTCTTGTTGTTTGTTGTGTTGTTTTAGTTTATCTAAAAAGTGGAAATGTAAGTCATGACTTACTACTGTATAAGCTGTCAACCAATTAGTGATGTTCCCTTCTCTTATTGCTTCAGTTCAGCAGCCTTAAGAATCCTGAAGAGGTAAAACTCTCCAGCAGTTCATAAAAAATTGTGAAGTGCAGGACGGAATAAAAATAAATGTAATTCTGTGTTTTTCATTCATTTTGTGGCTGAGACCCACAGGTTGGCAACTACTGACTTTAGAACAGCCTCCATGAAATGGCTATATTACATCAATAGTCTTACATCAGTTGTTGATAGAGAACTCTTTAATATATTTATTTGAAGGCGACTGTCAAGAAGAGAGATAAAGCAGAGCAAATTATCAGACTTTAAGCTCATCATGCATTCATGTGGATGCCGTATGTCTTCTCACAGATGTGCCTGTGTTTGTGTCGAGGACCAAAACGTACTGTAACTGACTTTTTAGCAGCTCTGAACAGCATATTGCGCCCAGCGGCCATCACTCATTAGCGAGTGTTGATGGCAAAGGCCAAGTATGATTAGCCAACGCTTCGCTGCACATCAGTGCTGATTTTGGCTCCCCACCACCACCGGCTCCCGTTAATCAGGAGCTAATGAAAGGAACTTGTAGCATATGCGCCACTTAGCCCACATGAGTCCTCGTACCACTTTCTAGGGCCAGGATGACATTCAGAATGCATTGGATGTTCATTAATTTAAGCATCTTTCTGTTTTTATTTTGTTGTCAGTTTGTGTACTTTGGATTTATTCAGCTTTTAAACTATTATACATACTACAAGTAAAATCTCTCCGTTTTGTTGCTCTCAGTGCAGTTCTAGTGATGAAGACATTTCATCAGTGAACCTAGCTGTATAAATGTTTGCCATAATGCTAAATCTTCTAACTCGGTCTAACGAGTTTCATCTCACTCCATTTGATCCAGGGGTGCCTGGTGTAGAGCTCAACAATTTAAAACAACATAAATGCATTATTGATTGTGTGTGATCCTGGCCATAAAGAGGTAAACAAACGAGCAGTTAATAGCATCTCCGACTGCACTCCCCGACTGAATTTGGCACCAAGATCTTCTTTGCTGCTTTCAAAAGCCCTCAGCCTTAATCTAAGAGACACAACTCCTGGTACAAGTCCTGACATTTTTCCAATAGGTAATACTGAATTTTTCCCACAGGCCATTAAGGTGACAGGGAGGCCCCAAGGTTAAAGAGACTGTCCATCAGCAAGTGTTGGATGTCTTTTCTTCTTATCTTTTATCTCTCTGAGCTTGCTTATATGGATTACAGGTCTGAAATAAACTGAGTTGTAACACTTAAACTATGCGGATGGTTTGACACATGATGTATAACCATCCAGAGAGTCCCTTAGCGGGGCACTGATGGCACTTACACAACTGTCCTAAATACATAAATCCCAATCCAGGATTTTTTTCTTCAGTTTCTTTCTACGTGAAATGTGTCACTTATGTGATGATCCCCAAAAAGAATTATCACCCAACTCTGCAGTTCCCCACAGCTCTACAGAGGCTTTTCAGCAAAATGCTCTGATGAACTGACTGTGAACTACCTACCCAGCATGAAATGACGGACAGACAAAGTTAGTGGCTAGCTGGTGAACAAAGTGGAGCATTTAGCAGTTAGTGGAGACCAAAACAGAGCTAAAAGAGAGTGAATATTCAGGTGGCCAAAATGAATGCTAATGTTCCTCTGTATCTGCTGAATTTTTAGTTTTTTCTGCTGTACCATTTTGTATTGTCATATTTACTGTGTATATTTCCTGGAGACCACAAAATTCAATTCCCACCATAATCCATACTGTATGCAATGATTCACAACATAAATGTGGCACAATCAACCAATTAGCTGTTTAAATATCAAATTATATTCTTATGAGGGGGACCCAAGACAGAAAAAAATGTACCACTGACTTATAGAGGGGCCTGATCATTTCCCCTTTGAGGAGTAGGTTTTTGTAAAATGATGTTCTGATTATTCAGATTATCACACGTAAAATCAATTCAATCTTGTTGTCAGTCTGACAGTGTAACTGCCCAAGGCTCCATGTGGTTTCCGTCAAAGGAGGTATCTCTAAATGTGTGCTTTAATACTCGCTGATGTTTAAGTGAATAATTTAAGTGTTTTTTTCTTAAATTGTGCACTGTCCTTTCAAAGACCCTGTACATCTCTGTCTGTGTTTGTCATAAATGCCACATCCAGACGTTTTAATCCCGTCTTGCCTTCTTTCTGTCACTCAGCAGAATGAATGGGATCTGTGTAGTCATTTCAGCAACCAACCTGTGCTTTACTGCATCTGTCAAGGATGAGATATCTGCCACTGAAACGGTACAAAATCGACTATTTTGGAATCATAAGACCTTTTAGCATTACAACATTTTAATAATTTATAATGTCATTTATATTTTTCTTAAACATTCATCTTTTTGAGGTTGGAAAATATTATTGTCTTCCAAAATAGGTGTAGCATTTGAAGTCCCCGCCCCTTGTCTCAAACTGCAGACGTTTAGGTTAAAATCTGTCCAGACAAGCGCTATCTGACATACTGTAGTACACTCACACACCACTACTTTACTGTGAGTGTGTGGCCAGCGAACTAGAGTATGATGAGGGCTTTTTGTGGTTCATTTTCCATTCTCAAGGGTAAAACAGCAAAGCGTGTAAAAGAGAGCAACAGCTGCAGTTCAATGGAGCTCTTTGAAGAACTACATCAAACACAGAGAATCATCTTCCAGCTATTGGCCTCACAGTAGAGAAAGTGAAGAGATAGTGTGTGTGTGTGTGTGTGTGTGTGTGTGTGTGTGTGAGTGTGTGTGTGTGTGTGTGTGTGTGTGTGTGTGTAAATATGTATGTGTGTGTGTGTGTGTGTGTGTGTGTGTGTGTGTGTGTGTGTGTGTGTGTGTGTGTGTGTGTGTGTGTGTGTGTGTGCGTGTGTAAATATGTATGTTGTGTGTGTGTGTGTGTGTGTGTGTTGTCAGCATGTTGGAGAGGTGTGTAGGACTGTTAATCCTTTGGCCTTCCCTCAGTCCCTGCCTCCTGCTCCCCATCACTTGGTTTGGCTGTCTGGCTGCACATTCTCATCCATATTTAGTTCTTGGATCTTTGGTCTATATTGATCTTGTCTGTTAATCTTGTTTATTTTCTGACCATTCTGTACTGCCTTTTTCTTGCCCCCATTCTGACCCTTTCTCCTTATCTTACTTCTACACACTTCTCTCTATGCCACCTCTCTGCTTCTTAACTTTAAGCCTTCCCTTGCTTACTTGTCCCTTTCTTTGTTTAAACCACCCACATGCTTATTTATTTTTTTGTGAAGTGCTCAGTGTTGTGGCATTTCACATGTCAATCAAATCTTAATTTCTTTCTATTTACTTTGAAATGCATAACTTCCTATATGCCAGGGGATTTTTTCCCATAAAAGACCTGCCATTCACTCTTCCCTTAGTAACACTGTAAACACTCAATAGTTTACTCTAGTGAGTAAATTGAGATTTCAGGCAGAAAGTAGTCAAAGTGTTCCTGCTAGGTTGGATCAGCATTGATTGATGTCAAGGAACAGCTACCCCTTACACATTACACATAGTGATTTGACCCTTTGTTGATAAAATAAAAACACTGATTAGTGCAGCTGTAAGTACTGGTGTCCGGAGGTGTAAAGCTTAGCTTAACATAATAACTATGAGTCATTTTCCAGCAGCTAGCTTGGCTCTCTCCAAATGCGTCACTCAGAAAGCAAATAAGCATATATCCCCAAATGTTTAACTATTCCTTAACTCGAATGCCTGGATGTTTTCTTGCATGTGTCTTGTTCTGCTCTGCTCTCTTGCAGTTTTTTCTTAACTAAATCCCCACATTGCTTTTTATCCTCTCTCTGTCACATTCTCTCTCTCTTTTCTCTATCTTTCTCTCTCTTCTCCTTCGTCTTCTTCTTCTTCTTCTTTCCCTGCTGGTGATGGGAGGCTTCCTGATTAGAACACACACTGCCAAGTCCCCCCACATCGCATCATTGCATTTGATTAGCTCCAACCCCCTGCTCCCTCCCTTATCACTACCAGCACAACAGGAAGCACCACACACACACACACACACACACACACACACACACACACACACACACACACACACACACACACACACACACACACACACACACGCATGCATGCACAGATACACATGCATACATATCACAAACTCACTTTCAGACTTATCTGAACTCCATGACTGCCTGTAAACGTGCACTGGCATATATGAACACACACAATCTTCAACTACACACACATCTGGGCTGCTGCTGGTGCCGTGGCGGCAGGGCATCGGGTAAAGCCAGCATGGCGCTGACAGCTCCCTGTCCCTAATGAAGCATTAATAAACTACAGCACAAAACAGTGGATCAGAGAGCAGCAGAGCTCCCCACCTGCCTGGCTGTCTGCTGGCTGCCAGGGGGAGAGATGAGAGGGGGAGAGGATCACTGTAATCCCCCATCCTCCAAAACCCCTCTGCCCCACTTTTCAGGGAGACATCACCCCTCATCACCTGCTCTTCAGTGTCACGCTGAAGGTTCTGTGCTTTTCATGAGTCTGATGTCAATACTCAATAAAAGAGACCTTGCATAATTAAACTACCGTACATTTCCTCCATTGTAATTTCTATTGAAAATATATGCATTAAAAACACTCAGAGATAAATATGGCAGAGTTGTTGACACAAAAGATTCACCACAACTTTGAATTAAAATGTTCTTCAAAAGTTCTTTACATTGGCAGCTCAAACAGAGTTGAGAAAGTCACTTAAAGGTTGGATGGCAGTGTGTAACATTTCTGAGGATCTATGGGCAGAGATGGAATATAATATTTATAGGTATGTTTTCATTAGTGTATTATCACCTGAAAATAAGAAAAGCTGTGTTTTGGTACCTTAGAGTGAGATGTTTTTATCTACAAAAGGTACGGGTCCTCTTTCACAGAGTCTTTGCACCCCCCTTTTTCTCCAATACCCAAAAAAAAAAAAACAAAAAAAAAAAAAATTAAGCACCCTAAATTTTTCTTTTTTTTTTTAAAAAGACTTGAGGGGTATTCAGTTGGTTGCTATCTCCATCTCACTGCTAGCTGCCTGCACAGTGGTCCTTTAATTTTGAATCTTGCAATCTATGTCCACTTGTTTGTGAATGTGGAAGATTGACGGTGTTCAAAATTAAGTGTTTTTGCAAGTTTATTTTCCCAAAAGCTCTTAACTGTAAAGACATTAGGCTGTAGCTAGCTAGTGTGTGTGTGTGGAGCGTACAAGTCCTGACTTTGTTACACAGCTCAGCCTGATCTACAAAATCACCAGGCACTCCAATTCTTTTCATAATTTTCCCTCTGCTTTTCTTTGAGTCTCTTCTTCCTCTTTGTACATTCATGAACTGTAGTCATAAATCTTCCAAATAGGCACAGACTCTTCGTGAATTTGTGTCTCTTCTTGTCCACTTCGCATGGACTCTATATGCAGTCACGCTACCTTCAGTCTGAATACACCATAAAGATGATGTTCATGCGTTGCTCTTGATGTGTGAAGGTGTTTCCAGCACATGAATTCACAATTAGGCCCGCAGGTAGTCCAGTCACAATGCCCCGACTGGCAGACAATGCCGGCCCTCTGATTCAAATGAAGTGAACCTGCTGAGTGTAGATATTCCAGGAGGTGTGTCTATTCAAATGCTGCATGCCTGCGATTAGTAGAATGGGAGCGATTGTTCAGTCAAATCCAGGTCCAACTGTGATGGACTGACAGGAATGAGTCCAAAGTGCTTTTTTCCCCGCAGTAGTAACTGGATTTTAGAAAATGCAATCTTAATAAACATGTAAATAAACATTTTAAACATAATGGATTCTTGTAATTGGGCCCCAGAATGCCTGCTGGTCTTTAGAGTGTCCTCTCCCTCCCTCACCATAAGCCGGAGATGTCATCTCTCTCTCTGTTTGTGCTGATATGCCGTTGCTTCGGTGTCACTTTGTGTCTTTATCTGTCAGTCTATCTGTATCCTTATCTGCCTTTTTTTCTCATTATCCTTGCAGTCTAAACCTCAGTGAGCTTCACTCCAGCGAGAGAGACTGATCTAATTGGTAGCGAGGATCATTGTAATTTAGCGAAGCCAGCTCTGCTGACTTTTTCAGCTCCTCTCTTTCTCCTCCTTTTTTTGGCACCTTTCTCATGATAATAATGAGAAAATATAAGCGAGAACTCCCTGAAGTTTGCTGTGGTGAGCGTGTTTTTTCTTCCTTTTTTTTTTTTTATGTGGGCTTGTTACACCGATCACATTCGCCCAGGCAATTTGCCTGCTTGTCTGAGTCTGAGAAGGGAGGCTTATCTGCACTAACGCCCCATCCAGGCTGCGCTTCGTATCCAAATCGGCCCCTGTTAGCATTCAAATGAAGAGGCCCCACCTCCCCTTCCTATTCTACCTAGCTCTCGTGCCCCTTACAATCGCCCGCACCCCTCTTTGCCTGTCAACACGCCAGCTTCGCTCGGAGGAAAAGAGTGTTGGGGTAGAGAGAGAGAGAAAGCCCTGGCTGTTATTTAATGAGATCAAGAAGCGCAGGGGTGCTGTTTGCTGTCACAAAGCAAACAGGGGTCCTCTCTGCAGGTGAGGAGAATCACTGGGCTTCTCCCTCATCTTCCTTTTCTTCCTCGGTAGCTGTGACTGCCGCCTCCACCTTAACAACCACCATTTTAAGGAAACCATAAAGCGCTCTGACAAGGTGCTTCTTCTTGTCAAGACACATACCTCCTCCTCCTCCCAACGGCAGGTGCATCAAAACAGTATGGCTGTGAAGGTTATTTCTACCAGTACGGCATGCTTCATAACAAGAGCCCAAACTAAAAGTGCAAATTGTGTATTGGGTGTGTAATTGCGGCTGCTGTGATTTAACATGACCTTTTACCTGGTCTGGCAGATACAACAAGCACATTACCTCGGTGCTGTTTCCCACAGGTCATCAGTGTCTCATTGTTCAAATGATTAGACTGAAATTAGAGGCCAAGTGTCACAATCGCTATCTTGTCCGCATTGGTTGCCATTAAGCCACCATCGATGGCTCACAATGACTTATGATTTCAGTGACACATTTTCCATCTGTCACCCTGAGTTAGAGATTTAATTTAGTATTTTATTTTGAAGTTACTTTTGAGGTGTCTCTGCCACAAATTAGGTCTAGAGTCAGTTTCAAAGTTGCTGCTGTAAGACAGAACAAATATAAAATGTGTTGGGGGGAGGGGAGCGTTCGTTAACGAGTCTCGCGCACCAAACCTCAAAAGGACTTGACAGAAGAGAGCGGGAAAAAAACAGAGGGGGGGGATGTGTCATGAAAATGAGGAAAGCAAGGTGGGGGATATCCTTTGATCAAGAACACTCCTCGTAGCACTCTTGTCTCCTTACACATCCATAATATATCTCTGCACACATTGCAGTCTCTCTTAACAAGGCAGTGCCATTCCGTCCTGAAGGAAGGGATTGAATTTTGAAAAAAGCCAAGCCTGGAACAGACTCCTTTATTGTCTTTTCTTCAATAGAATGATAAGAGGTGAAATAAAACACTAAACAAAATGCACAGCAAAGAATTTTGCCCCCCCCGCCTTCAAATCAAATGCATTCATGTTGGTTGTAACAAAAGAGGGGATAATATCAGACATGGGTAAATATTTATTCTAAAAGTGGCAGGCTTAGGAAATGAGAGGGCTGCAGACGCTCTGCTTCTCTCGAGGGAGAGCATGTTTGTCCATGACAGTCATAAATATGTATCATGCAGTGAGATGACAGCGATTGTAATCTGATGGCCGCCTTTTGTCGAGCATATGAAACCCCAAGAAAAGCCCCAACTGTGGCAAACAGGCGAAATTAAAAGTTCTCCTATCATTGGAATGAGTCACTCAGCGACAAGTGGCATGCTGTTTAATTAGGGTGGGAACAAAGTCCTCGGGGCGGGGAGGGGGGACTACCTTTTTCCCTCCTTCCTCTCAGTCTCATTTGCAGAAAGGTAAATATTCAGAGGGTCGCTTTTCAGCCGCGGCGATTAAAGCATGCTCAAGCATAGCAATAGAGAATGTGTTTTGAATGCAAAGCCTCCGAATCAATTCATGCTGCGCTGCGAAATGAATCGCAACTTGTTTGTACGAGTAGACAGCTATGGCAGTGCGTCCTCACCCAGGGGTGTCAAGTAGTTCTTCAGACCCAGAATAACTGCGCTCAGCTTCCAAAAGTGCACCAGCAGGCACTTAAATGAGGTGGCCTGTCATCCATGATGCTCTCCAGTGTACAGTAGCAGTGAGTGTCCTGGAGAACAGCTGGTTGACAGGTGTATTCTTCAATGTAAGAACCCCTCTGCTTTTGACTAAACCTTGTTTTCATGTCTGTCCCTTGCCTGCAGCTCTGAAGGACCCCTGCACTGAGGTGACCTGCAGCTACGGCAGCACCTGTGTCCAGTCGTCAGATGGCTTGTCAGCTAAATGCATGTGCCCCCTGGGCTGCGAGGGCAAGCCCGAGCAGACAGTGTGCGGCAGTGATGGAAAGGACTACCGCAACGAGTGTGAGCTCCATCAGCACGCCTGCAAGAACCAGAAGAACATACGAGTGCAATACCAAGGGCACTGCGGTGAGCTCTCGCCTCATGCTTTCTTTGGGATTATTTCTTTTCATTGATCAGTTAATTTATTCTATTGATGTATGGATTTAGTCTCGTAAGAAATTACCTTCTTTTAATTTGTTTGTATGAGATGTTAAATTTACAATCACATAAGGGGGAAAGTAGAAAACCCTCACATTTGAACTTTGGAACCAACACATAGGCATTAGGCATTTCGGCTTAAATGTAAGCGCTCTACTTTTCTTTCTCTATGTTCTATACTCATATCCTTTCCTCTCTTTTCTTCACTTCACTCTGTTTACTACCTCTGGCTTTTGTTGTTTCTACTTCACAAACCCCACTTACTTACGGCACGCCTCTGCTAATTCTCATTTTTCATTCAGCTTGCTTTGCTTCACACAGGTACTCCTGCGGTGTGAATTGTTGTTTTCTCTAAGTAGGTCTTCAGCGTTGTCTTTTTCGACGGGCCCAGCTTTTTTCACTCATCCTTGTTATCATCAGGCGATGGTTGTTTACTCCCAAGGCACTCAACTTTGAGTGTTTTTTTCTTTTTTTTTGGTGGCGAGCCAGATGGAGGGGAAGAAACAGCAGACACAAACTCTGTCTCTTAGCAGCCGAAGCCTCCAGGAGACAGAGCGGGGTGGTGGGCAACGAGAGATGGATGTGCAGGTCCGCTGGCGGAAGGCTGGTCGTATAAATCCAGCCTGAGCTGGCCAAAGTGACCTCAGTTGGCCCGTCCTCCCCGGGGAGGGCCGATGCTCAGGGAACCAGTCTCCCCTGATGGTCCTCTAAATCTTCCGACAGCCATTCATATAAAGCCTTGGCTATTTCAAGTTGCTAGCCATAGCCAGACAAATGCAGTTGATTTATCCGCAGTGCTAGTTTTTGCAGCAAACAGGCCATTCGTTTTGTAATTACCCTACTTGCTCAGCTAGAGGAAAGCATGGATCCTGGAAGCTGTTCTTCTCAGTTAATGGGAGGTAATGGTCTTTCTCTCAGATAATGGTCTGGCTGGCGGGTAAGCACTGCGTTATGCAGAGACACTGCGTGCATTACGATAAAACCCCTGTTTGCTTGGTCACTAGTCTCTGCAAGCCTTTGCATTGTGCTGATAGAAAACAATCTGAGGCCCAGCCAGAGCTGGCCGTGGTCACTCCGCCTCCCAGCCCTCCAAAGCGCTCTGTCCCTTTTTATGTCCCTGCATTGTCTCTCTTTGTATCCCTGCCAGAGGTCTTTGGAAACCATTTTCCCTTATTCTCTCTTTCTCATTCTCTTTCTCTTCCTCCCTACTCCTTTCCCGATGATAGGGTGTTTCATCCTTGGTGTGTTTTGAATGACTCACCGACCGTCAGCTTGGCAGTGATTTGATATGTCACGGTGCTACATAAATCCTTTGTCTTCCCACATGCTGAAAGCGTAGCGAGCAGGATAAAGCCCAGGCTCCTGTTTCAAGGAGTAACACCCCTGGTCCCACACATCCACAAACCAATTCCATTATGATCACGGACTGATACAGCCCAGCGTGCCAGACCGACGCTCCCCTGGAAGCAGGGAGGTGCCAGGGAGCAAATCAAACCGACGGTCTCTTCATCCATTTCCTTGTCTTCTCTTCACATCCAAGGTCCCACTCGGAGCTGCTCTCAGCTGCCGGGTCACTGATAATATCTGTGGAGCAGCAATGATGGAGGATCATGTCTCCTCTTCCCTTTCTTAGTTCCCTCCGTTCTCCTCCCTTCTCATCTCTTCTCGTCTCTTCTCGTCTCTTCTCGTCTCTCTGAATTTATTAGACAAATATTGTCAAACAAACAAAAGTTAATGCATTCAACCTAAACAGAGATTATTTAGCCTAAAACAATATCACAGGCATATTGTTGTTTACTGCAGTTTAATTTAAAAACAGCCTAACCAAAGCTCTAACAGGAACTTTACTGGAGTGCCAGTTCCCGAGGAAATGAAGCCAGCACACATAGTATCGCAGTAGTTATGTTTTTGATGTGTTTTTTCTTGTGCCAAGGTATAGCTGTTTGGCTTTCCACAGAGGTCCAAAAGATGCACAGAGATGGTTTTGATTAAAGCTTTTGTTCAATTCCCCAGGGTCTAATTAACATAAAACAGCCTTTTTTTATTATTTATTTTAGTTATTTAGTTATTTTACATACAAATTGTACTACATACTGCTCTGTACTGCACTACATATTTCTGAATGTCTCCACAGACCCGTGTAAAGACAGTGAGAACAGCCTGAACATGTTGTGCCAGGTTACGGCTCTCTCCCGCGAGCCCCTCCTCTATAACCGGCCGGATTCGTGCCCCCAGGATAATGAGCCTCTGTGTGCCAGTGACGGCCAATCCTACTCCAACGAGTGTGTCATGATGTCAACGGGCAGGCAGAAAGGCATCAAGCTAAGGAAGATCCACGCAGGGCGTTGCAGAAGGCTGGGTAAGGGCAGTTATGCCGTGCTTTGTGCACAATATGTAAGACAAGTAGCTTTTTTTGTCATTTGACCCCCCTGCTCTACTGTTAATCAATTTTAGTTTTTCCTGACTTACCTGTGTTGTTGTAGCTGTGTGTTTTCTGTGCCGTGGCCAGCTTAGTTACCCCAAGAACTGCCCTAGATGTAATCTTTTTCCACCTGCCATTTCACGTGCAGGACACTAGCACTAGCACTGTTCATGGGGTGCTAGTACTATGAAAATGACATTAATATATGAACATATTATGTACATATGATGACAGATGAAACTCACTGTGGTCATTTTCAAACAGATTGCCCTGTTGTAAAAATAATCCAGATACAATGCTCTCGGGAGTACACAACTGAAACCTTCTAAGTATAGTGTCCTGCTTCTTTCAAAGCAGTTAGGCTCTGCAACAGTGCAATGCATTTTTCAAAACGTTGTGTCCAAATTAATCACAAGGGCCTACTTAACAAAAATAGTCCAATGATTTAATTATGGCAAACCACCCCCAAAGGTTGGTATGGGTTTTAAAGAGAGTCAGCCAAACACAGTCACAAAATGTCTGCATCACATTGTCATATATGCACACATTCACATATTTTACCCAATTTCTTCCTCAAATTTGAACATGTGTAGGTGAACTAGCATTAGAACTCAACTGAACTGTCCACTTTATGGCACAGAGATAAATGACTCTGAGGTCTCGGGGTCTGTACTGTATCCATGCCAGCAGTAGCCTCCTCCAGCCTGATAAGAGCCTCCAGGGCTGTTATCTGTGCTATTAGAACAGAGGGTTTAAGCCTTAGTCAACAAAGAGCTGTCAGCTTTTACTGTATGTCTGATAGCCATCGGAGGAAATCCAATTTTCCCGCTGTGTTGTCAGCAGGGGCTTCGCAAAACCACAACTGTGTCGGTTTACGGCAGTGATGTGCGGAGACCCCTACCCATTTACTGAGACCCCTGACAAGACCAAAGACAAGAATAGATCACCGTAGGACTCCCTTTGGTATACTCAACAATGAAGGCTGATACACACTTCTCTGACACACCCTGGTTCTCCCATTTGCTCTGCTTGACAGGCTGATGGAGGAGTGTGAGGGCTTAAAATTGCGCAAGTCCCAGCCTAAGTAGCGTTGTGTGTTTGTGTTTGTGTGTGAGTATGTGTGGGCCATCGTGTGCAAGTGGATGAACTATTTTTTTCTCTTTTTTACCCCTTTTCTGCTCTGCCTTTTTCAATTGAAAGAATAATTCAATTTGAAACAGAGATCCATGAAATCATATCCCTAAGCAAATTACAAATTGGTATCTAATGAAAATGGCCATTTCAACTTGTAACCATGACATTGCACATCCTTGTAGCCCTCTCACTCAGATACAGCGGCGATGTAATTAAGTGTGGCATGACAGGCTTTTAAAGAAAAGAGAAGAAGCAATTGAATTGCTGTACAAATTTGATCCACTGATCAGGAATGAAGTAAATTCGAAGCCTAGTGAGCGCCTCCAGAACAGAGGTCTGCTTCAAATTGGATTTTCTCACTTCAATGGCAAATTTGCCATTTCACATTACCAGTATTTCTTTCTTTTTTCTTAATTTCCGCAGTAGATTTCTGCTTAGCGAGTCAAAATGTAATGAATATAATAGTTTAGACTTTAACTTGACCCCAATATTAAATTCTTGAGTTTGAGTTCCCCAATTTTATTAAAGTTATTGGGGAACTTTATTATTAAAGTTAGATGGTAGTATGGCAAACCTGATCTCCAGTCAGTTGTCATGGGTTACATCAGCAAAGAGCTTGTATTAACAGTCAGTCACAATATTATTAAGTGTCACTTCGTAGAGTGTGTTACCATGGATATGATTGTAATAAGATTAGTAAGTTAGGGGGAATGTAAGAAAAACAATTTTGAACTAAAGTAGAAATAATGGTATACTTAAGCTGCTACATTTCAATAAATTCTAATATTTCCATCATCCAGTCGCCTGTGTGGTGACAGCAGCAATTTCTGTCACAATAGTAAATTACTCTCAGAGAATTCACCTGTTTCAGGTTCAGAAAAAAATAAGAATCTTAAAAACAAACAAATTAATATTTTTTTCGACAGAAGTGCTTTAAAGGCAAGAAATAAAATAATGAACACTCAAAATAAACAGAAACTAATAAACACTCTTAAATGTTACTCATACTGTCTTGTATGACCAGTTTTGTATCCGTCCACCTGCAAACTGTTATTTCTAGGCTTGAATTGGCTTTAAATTGCATTTATCTAATCTTACATTCACTTACTTTTACTGTATTTGTCATTTTATTTTGTATTGTTGTAAACATGCCCTCAGATTCTTTACAGAATGACGACTGACTGTTTTAATACTCAATTAACGAAGGTGTTTTCATTTGTGATGTGTTGTTATAGCAATTTCATGTATTTCTGGAAATGGCTTAACCTCTGCTGCTGAAAGAAAAGCTTTTACACGCACTACCAGTGACATCAGTCCACCCTAACAAGTAATTACTGTTTGGATGAAAACTGATTTATTTCCTCATGGCTGGACCAGCAGTGTCACACAGCAGGAAGAACAATCAGTTCAACACTTTGCTAGCTTGAAATGTTGTTTTTTACGCCTTCTGGGTACTTCTGTTGTCCTTTCCTCTATGGTGATCAGTCTGCCACACTGTTATAAAATTGGCAGCTGGAAACTGCTCTAAAAAAGCCTTATCAGTGTCTATACAGATGGGTGACAAATTAAAGCAAAATCCTGAAGAATTGAGTGGAGAAATAGAACGAATGCATGGGCCACTGGGTACAGGAGGTTACTGGGTTAGGGGTAGGATAACTCCGAATAGTACTAGGCAGGAATTCATAGATCCTAAATTAATTTCGTTTCTGCCCACCTCCCTCTCTTCCAGAGGACTGTAAGGAGGACTGTCTCTTCAACGCTGTGTGTCTAGTGGAACAGCTGAGCGCCCGCTGCTCCTGCGATCCCATCGAGTGCGACGGCACCTACAAGCCCTTGTGCGGCAAAGACGGCCACACCTACCCCAACGACTGTGTTCGACGCAAGACCGAGTGCCTGAGCAGGACCTTCATTCTCATCAAGCACCCAGGGCCCTGTGGTAAGTGGAGCTGAAGGATGGGAAACTGGGGTAACAGCTCCTTTGGGGTTTTTACAGGGACTAATGCTATTTCTTATCAATCCCTCTCTTCTTCTGTGTCTTTCTTTGCTTATTTAATGATGCCCATGCAGTGTGTTTTTTCTTCTGTGTGTATGTCTGCAGTTGAAACCCTACTGAAAAGTGTCTGTAATGGTTTGGTGATGCTCTCCGAAGGGGGGTGGGGGGTTGGGGTTTCAAACCAACAGGACGTGTGTCCCTTCCTTATAAAAACCGTGCCGTCACTCCTCCTTGTTCACATCCATCTCCTCATCCCTGTCACGCTTCATCCCTCCATCTCAAACACACTCCCAAAACCAAAACGCCACCTTCATGTTTCATTCATCCGCTCTCTGTCTTCTTCTCCTTCACTAGTGCCAGTCTTCCACTTCGGTGACTTTTTGTCGTTTTCTCCTCCTCTGTCTTTGTCTGTTTGTCTTGTGTCCTGCTTTTTTCTTGTATAAAAAAAAGCTATTCTTTCTTGTTTCAGTGCGTCAGTCAGTCTGTCTGTCTGTCTTTGTCCAATGTGGCCGTCCTCCTGGCTGTCTGGCTGCAGGTGGAAAAGTGGGGTCACCCAGTGGGCGACCTCATCAGGCGGATTCTGAGGGGTGAAGCCCTTCCCCTCGCTCCGAAAGGACCTAACAGGAGGGGGTCTTGTACTGCTGTCTTTTTCCTCTCGCTCCTACTGTCTCTGTGTGTCTCCTTATGTCATTAATGTCCTTTCCTTCTGTTTATCCTGCAAAGATGTGATCCATGAGGTTGGAGAAGTCTTCCTCTAACCCCTGCTCCCTATTTTTCATTTCCTGTCTAACTAAAAGAAAAGCTTCTCCTCTACCTACCTACCCAACCGCTGCTCACCTTTGACTCCTTTCGCTCTGCATGCAATAGTGCATGCCAGCTCCTAACCTCACTGCTTCCCAAACAATCCCTCTCTCCATCATCAGGACTATCTCATAAAAGCTGCCCGACGAATGCACAAAGCTCGGTGAGCATAAAAGCTGAGGCGGAGTGCGTCTGCATTTTGTTGAATCCTTTTGAATGCTTTATACTCGATCCTTTTAGGTTTACCCTTGAAAGTACCCCCTGAAAGTAACTAAAGTTGAGAATAAGTTAAAAATGAGGTAAGATCTTGAACCACCTTTGTTAGCTGAGATGGTAGGTAGTCAAGTAGTGCTCACTACATGAAACTATAATCTGATAAGGAAATGAGTACATATGAAAGGTTTTGCATACATTTTTCACCAGCTTTGTTCTCGAGATATTGCAGATCCCGATATAGAAACAATAAGGTGATAAGCTCAAATCACTGGTATGAAATGTGTTATAGCCAAGCTGGAGGGTCTCAACCCCAAAAATTGACATAACCCTATCAGCAAGTTCATTTCATCACTACCGTGACTACAATATTCCCCTAAATATCACATAGTTGCCATGCGCAGATGATAAAAAAAAAAAAATGATTTGAACATTATGAAAGATTATCACTGAAGGTAATCTGGGGTTTTGCAGAATGGTTCAGTATCTACGTTCTGTTTGGTGAAACTAAGAAGCCTGCCACCTGAAAGCATTGCAGATTGCTCTTTGCTAATAAAATGAGGAGAGACATAAGATTCATTAAGAGATGTGTCAGTCTTTGAGTTTAGCTAATCTGGCCATTTTATACAATTTAAACCAAACTGGAAGCGACTATTGGTACGTATCCAACCATGAGCAGCTTGGACAGCTGTATTGATTTGACAGAAATAATAAAACATGAAGAGCAGTGTGTCTGCTTTGCCCTTGACCCTCAGATTTAAACAAATCATATTTTCCAACACAAACGCATTGAACTCCAATTTATTTGCAAAAGTAAAATTTTAATGGATTCCCCTTTAAACTCGTCATCCACTAGTATCCTAACAATCAATTTTTGTCTCTGAACTAGTCCAAGTGCCTCTCTAGCAATTTTTAAAGATGATTTAAACATCCCATCTTCAGTAAATGAATGAATTAGAAGCATTTTATCTGTTTCAAAACTCGATAACCCAGCATGCACTGTAAAGCCAGAGTAAACTGCTCATGCTGCTTGGTGTTGCACTCCCTCAGACAACGAATCCTCACAGCCGACATGTTGTGTCATTTTGTCCAGAGTTGCATTGTCATTGTTGCTGTGACAGAGGCCGATAAAACGAGAGAGAGATCTGTCCATCCTCCAGGCGTTGGGGTGGAGCTGAATACCAAAGTTATCTCCAGTTGTCAGCATCAGGGGGCACCAGCCCTCATTAGCATTATTGGGCCGTCTGAGCCGTGCATAAATTAAACAGTGGAAATGGCGAGCTCTTATGTGTTTTGCTCCGTTATTATTTCTGGCAAATGGTGTTTCAATCCCCCCCCCTCATTTGTTTAGTTATTTTACTTTCTTTCTCTCTCTTCATCCTTCCTCCCTTCCCCTGCGCATCGCAGCCGTCAGCGACTGGTAGTATGTTTCTTTAATGCATTTTTATTGACATTTGCATATTTTTCCAAACAGAACGCTATGAAGGCCCCCCCCACCACCACCACCTCCCCTCCCCCGATTCGGTTTTAATTAAACATCAAAAGAGGCAAGCGTAGGTGCCCACAGAGACTGTTGGTTTAGTCAGACATATGATATGCATGCAAGGAGTGTGTCTTTGTGTGTGTGCATGTTAGAACTTTCTTTCTTTCTTTCTTTCTTTCTTTCTTTCTTTCTTTCTTTCTTTCTTTTTCTTCCTCTGTCCCTCATGTCCTTGTTTTTTACTGCCAGTGTGTTAGTAGGACTGAGTCCAGATTAGCTAGAGATTCCTCTCTGTAATAGCACTGCCCAAAAGACTTAGAATATTCACAACCCTGACAGATGCCCAAGGGATGCATGGAGTGTGTGAGTGTGTGTGTGTGTGTGTGTGTGTGTGTGTGTGCTGTGTGTGTGTGTGTGTGCGCGTGTGTGCATGTGTGCATGTGTGTGTGTCTTTTCGCAAAGACTTACTTGTCTGAGATCGATCAATAGCCCACACTGATCACGCGGCAGGAACACACACTGTATACAGTGCGAGACACACACTTCTTTTGTGCTCTATTGTGCCGCTGCTCTGACAGTGACTGGCAGTGTCAAAAGACGACTGCACAATGACCGCTGTGTCATTGTGGTACACACCACACACACACACACACACACACACACACAAACACATACACACAGAGACTCAAGGCTTCAGACAGAGTTTCAAACAGCTGAAAAGGAAGAGTTTGATATATTAAATTATCATTATTTGATAAATAATGATCTCTTTCCTCGTTTCATTGGTTGAGTGGTGCGCGGGGCGGGGTGATCGATCGCACTGCCAGCTGTCAAACGGATGAAATTCTTCAGCTCTGACACCGTCGTAAATCTCTTTCTCATGTGGGTGACAGCGCCTAATGTCACCCGTCCCCTGTCGGCTCTCGCCTCCACAAAGAATGGTCATGCAAAGAACCCACATGTCTATAATGTCCCGACTGCTATCCTCCCCAGAAAAGTGTTTGATTGATATCTGAAGCTCTTCAATTTAGAGATTGCAGGCACCACGTGGCGTTTAGCTGATTAACTCACGTCCAGGCGCTGTCACAAATCTTTAAAATGTCCGAGAAAACACGTGAGCCTGTGAAGGATTTGCTGGAAGTGAATCAGAGCAGGATGCTGGGAAAGAGGGTGAATATGTCTGCAGCCTTGGATCCTGAGATAGAATATAAAAGCCCTGTGACACTGGAGGAAGAAAAGATGTTTGTCATCACCAGATAAGCAGATGAGAGGACACAGCGGCTGACTTCACTGCTCACTGTTAAAAATATTGACAGGTTTTTTGTTTTTTACTCCAGGCTTCGTTTTCATTATGTTTGCCACCATAATGATTCTGTCGGAGTTCTAATCACCTACTTCACTATAGAGCTTTTACCATGTCGCAGTTCTTTCAACCTCACGCTGAATAAGAACATCCAGAGTCTGATTAAAAGGCAAGAAAACTCCACTGGGGTCAATTTATAATTGATTGTCGATCCATACAGACAGTGTCAATTAAGCGTTTCACAGCGTGGAACATATAAAGAATATTTTTTGACTGAAGCAGTGAAGTCCTGTTTTTCCTCTCCTGACATCACAGCAGGGTACGAGCACAAACTAAACAAGGAAGTGTGCGTGCAGCCTGGGCAACTGTAGCAGAAATGTTGTTGTAATTGTTCAGCTATATTTAGAGGAGGAACAAGCCATCCAGGTGCATCACCACGCTAATGTTTTCAAAGGCTTTTATTCTTTCTTGCTTTTTCTGTTCTGACCCCTAAAAACTTTAGGATGAAGATGAGTTCATAGTTCACCACATACAAAAGCAAACACATGTGGCCTGTGTGAAGGCTCACTGACATTATAGCAGTACTTGAAACAGTTAAGCTGTGACATTCTGATGAATTTGGCAGCAAAGACACAGAAAGTGCTCCACATCTCTACAGTGCTTTCACCAATAATGATCAAAATTGCTTAGTGGGTCCTCAGCTCCTCATCGTACCTGTGTGTAACATACTCGACTTAATGTGCTTTTGCTCGGCCCTGAGATAAACTGCCTGCAGCTTTATGAAAAGATATTAGGATCTGCAGTTGTGCTGTGCTAAAAAGCCATGGTTCAATCACTGTTTAGAGTTTATGTGTGTGTGTATGTGTGTGTGTAATGGACAGCAGCATTCCCAGTAAAGTACAGAAAGATATAGAAAGCTCTGCAGTGCAGTAGGGGAGATAGTGAACAGATCTGATACGCTTAAAAGTGAAGTGTATTATAATAAAAATAGAATTAGTCTGAAGGCTTCACTTTGACTTCCACTAAGGAACAAAAACATTTTTCACAATAAACCTTTTTAAAAAATAAAATTTAAATTTAGTATCAGAGAGCCATACGGAGCCCCTAAAGGGACATGGGGGGAAAAAAACAAAAAGAAACGTTTCTAGTGCGCACTAGATACTATCTTGTGAGCACTAGATCCGATAGTATCTTGTGCTCACTAGATAGGGATCTAGTGCTCACAAGATAGTATCTAGTGCTCACTAGAAACATTTCTTTTCTTTTTTTTTTCCCATGTCCCTTTAGGGAAAAAAATAATTACTTTTGTAATAAAAATGTTTAATTAAATCTTAGTATTCCTTTTTTGTCTTGGCCCAAGTTATATCAGTGCTTACTTCCTGACCAGAGGGTCTTTCCTGCAGCCCCTGTAAGTCAAGTTATTTAGTGCATATTCGGTAGTACTTTGAATCAATGGGTGTGTGAGGTGGTTCACCACAACTCCCTGGAGCCTGTTGATGCACTGGCCTCACGTCTGATATTAGTAGAATAGGAAGTAGAGAGTTTCTAAATTGGTAGTTAGACTGTTCATAAAATAGAAATACAAGCAGCAGTGCAGCTTTTGAGAGCATAGAGGAGGATAATTCTGTAAAACCACTAAAACAGACAGTCTGAGAGGAGCGCATTGGCAGGCAAACTAGGAGGGAACAAATGAAAGAGCTAGTTTTGTGGACAGAAATTCTTTATTCACAGCTCTTTTGTCATGTCATGTGTACACAGCTGAGTGTGTGCGTGAGTGGATGATTGCAAGCGCAGAAAAACTCAAACAAGTGCGAGTGAGTTGCTTGAAATGTGTTGCCTGTCGCCTCCGGAGGTTAACACAAAATCACTCAGCGGCAGACACATTGTCATTGACAAAGAGCTCTGCAAAGCTGGGAACGAAAATCAGTCACCTTAGGTGTCAAGACTCTGTGCGCCGAATATTTTATCATTTGCATGTTTATTTGATTAGCATCTCCGCCGGCTGCAGTGATTGGACTCACAAACAGTCGTGGAGCTTGAGTATCTAAGTCAGCCTGAGATCACCAGTGCTGTTTTTCCTAATCAAGTTAATTAGAGGAAGTGCTGTGGGAGCCAGATTGACAGCAGCTAGGGACCGACAGTCCACTTACTGCAGCCCGCAGGCTGTCATCGTGCAGAAATTGCAGAGAAATGTGGGTCAACAGGGTGTCAGAAGTTACCGTACTAGAGGCATTGTGGGTGTTGCATGCCGTCGGGCAGTGATCAACCGCGGAGTTCTTCCAATTTCTACATTTTTCATTTCATTTCGTGTTTTTTCTGAGCTCTTACTCATCCTGTAGCTCTTAACTTTATTGGAGGTGCAATAAACGTTGAGCTTTGTTGTTCCATTTCTACATTAGTCTGAGAAATCTTCACCTGAAACTTCCTAAGGCGCACACACCCCAATGATAAAATTACTTGTTTCCCTTAAACAAATAGTGTTTACAGTGGATGTCACCACTGATAGATATACTGTATGTCAGAAGATCAGGGATCCCAGCTTGTTTTTCTTCTTTCCCCACACTGTTTTTGCTTGTCTCCATTTTGAAGAGCAGCACGTTCTTAGTTGTAAATGCACAAAGAGGCTTCGATTCACCTTCTGCCTGTGATAAGTACTCAGTGGTAGACAGACACAGCCCGCGGGTATGCCTTTTGCTGTATGCTAATATAGCCTTTTCTCTGCACCTCCCTTTCCCTCGACTAATATGATACATAAATGTTTTTAATGCGAGGGAGGCAGAGGGAGTCGGAACAAAGCCCTGCAGGTGAAGAAACGTAGAAGGCGGGGCTTGCTACGGATTGGCTGCGCCCCATTGGAGTCCTGTGTTGTAATGGGCTGCAGTTGTAGGTGATTCTGCCTGCCAGTTGGCTTCTGCCAGCATCACCTGGATTACACTGATTCACTGCCCTGCATAATACAGGGAACGATTTGGAATTGCACACAGACCCGAGGGGGAAAGTCCAATTAACATATGTATGAGCTGAGCGGAGATGGGTGGAAGCTCTCGCCAAAATAATCTCCCAGCATTTCACCGACATGTTACGGGGGGTTAACAGTGTACGCCTGCTCACTGCGGCAACCACACAATCACAGCCAGAGCCCTGCCGGAGCTTGCTATGCCATCACACCGGCCTAACGAGGGGTTGTTAGGCTTAAAAAGTTACACTGTGGCATCCTCGCCACTTTACCCGTCAGAGAACACCACTAAGTGGGCAGTAATGATACTTCAGGCAGACAGGTAGGCCAATATCAGGACATCAGAGGAACGTGTCCTCTCAGTGTTTCGACGTGGCTGACCGCTGCCTCTGCTGGGACGAGTTGACACAGCGAGGCCTAACCTGAAGTAATCCCCTCCAAGCCCTGAAGCGGGGCCGTGCCATTAAAATACCACACTAATTAAAATAGAAAAGTTACACGGTGGCTGGCAGCAGAGGATACAGACTGAGGTGACACCCAGAATGTAAAGTCCTCTCAACTGGCGTCATGCTACAGAAACAGAGCTGAGTGCACACTAGCAGAGCAGAATCCTTGATTAGAAAGAATTATTCATGTTTTTGGGATTTTTTTTTTTCCCCTCGCTGTTTCTCCTGACTTTTCCCCACTGCCACAGCCGACCACTCACTGCACCTGCTCAGCCACTAAAACAATGCCTTGGCTACTGTGCTTTGGCACTACAGATGTTCCCATTCAACTGTCAAGCTAATTTTCATGTATAAATAGCTTGGTTTGAACCAACTTTGGTTTATTCTGGACCTGCCTGACAGAAACAGTGATACATGCATGAAGAAGATGTATTTAAGTGTCTGGGAGAAGACCAGGGAGAGAAAAGAGAGCTGGAACAGGCTTGTGAACACCATCCCACAAGCCTTAGTTGTGACAGGCTGCCATTTCAAAGCTTCTGCCCGCATCCAAGAGAGAGAAAAGACAGCTTCAGTTTTTAACTGTGTCATAAGATTTTTACACTTTGGAGCTTTGTCTGTTTTTTTTTTCCTACACCCTCTCTAGTTAATAAATCAGGCGGAAATTTTGCCCCCCAGAGGTGGAGGATGATAAAAAATTAGTTTTGGAGGGGAATTCTTTCATCTTCTTTATGTGTGTGAAACAAAGAGAATGGGGGACTAAGGCGTTATCGGAGGCTGCAGTTGTGTTTTAGGAGCCTGTCCTTGGCAAGTGGGCTGGTGAACTTTTATGGAGGCCAAGGTTGTACAGTTAAGCTCGGATCAGAAGCTTACGACTGTTACACACACACGCACACACTCGCTAGCAGACACACACAGGGCGTTGAAAAGAGATCACGGGGAATCAATTGTTTTTGAAGCCGTACCAAATTAAGCAGCATTGCAGCTTACATATTTATGTGGCACCTCCAAGCTGTTTCTGAAACAGCAGCTTGGCATCAAAACACAGAAATCAATAGCTGTGTTCCGCCTCCTAAATTGAAACATCCACTTTCCAAAATGGGAGAGCCTGTGTCCTTGCTCAAAATCTGGAAAGATTTGTTCAATTACAGCCACAACATAGTAGGAGGTAGTGGACAACCTATACGCTCCACTCTACTCTTTGTTATTTTAATACCTATACCTCAGTTTCTATCATTACTTGGAAAGATGGTCCACAGGATTGGTTTTAACATGTTCAGGTGACATTTATGTTTTTCTCGTATACCCCTCCCTACCACCTTAATCAGAGTGAAAGAATCTAATTGCCTCCGTTTGTCTTATCAGTTGATAATTTACCCCATTAGCGCCACAAGCAGAGGCATTACTGAACACTTCTAAGCTGATAAATGAAACATGGGGCTTCAAGCATAGCAAGTTGCCCCCCTGTGATGCCATCTAATCCCGTAATGGTCACAATAATGATGGAGCCGTGGGTGGTGTCATTACAAGGGGCAGTTTCCATGACAGCACCCCTACCCCTCTAACAAAAGCTGAAACAAAAGGTAGACTAGAGAAGGAAGAAGTTTGACTTTGGATGTAAAATGCAGCTCTTTCAATTTTCACCAGCGCTTCTCATCAAAAATTATTTGATGCCTCCGTCTGCTTTTTCCTCTAATCTGCAGACACACCACATTTAGCTGAGTGATCCATCCCTCATGCGTGAAGCTTTCCAAATGAAAATCACTATGGCGCCAGGCTATCATCTCTTGCTTACTCTTGATACAGGAATGCATACCATCCTACCTTCAGGCTCCCACTTTTAACAATCGAGTCAAGCCCTCAGCGCTGATACACACACACTGTTACCCTGTTTCAGTATTCACAATACCTTGTAATACTTTCATTGACACATAAAGCTATAAAGAATTGATTGAGTCAGGATGGGAGGCTGCGATCAAAGGGTTCTTCATTCTGTTTTTAAGGTTTCTTCTCCCTCCTCCTGATCAAGTCAGGTTGTGTCAGCCCAGCCTAAACCCGTCTGACGCTAGCGAGAATCATAGGTGCAAAATCCAGTCCTCGTTTTAATGAAGTCATGCTGGAGCTACTGCGTGAGAGGGAGAGACTGAAGCAGACACCTCTCTGTGATGTTCACATTTCATATCTGCCTCTGCCCAGGAGCTTGCCTTTTTTGAATTATTAAGCAGAGGGCTCTTTCTTCTCTTTGCCTGTTTCCTTTTTTTTCTCGTTTTCCGGTCTCCACATTTTCTCTCTCTCGCACACTCTCTCCCTCTTGCTCTTCCTGTTCTCGCTCCTCCATGTCAGTTCAACCAGCTTTGGCTGAAGCGGTGGCTCTCACTGAGATGCAAATGGAAGCCTTTGAAGGGGCACATTGGGAACGTCAATTAATCCGGGCGTTTACTCGCCTGAAAGAAAAAAGGCTGTGCAACCATTGTTCGTAGGCTGTTTCATCTCCATTGTGCTACAGGGCCATGTTTTTATCCGCTGTCCTCATGCCACCGGATTCAGTGGACTCTTCAAAGCTTCAGGATACATCAGGATAGGCACAAAGGCGAGGAAATGACATAGGAAGCTGAGGAAGTAGAGGTGTCACAGGAATAGGGCTGTGTTGCATATTCCATCATATCTCTTAACATACCCCAAACCTTTTCTAACACAAAACCTGCAGTTCCTCATGTGGCTATGCTCTAACCTACCTCCCTATCACCTATGCCCTTTCCAGCCCCAGACCTTTCTCCCACCACTACTTTATATTCTTTCAGCTTACCATCTACCCTGTTCAGTATCCCCCCTCTAACTTTTCTCTCTATTTCTTGGGTGGTCCACCTTCAGATCTCAGCATACCGAGCCCCTGCTTGGACAAGGTGTGCGATCATGGGGCAGTGTGCGTGGTCAAGAATGACGAGCCAGTGTGCGAGTGCCCAGAGGCCTGCCCCCAAACATCCGACCCAGTGTGCGGCTCCGACGGCCACAGCTACGGCAGTCCCTGCGAGATGCGAGCAATGGGTTGTGCCCTGCAAAGGACCATTCACATCCAACACAAAGGACCCTGTGGTGAGTAGCTGCTCGACAAAACACCACAGAGCTACAGAACTAAAATATGCTGGCACCTTGTTTATGAATTGCCTTTGACTATCATGTAATAAATGTATACATTATGCTGTAACATTACACCATACCGTCATGAATTCATAAGGAAATGATGTGAATCAATGCTCACAGGTAGAGAAAGATCTCTCCTTGTGGAATATAATTAAGCTCAAATTAATTAATAGTATTACATTACCCAGAGGCATAATCCACAGACGTTAACAATTAACACATATGGAGTTGTATTCATGGTGACCCCCCCAGGGCTTCCCATTTTAAATCCAACAAAATCAAAACAACACTTAATGCATTTTCAGGTCTTAAGAAAATTCCTGATCCCTTGTCAATTGCTCTTCATCTCTTTCCTCTTGCTCTTATACAGCCCTTCTATACCAACACCAATTTGCCAGTTTTGACCTTTAAGTGAAGATGCTCTTTACTCCAGATGAAAGAGAATGCAGAGCATACTTGTCTGTAATTGGCTACATGAGTCACTTTGCTTTGTCTTGCAGTGTCGGAGTATCAGCTAGTCATTAGTACACCAGCAATACAGTTTCAAGTGGTAAAAATATTTTCAGATCCACTATGCAGGCACACAGCCATGCAGACAGATTTTCACAGCTTGGTAAACCCTCTTAGTGAATACTTTAGATGGCTTTATGCCATCTTGGAAGGCCAATTTTCCCATAGACTGTAATTGGTGATTGAGTATTCTTCCTTGCCTATGATCAAGCCATTCGCTTTTCACACACACTGGGCAGAAGTACAGCAGTTATTAGCCCCTTGGCCCGAGTCTCTCAGTAACCTCATTTTTACTACAATAGATTTTTTTCCTGCATATTTTGAAGACCATAACAATGAAAATGAGTTGGCCTCTGTGGTACCGTATTTGTGGATGAGCTGAGCAGTTCGCTGAATGATCAATACAACTAAATTATTCTCACTTTGCGTGTATGAAATTGTACTCTACTGTTTTGTCCCAAAATGTGCAGTTTATGGGTCGAGTTTGTTTGTACGAGATAGTGTGTTTGTTTTGTAAAATGAGTAGTGGTTTGAGTTTCTTTCTGTGCTGAGTAGATGACAGGGATAGTTGTTGGAGAGGTTCTACACTCCCTCTGTTCGCGTACTGCATCTGTCATTTTCCCCTCCCAGCCTTCCCTAAATTGAAATCCAGCACCTAAGGATGTATGCCAACAGGAAATGGAGCGAGAGCAGTGTTTGGTCGGTGGGCAGGCGAGCTGACTCAATTCCGTGTGCCGTGCCGCAGGTAGACGGCAGGTCTGTCGGCCCGGGGTCCCTCTGCAGTAATGAATAGTCTTTATTTTAAAAAGCGAGAGGCAGAGCGAGCTGGCGGAGTGGAGGGCCCTGTCGGTAATCCAGCACTATGGATGGTTCTTGGCTCCCAGAGGAGCAGGCCTGCGTCAGCGCAATGGTGCCATAAAAATGCTGAGGCATTGGCTTGCCAGGCGCGAGCCAGCTGAGGAATGATGGCGATGATAATGTGGGTTATTTCTGGGCTGTTTGCACAGCTTTACTGGGCTTTATTCAGCACCATAACAACTGACTGACTTAAGCTATTATCTCACCTAATTATCACAGGCCATTCCCACTACTAATATACTATACATGTTTATGGAGCAGAAAAGGAGAGAGAGGAGAAGAACGTATGCTGCCTTCAGGTGCTGATGGAAGTACTGGAATTAAAAGTGCAGCAGAAGTGGTAAATGAAGGGAGATTTTTTTGTGATACACAGGTTGTAACCCTATCTCTCAATTGCAGTAGAGCATAAGAAATTAGGAATATTATTATGTTTGCTTACCAATCTCAATTTATTGCTTTAGTTTTTTTCCACTAAAACAATTATGTGCCACATTTCCATTTTCTTCATTCGGCAACATTAAGTAGGACTGTATATGTTTTTATACTTGTGATTTCAGAAATAGCCATCACAAATGTTTATTTTTGTTTACTGGCTCTGTTTTGTTATTTCCATCCAAATGCACTATAATGTGTAAGCTGTCAGATTTATGGCTGCCAGACTCAAAAGTAGGAGCTTAAGCAAGGCAGGTGAGGGCAGCAATAGTTTAAGAGGTGAGAGGCGCCACAATAGGGAAAATAATGTGTGCATGTGTCCTTAACTGTGTGTGTTTATGTGTGTGGCTTACTGCAGCCTCTCACGGGCCCAGCCATAATTTCATTTCCTTCCCTCCGGGCTGGAAAAATAGTGGTTATCTATATAGCTCAGGTGCAACCCGATAGCAATATGAGTGACATTTGTTATTATTCTGAGATTTCTCCTCCTCCTGCATTTGAGTGGCTGGCGACCTTGTAAGGTGGATTGGGAGAAGTGTGCTTGGTTAATAGACCCCCCAGCTGAATATCAGTAGCCTCTGAAAAAGGGCCATTCATCCAGCTTTACCCAAACATATGAGAGCAGAGGCGCCTGAATCATTAAATAACAAATCCCCCCCTTTTCTCCCATGGGTGTTTCAAATGATATACACAGTTGAGTAAGAAATATACAGTAGGTAGGAGCAGTGGCATGAGAGTGGACAGAGGGAGAATAGAGGGCCGAGGAAAGAGGGAGGGGAAAGTAATAAATGCAGGGAGAGAAGGAGATGGAGGTAAATAAGATGAGGAGGAGCAGAAAAAAGTGAGGGGCAGAGTTAATAGTGTACCAGCCAGGCAGGCATCAACAGGGGAGTTGTTATCACCCAGGCATGTTCACAAGCCTTCAAAACACAAACCAACCTACTTCTTTCTGCTTAATCCAGAGGTAATACTCCACCCAGACCCCCTAGACGCAATTCTTTTTTTTTTTCCCCAGTGAGGATATCAACAAAACACCGTAAAGCTGGAGGGTCTTTGTTTTTTTTTCTCCTCAGTGACACAATCCTTCATGCTTTCAAGGCCACTTTTTATACCAACCTGCCCCTATTTCTCACTCTCACTTCTAAAGCCACAAATGCTGCCACCAAACACAACAAGAAAAGCTGTCACAGTGCAAGAACCAACATCAGTAGTTCCCAACTTTAGGTCCACAGGATTTCAAGGGGACCTTGACTAAGTTCTAGCAGCAGAGGAAAAAAGTTTGGTTTGATAGTTAGAGGCAAGACATGGCAGGAGATATAGAAATACGTGAAAGGTATATATCATATAAGGAGACTCTATATTAATATCTGTGTTATCCTTTTATATACATTACATAAATGCATCCAGTAGTAACCTACAGCATTGTGGCTAATGGCTAATAAAAGCTGCTCTTGTGACACAATGATGTCTGGTTCTGAGCTGCTTGCATTTTTTAAACATTTTCAAATAAGATGTGAATTTAAGACCCCAGGATTTCATAAATAATGTTTATCTGATATTTCATTTCTGAAGTACAGACTCGGATGGTTTAGAAATCTAAATTTCTCAGGTACCAAAATGGCTTGGCCAAACAACAACTTATGCCAGGATTGTGATGAATTGCCCACAAATATCATCCTAACTCCACTGATCTGGGTGCCAGTGCTGGCTCAAAGCTTTCCAGAGTGTTGCTAAGTGTAGCTGATTCTCAGCCTATCTCAACGCATCTAAAACGTATCCAAGTCTGGCAGCCAGAGGCAGGTCACATTTGGTGTTTTTAAGTTGCAGTAGGTCTGAATCAGGTGGTTTCGCTGAGTTGTCTTGCTGTAATGTTGTTGTTTTTTTTCTTTACAATGTTTAGTTTACTCTTTGGGCTATTTTTTGAGATACAGGATTGTATTAGACCTGACATGAGAAGGCCTTGAAATATCTTACTTTGATCTTGGACACACTGTGTTATACTGTGTATTTTCCCAGGACGGAGAGGTTCTTGCATTGGTGGACATGAAAAGTATTTGAATGAGATGAAAGATCCCAGGTTCTAATGTTAGCACACTAGCTTTCACTTTTTAACGTCATGAGAGCGCGCGTCTTAATGCTTAGCCTGCCAGACTTTTTACCTTAAAGTCTGATTTTCTTTTTTTACGGTTGTGAAGCTGTCAGCCTTCAGAGAGAGAAACAGACTGTTTTCCACTGAAACTCCAAATTAGTAATGACAGACTTGGAGACATTAGCAGTAATACTGACAATTCTCCCCCTTCTCCTGGCTTTGAAGCTCTTCTCCTTTTCCTCTCTGTTTGCGATGCATGTCGTCTGGAGGATCAGGCAGTGTGGAGAGCCAGGTGCGAGGGGCAGGAGCTGATAAAGAAGCAGGGCTGCTATCAGGACACAGGGCCTGATAAAGGACAACACTCACCACCACCACTTCCTGATTTATAGCTGCCGTAACCACAGTGGAGCCATGACCACAGCAACCCCCATTTTACTGACACTTATATTTTATGTTTATTTATTTTCGTTACAGAAAACCCTAGCTATTATAAAGCCTCTTTGTCTTCTAATATCTTTTTGTTGAGATAGGAGTAACATTTGATCACTGATAATATATTATTTAGTCATAAATCATTAGACTTGACTAGACATTACCAAAAGTATATACCCCGATATTGCACTCATATGTGATTGTTTAACACCTCATTTCAAAACTATGGGTATTAATATGCAGCTATAACAGTCCCCACTCTTCTGGGAGGCTTTCCACAAGGTTTTGGAACCTGGTTGCAGGGATTTGCTCCCATCCAGCAAACAAGAGCATTAGTGAGGGCTGCCACTGATGCTCAGGCTTGGCTTGCATTCGGTGTTCCAATTAATCCCGAAAGTGTTGGATGGCTCTGTGTGGGCCCGCACTGTTCCTCCACACCAAACTCGGAAAAACATTTTTTTATAGACCTGGCTTTCTGCATTGTGGCACTGTCATGTTGAAAGAGAAAGTGTTGCCACAAAGTTGGAAGCACATTTTGTCTAAAGTGGCCTAGCCATTTGTCATTCTATTAATAAATAATATATTGCTCCTATAGGCAATACACTGTATGTTAAATGCCACACATTTCTGCATCTAGTTTACAGCCAAGGCTGTTAATCCAAGATGGGAGTGGATGCCAGCACTAGATAGAGAGATGAAGGAAATGAAAGACTCTAAAAGAGTAATAAACGGATTAATAATGTGGAAGGTTCCAGCGGCCAGAGTTGCCTCTCTCAATTAGTGCTAAATCAGCAGCGGTTATTAGCCTGCCCCTAATTGAATGTGATAGTGAACCGTGTTAATGCAATCTTCCAGGTGTAATTGGTGTCAGAGGGAGAGGTACATCCACTGCTAGCCCTGTCTCTGTACCGGGCCTCGCATTTGCCTGCTCATTCATTTTCTGCCCCCACGTGACATCAGCCAGTACCCTGAACATGTCTGATCCTGCCTTGCTGTTACTTCAGGGAAAATCTCTGCCTCCCGAGCGGGCAATTCCTCCAGAGATGATCCAAGTGAATCCTCCAACTAATAAGGAAAGTCTCAAAAGCTCTCTGAGCCTTTTGGGTATTTCAGCACTGTCTTTCGGAAAGAGAATACAGACATCAATCTGCCTGATTCAGTCTTGAAGTGTGGTGGAAAATGGCATATTTATAGGCAGATACGAACAACCTTACAAAGTGATGAATACAACCAGAAAAGTGTGACTTTTCTCACTCAATTCTTTCAGTTTTCCAGAAGCTGCTGCCCAGAAGCATCCCCAAAAGATGTGAAAAGAAGTGCTGGCATCATGCGTCTCCGTGGGGATGGTGATGAGTAGTATCTGGCTCTCACTAGATACAGCAATTGGCATTCAGGCCAAAGAGTTAAATTCTTGTCTCATCAAACCAGAGAATCTTTCCTTCATGCTTTCAGAGTCATTTAAGTGTTTTTTGGCAAACTGCAGCCAGGCTGTCATGTGGCTTTTTCTCAGGAGTAGCTTCAGTTCGGACCACTCTCCCATAAAGTCTTGTTGATGGAGTGCTGTAGAAATGGTTGATCTTCTCTTTTTGTTCAGTTATTTAGTTTCAGCTCTAGAAAAAGTGGTTTAGGGTGGTTCCAAATTCCTTCAGTGATGGCGCCCACTGTGTGCTCTTGGGAACTTTCAGCGCTTTAGCTTTTTTTTTTTCATCCTACTCCTCAGATCTGTGCCTCAGTAGAATTCTATCTGTGGAGAGTTTTTTGAATTTCATGGCTTGGTTTTTAGCACTCACATGCATGTGAACCGTGACACCTTTTAATAGACAGACTTCTGCCTTTCGAAAGTATTTCAAATCAATTGAATCTGCCTTAGGTGGACTCCAATAAAGTTTTACACCTATTCTCCACACAGTATGGAAACTTTGCATCTGTGCACTTGTATCTGTGCTGCTGCACTGCATCATTAAGCACTACACCAGCTGTCAGTAATACAGCTTGTCAAGAGTGACATAAAGAAAAGACAACTTTTTACCATTCAATTGTTTTCTGGCTGTAGTTCACATTCTGATGTTAAAACACTGAAGAAAATAAATAGATATATATTTTCTGCGTCTGAAAATAGCATGTTAACACTATCTTTATGCCATTATAACATTATCTTGATAGATGTTGCTTTAATATAACCACAGAACTGCATAAATATTTGTTTTTGTGAATATGTACAGTAAAGAGATTAACTATGCAGAGCTAAGGATGTGTAGTCAGGCAAAAACTGATTCCTTTGCAACTTTATATCCATTTGAGAGATGTTTCAAGGGGTTATAAAAAAATAAAGTCACTTGGAAATGCATTGGAGTATGTTTACAGATTAATGGCATACAATGAATCTGATCCATTTTAATCTACCAAACACCAAAATAAAGTAAATTATAAAATGTGTAAAAGTGGCTTAATATTATCCTAGTTCAGGGTATTTATTAAAGCCGACTTGCCACCGAAGTTATTTAAAAACTCTCTCACACACACACACACACACACACACACACACACACACACACACACAACCATAAACACATATGCTAAGCCTTTGCCCTCCTCCTTATCTCCATCTAGATGAGGCATGTGGCAACTGCTCTTTCGGGGCGATCTGCGATGCCCAGAGCGGGCAATGTGTGTGTGCATCGGAGTGTGTGGAGTCCCACCAGCCTGTGTGCGGAAGTGATGGCACCACCTACAACAGCGAGTGTGAGCTGCATGTCCGGGCCTGCAAAGAACAGATGGACCTCCGAGTGGTCAACCAGGGAGAGTGCAGTAAGTAATGCATACATATAAACAGTGTGTGTCTAATGCTTACAGTGTATCATATGTATTGTTATTTAAATTATTCTTGACATACTGTGCGTATGAATCCTGGGTGATAAGAGAAAAAAGAAAGAAAAATGTATGAAGTTCTTTTTCTCGAGCTATAAATTAAATGTGAATATAAAAAATGCAAGTAGAACCCAACAGGAACCTCATACAGCTGCAGGCAGGCAGTTCTTATTTTAACAAACTTTGAATGAAATTGCAGGGTATTCAGATGGGGAATTACCGAGGGAAAATGTATACATCAGTTTTAAGTGAGGGTTATATTACAAGAGGAATTTGCATGCATGACAATTAGGAAAGGACCAGAGAAATTTCATTTAAATATCTATTCCAGAGAAGCATTTTAAGGTCTGGTGTGAGTGAAATCCATCAAAACAACTCAATGAATATTTCCTTTTTTGCATTGACCCATCCCACTCTGACCCGTCCCTGTGCTGTGTGTGTAATTCAGAAACATGCGGCATCACCGTTTGTGCCTGGGGTGCTCGGTGTGTCCAGAATAAGTGTGAGTGCCCACAGTGCTTGGGCGAGGCCCTCTCCACGGTGTGTGGAAGCGATGGCACCACCTACAACAACGAGTGTGAACTCCGCATGTCCTCCTGCATGCAGAAGAGGAGAATTGATGTGGTGAAGCCCGGCAGCTGCGACGAAGGTAGGAAATGGACTTTGAAATGGTGTAATTATGTTAACCAATCGCCCATTGAAATGGTGTAATTATCTTTATCAACTGACCTGTGGCGCAGTATTCAGTCATCTGTGGATTTTCATAATGGTTGCATATGCCACCAGCAGCATGCCAACAGGCTAACATAGCGAAAGATGAAGTGAAAGTCACACTGCGTGTCCGTCAACAAAACCTGTTACATGAACACAAATTACTTCTGGGTGATTAAGTTCAGGTCAGCTATACTTTTTTTCGAAAACAATATCTTCATGCTTCATCAGTCCTTCCATTTCTTTAGCTGCTTTAAATTCTCAAATAGTTACCAGGGTCTTTATTAACCTCAACTGCAGATCCAGACCCAAGCTCATATTATTTCTAATGTACCCTATTGTATTATATATTTATTTATTTTATTATGTTTTGGTAAGAAAGCCAATTTTCTGATCCGCTCCCTTTCTTATGTGCTGCAGCTGCTGTTTGTTGTTTCTGGATCTCAGCACTTTCCCCCATTTTTACTCGTTGTCTCAATAAATTAAAGCAAATTAATTATTGTTGGTCCTACTTGGCCATTTTTTAATTCGGTTTGAAGCTGCTGTCAATGAAACTCAACACAAAGCCTTCCAGAAGCTTATAATGCATAAAACTTCCCATCTTCCTAGCATGGTTTTAATGTGAAATATCTGGAGGAAGTGGAGATCCCCTCCAGACATGTATTAGGCATATTCGACAATAATTTGCTTGGAACAGTAATGTGTGTCTGATGTTTTTTCTGCACAAAAAATACAATTTCTACATTAAAATCCTTAAAAAGACATTCACTCCTTCTACTTAATAAAAAATTAAAGAAACTGTGAATATGCAAATGTTGCATATTTTCCTGCTTGACACACGATGTCTCCTACTTCACTGTGAAGTCCATTCTCATACGTTGCATACTGGACCAGGATTGACCTCCAAACTAATTGTGATGTCAAATGCTTGTAGTCCCGCCCCTTAAAATCAGATTTTCAATGAGCACAGAGAAACTTTCCATATTCAGAAGATGAATGTGAAAACATCCTTCCAGCGTTAAACTCTGCACAGACATCATTCTGCACAGTAAAGCTCAGAGAAAAAAAACTCAAGAGGAAGAACATATTTTTCAGTGGAAGACGACCTTAAGTTTCATTGATATTAGCATTGAAATATATTATTTTAAAAGAGAAACTCAACAGACTGGTGCGTATCACATGTTCACCATCTGAGCCGATGATAGCACAAGTCATTTCACTTGGCTTTTGTTAGGTGTTATTTGTTTGTGTTGTCGCGGTTATTGAATACCAGCTTTTATTTGAAGATTTAACAGTATACATTTTATCAAGCCCTTTTGTCCAATTATGCTTTGTGTATATGTGTGACCAATGGCACTTAATGTGAGTACCCTTGATTTCTACGCCTGTGGCTCTGTCGTTCCTCCACATTCTGAATAAATGAGATCTAATTCACCATGCAAATCATATCTTGATCAGCGCTGACAGACCGAGGCAGGATATCACAGTCCCTCGCTTGGCCTGTCTTGGGGGACAACTCTGGAGGGAGCAACATGCCAACCTCTGGTTGTCATGCAGACGATGCCGTTCCCCGTCGGCTGTTGGGTTGTCGCATGGAACATAGTCATCCTCTGACGAGGTGTGAAGGGGAGCAGATTACACCTGCCAGCAGGAGGGATGGCTTGAGAGGAGAAAAGAGGAGGTAGATGGAGGACAGAGCAAATAGAGATGAGAGGAATCCTCTCCTATTTTGATTGCTAGCCAGGGGTGTTTCATTCTTTTCTTTTTTTTCTTTCTACTATTGTCTACCGCATTGGCCCTAGGCCTGTGAGGCGAATCGTGCCGGCAAAGCTTCTCGTGGTCGATTTAACATCATTTCATTGACTGAGACGAGTGACCTTTTTTGTATGTGGAGCATGAAGAAATGTGAAACCGTATGCCCACCATGCAGACTCTTTGTCACCACACATACATACACCCTGTGCTCTGTCTGTCTATTGGTTGTCTGGTATCAGGAGTAAAACGCTCCCTCCCTGCCTAAGGGCATTGCTTTGCTCGTGGTGCCTCATGGGTTAGTTTTTATTCTTTCTCTCATAGTGTCTCCGAACATCCTCCTTTTTTTCATCAGTTGCTCATTTTGATTCAGAGAAAACCATCAGGCTTACACAATAGATTCTTGTTTTTTTTCTCTCTCCGCCATTCCACCCACTCATGTCTCTCTCTCCGTTTTGCACTCTTCTCCATCAAAATTGTATCTCTCGACAAAAGGGGCACCGATGCTTTCACAGATAGGGGTGGAGATGGGATTGTCTGCAACCGATAAATTTCACCCCAGGGGTGGCCACTGCTTCCAGGTCCTTTCAGCCCCCCTTCAAATCTGACCCAGACCCTCCACAGGACGTCTGCTGTCATTGTACAACGATCAAAACCAAGTTGCTATTCTTCCCCTTGAAATAACCGTGTTTGGCTGTGAGATCTTTGGCTATATACTGTAGAAATGATTTGTTGTTGATAAATTCATCCCCGCCTAGATGTATGGGTGGTAGATTTTGGCAAAATTAGTAGTATATATTGTGTAATATAGCACTCTGTCACAAAATATAAGACCAAAGACTGTATTTTCTGGCTCTATTGTAGACAGCAGCAAAGCTCTACATCACCGGTGTGCACAACCCCCAACTCCATACTTCATATCTAAGATAAGCCTAGAGAGGAAGTGAACATGTGATTTATTCGTTTACGTAGACCTGACTTAAAAACCATCCTCATTAGTCTTGTTGGGGGGAGGGGAGCACAGAGCATAAAAATGGAAGTTGTTTTCTTCCGCCTTTTGTTTAACAGTAATGAAAAATGACAGTGTTCCCACTGTTGGCCATACAGGGAAATTTATCACCTGTTTAATTTCACACTCGGGTAGGCCTGGCCTCAGCTCCTTTTCTCGACACTGACAAAGTGGCAACTCAGAGCAGTGCATCACCTACAGGGGCCCAGGCCCCTTTTTAATTGAATAGACGTTTAATAAACAAGATTATGAGTGCAGGATCACACAGTGACACTCGGTCCACACCCTGCTCCTCACAGATCAGATCAAGAAAGCTCCAAAAGACATGAAAGGGCATGGGGGGGAAAAAGCAAAGTGGGTGTCTGGGTGGGAAAAGAACTCAGTGAGATCAGCGGATTTTTCCTTCATGGTCCATCCATCACGGGGCTCGTAACCTTCTGTTGAGGCAACAAAACTTATTTTTCTCCTTATGCCATCTCCACACACCCCATCCCTTCTCCCCACCGGGCGTGACACTCCATCCCTCTCTATCTCACGGAACCTTATTTGGACTAACACGCTGTCACACTCGTCAGGACCAGGGCGTACGAGGGGACTGATAGATAAATAGATGGAGCTAAAACAAATGCAAATTGCGCCACGCTGCGTCCTTCGGCAGAGGCTGCTGTGCCGTGACACGTACCACAACGAGGGATTATTTGTTTCGAATAGATAGATGTCCACGTTGGCAGTCACGCAGGTCATGCTATCATAGCTATCATAATAATATTGGCTGCTGCTGGAGCTACAGATATTGACATGAATAATCTGGTTAACCGAACATCTTCTGGCTCACACACATTTTCTTCACTCTTTTTTTTTACCCTTTATCCTACTTTTTTTCTTCTTCTCTCTATTTTCTTTAACACACACTTCTGGATAGCTTATCCCCTCCATCACTTCCTCTATTGTCAAAATCATCTCCTGTCAAATCCTTGTAATGTCTTTTCCTCCCCTTTCTTCTACATTATTCTTATGCTATTCATTTCCTTTCTTCTCTCTCAAATTCTGTCTTCTTAATGGGGCTCCCTTGGCTAAATAGACTCCGGCTTCTGACATAATTGAGTAAAAAGGAACGGATGGGCAGTGCAGAGAGAATAGCTGATGCAGCCATCTTAGCTGGGGATGTATTAATTGAAAGGTTCATAGGCAGCACGGGTGGCGGGCACATCAAAGAGCAACAGCTAATTAGGACCCCCCTCTGCCCTTCACTTTTATTTATTCCATTCTAATGTCTTACCTTTTTTATTTATTTATCTTGTCCCTGTAAGGGGGCCTGAGCAGAATATGAATTGGCTACTCCTGCATTTCCCTTTTATTATGTCTTGCTGAGCTGGCGTACAGTACACAGATACAGGTCGCCAAGCACCAGGGCCGCAGCTCTTGTTATTATTTCTCTTTCTGATCAGCTCTGGAGTCGGCTGACTTCTCGCTTTCAGGTGACAACTGAAGCCAAATACCTGCGATAATGTCACTGCCGGTTGAAAGCCATTAGCCAGCGCATTAGCCCCGTCACAAAATGTTACGTTTAACTTGGGCTGTGGTTCACAATCGATAAGTAGCTACAACAGCAAATTCGAGCAAAAGGATTAGGGTCTGAGGTTCTGCTGGTTTAAAATGGAGACAGAGCGAGTCCTTAACAAGTCCTGATGTCTGTGGGGGATGTGGCCTCTGAAGCACTCTACACAAAGCTCCAGCTCCACTGTTGTATCCACTGCTAATGAAGTCAAGGCCCCTCCACTGTATCGACCACTCAAAGCTGTCACAGTCCATTGCTGATGACCCATATCAAAGAACAGCCAGGGCTTCATCTGCCCCTGCATTGTGACCTGCTCCATAATCTATTTTAGAAGATGGGTTATGCTAAGTGGTACTTCCATCACTACGACATTGATTTCACCATTAGAGGTTGCGCATCAATACAGAGAGTTGAATGAGCCCTAAAAGTATATGGGAAGAGGAAGAAACATGTTGATTACCTGATGTTTTTTGAGCCTTTCAGCTGCACTGGGAGCTTTTAGTTGGACTGGATTCCTTTTTTGAATAACAAATTTGTTTCAAATGAACTTTCTGCCAGCCCACGGGGTGCCTCTCTCTCTGTCTGACATTCTCTCCATCTTTCTTGCTGACTGCTTTCATTCCCTGCCTTCACACACATTCACCTAATCTCCCTCAGGAGTTCCACTGTAGGTGAAATTTGCAACTTCAAAAGCAGGATCCTCCCCCTTTCTGTGCCTGCACTCTGGAACAGCTTCCGATTTGTTTTTCATAAATGAATCTCCAAACTCTCCCTCTGGATAGCTTTTTTTCCCGTCCTTCATGTATCCCTTTAAAACCTTCCTTAAATTCCTTACCTTGTGCTAAAGTTCGCACAACAGTTCAACAAAGTCAACAGTTTTGTGAACTACTGGATAGTGATTACGGGGCTTTGTTTGGCCTTGCTACCTCTTTAACCAGGAACATAAGGTCAGCTAGAGCGGCTCTCTTACTTCGATCTGGAGAAGTGCTCTTTTAAAACAAATAAAAAGGTCTTCTAGGGTCACAGTTAAAGAGTTGCTGGGACAACTTTCTTTAAAGTCTCAGGCGATAATTAGATTTTACAGAACACTTTGCAATTAGTTGTATTCTCATATCAGGAAGCAGGCACCCATAAAGCAGGCCTTGCCACCAATTCTCTCTGCACACTTGGAGGCCAGAGTTAATAATTCCCTCCCCCTTTTTGTCTGTGATTTAATTGAAATGAAAAGGATGCCTCGCTGGTGGTGCAGAGATGTTGTGTCTAATTTATTTAGTCAATCTCTCGCCCTCACTTCACTTGGTCATTATCTTGTACTACCAGCAGCGCCTTTGGTTCCCTCTCTCCACCGCCAGCGTGAGAGAAATGTAAATTATCCCAACTTTGTGACATTCCTAATGTATAAATGTAGCCTTAACTTTTGAGAAATATGAGCAGGACACTGTTTCCACCTGAAGCTCTGATTAAGGGGTAACTCCCTTGTGTGTTTGCTTGTTTTATGAATAATATTGTGTATTTATGGTGTGTTTTATAATGCAGAATGTGGCTCAGGAGGGTCCGGCTCAGGCGTGGAGAGCTGTGAACAGGACCGCTGTCGCACATTTGGAGGCTCGTGGGACGAGGATGCAGAGGACGACCGCTGTGTCTGTGACTTCACCTGCCAAAGTGTGCCTCACAACACGGTACGGCTTCCTTCAAAACCTTCACAAATACGCAATTGATGCAATTTGTGTCTCTGAGTAGTAACGAATTGGAACACACAAACTAAAACAAACACTACTGCTGTTGACTTATTCTTCCCTGTGGTGGCTGTTTCTCCACAGTTCATCAGGGAAAAATGCTAATCAGTTTAGAAATAATTAAAAAGCAGTCCTTACAACTTCAGACCCCCTCAAATTTTTCTCTTTAGTATCAAAAGCAATCCAGAGAGTTTTGGTTACAATGCAAACAGGAGTGCCATTTTTGACAGTACTAACACTCATGATGTCCTGTCAGTGTGGTTCTCTGGAACACTGACACTGTCCTGTGTCCTTCCTGTGCAGATATATTTGATGCGTTGAAAACCTGTGGACGTACAGGCAAAAAATACTAACAATTTCAAATTGCATTAAATTTTTTTGGTCTTGTTTAGTTGGTTTCTTTTCAGGAAAACTGTCTGTCTATCTAACTGTCACTATCGCAGAGCTCTCAGCTGCATCTCTTCTCCTGCGTCTTCATCAGCGTTAGTTTGCTTAGCTAGCATGGATGTGGTTCAGTTGTAATCACAGGACCTGAGTTTGAGCTGCAGAGAGTTGTCGTAATAACTTTGGTTCCATACTTACATCAAGTCCTGACAGCTGAGCTATTTCAAAGACAACGGAGATGTGGTTCGAAAGCTCCTGAATAAGCCAGTAGGGGGATCTTGAGTTAACTTCAGTCAAGAATGAACCGATACATCCGGTACATACAATACATACAGGGCATGCTTCCCTAAGACATGTAGTGACTACGCCAGAGAGGTTGGACCAAGTCATTGTTTTGCAAGTCTCAAGTCTTTGCTATCAAGTCAAGACAATTCAAGTCCCAATTCCTAAACTTTGAGTTTCGAGTCCTAAACAAGTCATAATGCACTCTTCACCCAATGTAACAACATTTCAACAACAGAACTTAAAGTAAATTGATTTAGTTATTCGATTGGTCAGATTGGTTTAAACGAAGTGCATCAAGCATTAAGGGTCAACTTGCTGGGAATGAACAGCAATAACATTAGTTGTTTTAAGAAGGGGAAATTAATTGATTGGTACCACACTTTTTAAATAATAAACTTATATTACTACTTAATCTTGTGAGCTTGGGAAAAGGTAGCAAGTATTTTCAAGTCAAAAGGCTTAAGCACAGGTAAAGTCAGGAGTCATTGGTGTTAAAATCCAAGTCAAGTTATAAACTTGACTTTGTCGAGTCCAAGTCATCAAATTTGTGACTCGAGTCCAAGTCACACACCTCTGCTGTGCCATCAGCCTGTTAATAAAGGGAGTGAAACCGAGCAAACAGATATTCAAGTCAAACCAGATATTATGTAGAATAATACTCACCTTTCTGTCATTCTTTTGTAGGTTTGTGGCTCAGACGGGAAAAACTACAGCAACGAGTGCGAGCTGAAGAAGGCCAGATGTGAGAAACAAGAGCACTTGTTGATTCAGAATCAGGGACCCTGTGCAGGTCGGTACATTTCACCACTCAGAGTTACATTACAGTGCACAGAAGCACCCTCACCAAGACTCATTGCCATTGACATCCCATTTCTCCACTCATTTCACTCATTGATGGGGTAGTAATAGTCCATAGTTGGAATATAATTCTGACAGCGCTGCTGTTGTCTCTCTGCAGTGTGATCACTGTAGACATAAGCAAATTAAGTGAAGAGGGTCAAGGTTAAATTTGATATGTGTGATTGTTTAATTTGCTCAGGGAATGATGATTCAGCACGCTTGCGGCTTTTCAGCAATGCTGTCGTTCATATGTTGCAAACTGACCGGTCCTCTGGGGCTGGCTAGTGTGTAGAGCTACGAATCTTTCTCACAGGCCCACGTATGGACTGAGCTGATAGCAATAATGATTCACTTTCCCAGCCGAGACATTCTGACAATTTAAACCATTAAAGTTGTGTTCACAAGCTTTGCTTCATAACCCTCAGGATACCACTTTACCCCAGCTTACTTTAATATAAAAACCCTCTCTTTGCATGTAAATGAATGGCATTTATCAGCCAGAATCAGATCAGTGGCTAAATAGCAAAGGTTAGCCGCCTTCCTCTCTGTGGCTATGTTAAATGAAGAGCTTTTGCTCTGATGCTAGCGCAGGCCAGGGAGCAGACCAAAAGGCACTTAAGGGATTTGGTGTGATCATTTCAGCCTGTTTGATTCCCCGTGGGTCTAAAATAGAGGAGGAAGGAGAGTTGAAAAGAGAGTGAGAAAGAGGGAGCTGCCAGTGTTTTCACACACACCCCTGCAGATTCTTCTCCTTCCTAAGCTGGCCTCCTTGGGCACTGACTGTCACGCTTCTCTACCATCCATGGATAATCAATCCTTTTTTTGAAGAGCCCTCTATGGGTACGAGAGCTCTGGGCTCTCCTTTCCTATCGGCAAGTGCAAAAACTCAGATCTTGGGGAATTTCACTGCCCTCCACATTAGCTATGTAAGGAGAAACTTCATTTGACCTCAACTCCAGAAACTTGCCAGCTCTCACTAGTGGAGCATAAAGGCAACCTTGTATTTTAGAGGTTCGGGTTTTTGGAAAAACTTTACCTCTTCTGCATGCAGCATCAACTGTGTCATCTGCTGCATGCACATTTGCAAAGTTTGCCTCTCATAGCATTTCCAGCCATCGTCTATAGCTGCCTGCAAACCCAAATCTAGGTCAGGGATTTCAGTAAAATCCAAAGAAATTCTTATTGGTTAACAAGAAAAGCAAACATGTGCAGATGTGCCCTTGCTGGAATATGAAAGACTAGCTACATTCGCTGCAGCCGAGATTGCACGGCCGCAGACCTTGAAAATGTGAGGGTAATACTGCACGTCACAGTGAGCTGCATTGTGCTGGACAATGGCCACTGAAGAGGAAAAACCCTTGAAGGGTGGAAGAACATATGAAATTAAAAGTTCTCCTTGTCCTAATAGGCTCAGTGCAGATAGCTGAATGGAGCGCTGGAAAGTGGCAAGTTAAATGAACTGTGTCCAAAGCCCATCTCTGGAGTGGGAAAGCACTGGAAAAAGAGCGAGCCGAGTCATCACCATTAGGCTGAGGCTCATATCCACACCAGTAGCGGTGTGATTTATGGCCCCTGTATCTCCAGCCTCCAAACTCCAAATGAGCAACACAAGAAAAAGAGATCGGGAGGGGAATAGAGAGAGACAGAGAAAAGAAGGGAGAGAAAGATTCTGTTTTGTTTCTGCTTTCCATCTCTTCAACTTTACTTTTCACTCCAAAGCTTGGAGAGAATTTGAACAATGATATTTTTTGCATCGGCCATTAAACAAACCCCCTCCCACTGTATGTTTTGTTGTTCTTCTCTTCCAATTTTTGGAGAAGCGCCAGTTTTTGGGAACACATTTGTTTTTTTTTTGTTGAATGTAGTTCTTTATTCAGAGCTGTCACACTAGTTTGAAGGCTGGTGCATCCTTAGACAAAGGAGCTCTCCACACACTGTGCTCAGGCAGAAACTGCTTGGCACATTCCTTCACATTATGCAGCAGGCTTTCTTTTTTTTTTTTTTTGGGAAGGTTGTAGGGCAGCAGCGCAATTCCGTAATATTAGACAAGAACAAATGAAGAGAACATGCCTCCTAGTAGGTGGTAAATGTCAGCTGCCGCACACGCTTACCAGCAACGCCATTGTTTGTTTTCACTGGAGGTAATAGCATCATTTTCCCCCTGATTTTGAGCCATTGTGGAGAAAGTAGCAAATAGAATTGTTATCTTGAAGCCGGCTGCCAGCCTCTCCACCTCTGCCCCTCAAGCCAATCGCATTGTTGGCAAAAAGTTACATGTTGCTTGGAGATTGTGTTGTCTAAATTCCCCCTTCCCCGACTAAACCCCTCCCCTGCCAATGTAATCACTCAAATGTTGGTGCTCTTCTTTCTCTCCTTGTGCCATCTCGGTTTTTGTTCCTACCTCATCAGCGATTACAGCCACATCTCCGCCTGAGCTGACAGCTCCCCAGCACTGCAGTCTGTCTGTGTACGGCTGCTGCCACGACAACTTGACGGCCGCCTTAGGAGTCGGACTGGCTGGATGTCCCAGTAAGTTCTCCTCAAGCCCCCCCGGCTTTGACTCTTCAACCTCAATGTGTCCTGAGATTGTTGTGTTCACGAGAAAAAAAAAAGTTGTAGATACTATCAGGCTATTTCAGCACATGGGGCTTATTGTCCTTGACTGCAATTACAGCACCAGAGTTGCAGAGCTGAAAACGTTTCATCTTAATCCAAGGAATAATTATGATAATGTTGCACCATATCAACAGAAAAATCTCTTCATCTGATGATCTCGACGAATGATAGCAAAGAGACGGGGGAGAAAATGCTGCATCGAGCTGTTAGCTAGGGGATACAGTATGGATGGAGAAAATGCAGACTTAGAAATAGGGATATACAGAGATTTAGCAAAGGGGAAACTCACCTAAGCACACTTTATCCACCTTTTTATTTGTGGAATAGGGCTTACCCAACATTTGAGCCTAGCATAAATCTTTCATGCAGAGTATCCATCATAGTAAGCAGTATTCAGCTGCTGTAAGTTATGGGACGACAGGGTTAGAAAAGCATAAACCAGTGATGTATTGCAGAGGAGTTTGATTTCATCTGAAGCAGTAGAAGTTAAAAGTGACACCCATGTTGCTCTGTTTTTCCTCAGGTACCTGTCAGTGTAATGTCTACGGCTCCTACAAACGGACGTGTGATCCAGCCACCGGCCAGTGCTCCTGTAAGCCAGGTGTCGGGGGACAGAAGTGCGACCGCTGCGAGCCGGGCTTCTGGAACTTCCGTGGCATTGTGACCGAGAACATGAGCGGCTGCACGCGTAAGGAATCACGTCTTTGTGCCTGTGCCGGCCGAGCAAATGTACTTGTACTGTACCGTTACACGTGACTTCAGAAGTAATTTGGTACAGTGCTAGTCGCTGTATGTATGATGCTTTTTGTTCCTTCCCATAAATTGCTTAAGGCACCCTTGCACCTTCTTTTCACGAAGGGTCAGCTCACACAAAAATTACAAAAAAACATTTTCTCACTTACCTCAAGCGGTATCTAGCCATGCAGAGAGTGTGTGAAATATCTGTCTCTGAGATTTCTGCTGTGACCTCAATAGTCAGGTCAATTTTATTCATATGACCCAAAATCACAAGTCACACATTTGGTTCAAAAGGGTTTCACAATCCACAGACAGGCTCTAGCTCCTTTGTTGAAAGAAATCCCACCATGTCCTTTAGTCCTGTCAAAACTGTATTGAATGAGCTTTTTTCATTTGTATTCAAGTGAACAACGGGGTCAGGACCGCTTGTTTGTCTTGGTGTAATGCAATATGGTGACCAGCTCGCATCCTGCCGCTGAGGTATCATAGGACATACGCTCCCAACGCCACAGAGCATTTTCAGTCAACAGCAGGAAGCCTGCAGGTCCCTCACCCGTGGCCTGACCTTAACAAGGTTTACCCACAGCAAGCAGACAGCACGCTGCACACCAATACCAGGTTCAGCAGGAGAGGAGGGGAAAAAAAACACACATCATTGATTCTAGGAACATGATGGGGATGATGTCCTTCCCTTGGGTTGTTTTTCTTGAGTGTCTGTCTCGTACTCCTCCTCCTTCTCCTCCTTTTGTGACCCCTAAGGCGTTGTGAACTATCCCCAACCCTTGACTCTAAGACATAGACGTATCTAAAGCAAAGTTCAGAAGCTAAGGTTGCCTCAAACACACTTTTGCACGCAACATAAACCATGCTATTTCTATCCCTTCATTGCCCCTAATTGATTCATTTTTCTAATCAATCTTCTTTTTTTTCCCTCTACCTTTCCACGGCAGCGTGCAACTGCGACGCCACAGGCTCCGTCCGGGACGACTGCGAGCAGATGTCGGGTCTGTGTTCCTGCAAGACGGGAGTGAAGGGCATGAAGTGTAACGTGTGTCCAGATGGAAGCAAGATGGGCATGAACGGTTGCGACAAAGGTAACAAGAGAGAGCGCTGTGGCGACCGGTGGAGCGTTGCTAAAAACCATAAACACACACATACCTTTTCTCTTTCGTCTCAGCTTCTCTCTCTCATTCTGTGTTTTTCTGTCACTCGTCTGATCCGTGGATCAGCCTCGTAGCAGGGCAGTTAATCGATAGTCATTAGGAGAATACTGGAGTGTACAAATGACATGTGCGTGGCACATCGCCCATTGATGTTTCATTTTCTCTATATCATATTCCATTTTGGATGATTCACAACACTTCCATGAGGATGTTTATGCTTCTGCATAAGGACTATTGATTACTTCGATTAATAAAGAAAACAGCCCCGGTGATTGCACAAGCTAAAAAGCCGGTTGAAGGAAAGGTTAGCTCCTGCTGTGGGGGCCTGCAGCTCCTTGATTAAGATGCACCATCAGATATCGACTGGAAAGTCAAACGCTTAATGAAGCCAGCAGTCCCAGCACAGTGGTGGGGCACTCTGCCACACACCCTGCCAGATGAAAAGACAAGGTACTGAGGAGTGGTAGCACATGAAAGCAGAAGCCGAGGAGTGGGGGGTACTCTAAGCCTCTGTGATGTTGCAACAATGCAAAGACCCCACACTCACAGCCTTGCCGGTGGATGGTGGGCTCCCCTACTGCAGCTCCTACTGCGGCAACTTCAAGGCTTCAAACGCTCCTTCTGGAGAGCTTGGGGAGAGATGTGCGGAGAGAAAAAAAGCAGAGTCTAAATATCCTGAGTGCACACCTTTGCACAACTGTTTTTTTACCATAGTAATACAGTTAAGGGATATTTCTGTGGTTTTTGAAAGTATGAATAATTCACATCGTGTTGCGTACAGGTAACTAGACTATATCACATTAAGATTACATTACCACTGCTGTACTGTGGTTGTAAGGAGACTAAAAACACTCTCTTAGAAACACTAGGAATGAAACAGCGTCCGTCAACCTGTTCTGCACACATTTTTAAATTAGACACAGTTGGGTTAGAGCTGTCAGGGGTTGTGGCTCTGTGCAAGGCTAGCTCATTAGCATCCTCGTTACAAACACTAGTGCTAACAGTATCCCATAGCAAGCCCACGCATAGTGCAAAGACAAGGCTTAGCATAGTGTTAGCATGTTATATTTGGTGTTGAAATGTAACCCCAGCTATACATGCTAACACTATAAACTGGACTCGTGTCACTCACTGGGTGACACAGAAAGAGGGGGTCGGGGGTCTATAGACTTTTTGTCCAAATCTTGTGTATGACACCATACATAAAAGTGGAGTAAGCTCTGAAGTCACAACTGCTTTACTATTACGATTAACATACAGTGTATAAGAATGTGTTAAGGACTCAAAAAACAATTTTTGTTTGATTGTTCTTCATCTCTTCATTACTCTTTCATCATTTTTCAGTCTGAGAAACCAATTTAATGGCTGTTTAACAGGCACAACTTTTGCTCACTTAAATATAAGCAAAAGTTGTATAATTGTTAAAGTTTAACATTAAATATGCATGCAAATTTTTTACACAACTTCCAACCGCAATCAGAACTTATAAAGCAGCATTAGTCCATTGTGATTAGGGGGCTGTACAGAATGTGTAACAACATAAACCTGTTTCTTCCACAGGTCCTGAGGCTCCGACTTCATGCGAAGAGTTAGTGTGCAGTTTTGGAGCTTCTTGCATTGAGATGAACGGCCAAGCCCACTGCGAGTGCCCCTCACCTGACTGTGATGAAAAAAACAAGAGCAAGGTGGGTCTTTTCAAACCCTCTGGACGAGAAATAAGTAGTTTGATTTGCAAGTTTCTTATAAACAGAAAAACATTGTTTCAGTGGCCTGCAGGGAGTTAACATGTGTTCCCATCTCCCCTCTCTCCATCTCTGTCACCGTGGAGCAGGTGTGCGGCTCAGATGGGGTGACCTATGCCGACCAGTGCCAGCTGAGGACCATAGCCTGTAGGCAGGACAAGGACATCACAGTGCAACATTTTGGACAGTGCACAGGTGAGCCCTGTCGAAGCCTTCGTGCATCACTCGTCGCACGGATGGCCAACTGTTGTCAGACCCGATCAAAAGATAATGAGCGGTGCCATGGGCCTCAAATTATCCCCCTCCTGTTGTTTCTCCTCCTATCCATCTCTCTGTCTCTGTCTCAGAAAGGAAAGTCACTGCAACGTCTATACAAATTTAGCTTGAAATTTGTGTTTTGTGTTTTGTGTCCAGGTACCTGCACACGATGGCAATCTCACTTATTTATAATTAAGCTAATCTAAATATCAACAGACAGATTTCTGTTTCATGGTTAAGATCACAGTCACATGTAAGAAGTCATGTGTGTGCAAGTTCTCTTCTGTCTGAGGCTTTTCATTGTTTGTAATACATAGAGTACAGTAAAGTAAGCTCTGCCCTCACCCTGCAACTGTCAGACGAGAGCTAAAATCATGTGTGACACTGGAGGAAAGTTAGAATAAGAAAGAGAGAGATATTATAACATTTTAAAACCAAGGGCTCTGTAGTTTGACTGGAGTCTGAGCCTTGCAATCCCACAAGATAGCAATGACACTTCCTTCTTGCATTTTCACTCCTCTGTTGGGATTTGGCTCCATCTTCAAACCCTCCTGTTGGGAAATGCGTCAATCCCTTTGCCGCTTTATGCTGCCAGGAACACGACGCTGTTTCAGTATGGTGGTGGATGTAGAGTACATGTGTACTGAGTAAAAGGTACAGCTTTTAGCCCATGGTCCAGATGCTGATGGACATTGTTTGGTTCGGTGTAATAGGTGCTGGGACACGTGCCAAGGCCATGGCTTTCATGTACAGTGAAGTTGTCGCACTGACTGCCAGCTTGCGTCACAACGGGGTTCTACAGACGCCGCCGGCAAGCTCAGTAGGGAAGAGGAGTGCCAGCTGTGCGGTTCTGGCCATGAGCCACTGCCAGGTGTCTAGCATTTTAAGATGGAAAAATGTTCACTCACCTCATCGCTCAGTGGGCACAGATCAGGTGACCTAATACTGTGGCACCAAAAAAGCAGAGTCCTCTTCGCTTATCTCTCTTGAGCGCTCTTTGTCAGACCCAAATTAGGTCATATCCATAGGAGGCACGACTGTTGACATGGTCTGTGTTGAACTGCAGTTGCAGGTACACAGATAAAGAATCCAAATATGCTCAGCAAGAGATCGACAAGGCTTTGATAAGTCCCTGAACATCTGGTAATTACAAATTCAGTGCCGTGGGTTACCAGCAAAAGGAGCCAAAATCCAGAATGGTTTCACATTTCTCTGTTGCCTGGCAATAGAGATGTGGGTTGTGTGTAATTCCTTACCTAGCATTGCTGCACACAGAAGGCAAGAAGGCGCCTCGCAGCGGACCTTTTCTCCATGGAACCCCTCAGGGGAGGAACAGACAGGCGAGCGCTCGGGCCCACCGACAGCCACAGAGGATCTTTTAATTTCTTCCTCCGGATGCGGTCGCACCGTGGGTAGCTGCACCGCCGCCGCTGTCGGCTCGGGGGTTAGATCTCGAGCTCATTTCACGTGTGGCTGGGTGCGAATTAGCATTTGCTCTGCCTCCACCCCTCACCACGCCGCAGCCCGGCCTGCCCTCCCCTCCCGCTGTTTACATGCAGTGCTTCCAGACACAGGGCCTCAGCGCTGTGGCATGCTAATGCTCACCGAGCTGCACTGTGGTTTGACAAGAGAGCAATGCCAAGGGCTTATATAAATGAGTGATTATTGATCTTTTTTAACTTCATTGATCTGTCGCAAGTTTTTATTATACCACAGAGCGTGACTGCTGCTGCACAGTGTGCCTCTAATGGGCAGGCTAAGAAAAATTCACAGTCCTGCCAGAGAAGCTCCTTAAAATTATTCAGTTTGTGAATAAGAACTTGCAGCAAACTGCGTGGTTACCCAGCTACCTCTGAAGTCTCCCAGTTAAAAGGCAGCACATCCACAGAGTACAGCGTGGGGTTTTTCTAGCTTCATGCTGTATCTCAGCAAAAGATGAAGCGCTATCTGAGCAACCCAGTAAAAGATGCAAGAGCTACTGTACCAAGCAGCAGAGCAGAGGGAGGGCATTTGGACCGATGAGCAAATTCTGGCACCGGGGGAAAATGGCCACCAAGTTGGCAATGACCTGCCTCTCCCATATGGTGTTATCACCTGTAGGTTTGCAGCAAATTGGCAACGAATGCCAGCATATGGCATCGGCAGCCCTCCGCCTGCATGTTAGGGTTCTGTTGCCTCCACCATGTCCTGCGATTTTCTCTCATTATTCAATCCCTCATTCTGTTCCCACTGTTTGCCTTGCCATATTCTCCCACTGCTAGCTTTGTTAACCTGTTTTTTTCCCCTTCTGATTTAAAACCTTTTCTTTAGGCATTTGTCCCTATCATTTTCTTGTTCTTGGCTCTCTGGCTCCCTTTTCTACCCCCTCCGGTCTCCTGTATCCAGATTCCTCCTCCTCCTCCTCCTCACTGAGCGCGGCTGACACCACAAACAATCTTAATAACCACCTTTCAACAATAACTACATGGCTGAGACAAGCCGAGATGACAATGATTTTTTTCCCTCTCCATCCTGTGACATAACTGTCCGTTGCTCCACTGAGAGTGAAAAAAAGCACAAAAAAAGGCAAATGGACTGTTAAACCTGATTAAGAGAAGCATCAGCTGAACAGACTGCGCTGCCAGTCCCTCTCTCCTCTTCCAGACGTGTGTTCTTTTCTTCCCTTATCCCACGTCACAGAGTTCGCTGCTTGAGATATGCACACACACCCAAACACACATTAGACACTTCCCAGGGAGCGAGCCTCCTGACGCTAAGCTTGGCACCTGACTGACAGGTGTAGCCAAGAGGAAAGGCAATGCATGCCACCATTCTTGGTGATAGCATCAATGCTCTATGCACTCCACTCCAAATCTCTCACTATACAAATATCTGCCGAGCTTTAAGCTGACACTGTGTGTCTCCCAGGCTTTCTGCCGTCTCAGTAGGTATCACATTTCACACCTCGGTGAATAATTGCCGATCAAATAGGCGATTATAGCAGTGTAATTAAGTCCTACACATAATGTTAGGCGAATCCTAATGAGGCGCAAATCTACGGTATAGTTTTTTTTTTTAATCTTCTGTTCATTGCACCCACACGCTACCACACATCTATGCTCGTGGGGCGTAAAGAAGTAAAGGAAGAACGACAGTATTGTCACGCCTGCTTGCCTTGGCTAAATCTGAAGTGTTCACTTCCGTAGCATCTCTGTGCCAACTCACTTCTCCCCCTCAGGAGTTTTTGTCCTATTTATCGTTCTTTTATCGCAGACAGTTTGTCCTTTTGCACCAGAGCTTTTTGCATTGGTAATGATGGTGTCTCTATGGAGAGCCTCTCCTCTCTCCCTCATTTGGAGTGATTTCTTGCCGTGTGTGTGTGCGTGTTTGTGTGCATCTGTTGACAGCGGTGTGTTGTGGTGGCGTTGACGGATGCTCATGCTCTCCGCGAGCAGCAGTCGGACGTCTTTGAAGCCAGAGTCAAAGCCGGCTTTTTTTGCCCCATTTCTATCAATCATTCATCACCGGAGGCACTGGCTGTTGGTGATTAAAGCCTCGCTACTGGAGGGCAGCATTTGAATATGGATATATAATTCATAGGCATTGGCACAGCATGCACGCACACGAACATGAATATTGTGCACACAAATGCATGCCATATGTGTGCACACAAGCACAAACACACTTCGCACTGTACATTGACACCAACTGGAGTAGTTTAACTGTGTCTGGGCAACATAACTCATCTGCAGGCGAAACACACTGCAGTGCATATAACTGTGAATGCAGTATGTCATCTGCTGGCATATTCCATATTCACTCTGCATATGGATGCACTTTCATTACTTAAGGTTTGTCAAATAAAGATTCCTGACATCTCATACATTGCAGGGTTTTTAATCAGAGGTTGCTTTTACAAATGGGAGCTTGCATATATGTGTGTGTGTGTGTTCTTTTTTAATGTTATTTCCTAATGACATTGTTGAGCATCAGGGAGAAGGGTTAGAAGATTAAAAAGATCATAATCATTCAGTGAATGCAGAGGTAAAAAGTTATTGTCAACAGTAGGTTGTAATAATCATTAAGTGGTTTTATTATGTTTTATTGGTTAATGATGTTTTTTATTTCCTATGGTGTGATTTTTGAGGTGGTAATGGAGCTAGGTGAAGCAAAATCAAACATTTTCATCTTTGCTCAGTCATTCATCCATTCCTTGCTTCCTCCCCTTCCCTCCACCAGAAACCATCTCTGAGCCGGCAGACCGACCCACCCCCAACCCCTCCGCCACCCCCCCCAGCTCAACCGCTGGCGCCACCATCACCACCCCCGCCCCCTTCGACCGTAACAGGGTGTGGGGCATCCCGCCTCCGAGGACAGCCGAGACAGTGACCATTGAGCGGCCCCCAGCCACCACCCCCTATCCCACCCTCATCCACAACCACCCCATCCACACCCAGCCTCAGCCGCAGTCCACGCCCGCTGCCGCCACCACCCCCTCCTCTCGCAGCAGCAGCCCTACCCCTTCGGCCGCTGCGGCCTCCTTCGAGGGCTCGGGCAGCGGGGATCCAAGCGGGGACGACCAGACTGAAGAAGAGGAGGAGCTAGAAGAGGAAGCGGGTAGCGGCATCCCAACAGAGGCCAGTGGGGCAGAGGAGCCTGTCGGTAAATCCCTGCTCTTTCACTTCATTACCCATAATGCTTTGAGGGGTGTGTGGGAAGGGTTTGGACAAACTCATAGTCTCTTCTTAGCTGACATCATAACACATTCATGCCATCATCTGTTAATTGAAAGCTACATTAACATCAGCTTATGTATTTGTATGCAAATCGTCTTTTAGGAGACAAATGTCAAAGGCAGGCAGGCAGGGAAGAGAAATCTGTATAAACAGATGCTGTTGATGTCATTCCGCATAAGATGTATATCTCAATTTCAGACAGAAAGGAATGTATTTGCACGGTTCACTGTTGCTACATCACCCATGCTCTTTTCTCCCATTCCACTGGCGCTCTCACTCTCAACAGCTAGCAAAACAAACCCAGGCTCTGTAAAATACACTCTCGGCAGGCCGGATGGAACTGTTGGCCCGCATCCGGGGATCTCTGGAGCCTGACTTGACAGGCTGATGTGACTGGGAGGTTGAGGTGTGAGTGTGTGTGGAGGTCGCGTACCTTGTCACATGACTAGTCTCAAATCTTTCTCGACATGCCCCCTTGACTGTAATAGCAGGCTGTGGTTCCTGGGGCCTCTGCTTGGACAACAAGGAATGACTGAGACTTTTCAATCAGACCTTTTTTTAAATATTTTTCAGTTGTTGTTTTCCATCCATCCATCCACCTTGCCTGACAGCTTGCAGTAACAGGATAGGATTGATGGAACAGCGGGGCCCCAATGTGTTCTTCAGCTCTTCCTCCTCCCCTCTCGCTCCTTCTCCCCGACGCTTAGATTTATTCTCTTGTCAGAGGCTGACCAGAGTGCTCGGTGACGCGAGGAGCATGTAGCCTGTCTGCCGAGGAGACCCGGTTTCTTGTGGCGGTGTGTGTGTACGTGTGTGAATGAGTGTGTACCCAAGCATGCCTGGATGTTTTTTACATTGTGTATGCTCGTTGAAATACCGGCTCACACTTCAGTCTGTGAGTGTGAAAGTGTGAGCGGATTAGGAGATGATTGCACTGTGCAGATTTAAACATGGATATTTAAATCTGCACTAATCTGTGTTTCTTCACAACTGTACTTTGTGTGTTTGTGAGGTGTGCTCGTGCTTTTTATATGTATGTTGAAGTCTTATATTTGTTGTGTGTGTGTGTGTGTGTGTGTGTGTGTGTGTGTGTGTGTGTGTGTGTGTGTGTGTGTGTTAGTCTTATCTCCCTCTCCTCATGTCACTGAGTTTGTCCAATTCCGAGTGCACATATCACCGTCTGAGTATATAAATGTGAACAGGTCAGAGGTGTGCGTTTGTGCGTGTTTTTGTATCCACGCTCTGTTGAAATCTGTGCCTCTGTGCGTACCTGTGTGTGTGTGTGTGTGTGTGTGTGTGTGTGTGTATTTATTTGACAGCTCTCATGGCTCTTACTGGAGTCATGCAGCGTACCCTTGCTGTTGTGCAGAGCCCTCTTTCCCCCACCGGCGCTTTCCTCTCTGGCCCAGCATCTGTAAATCTGCAGACCACACGCCAACAGATGCCCTATAAACCCCCAGCCTCTTCCCCCTCCTCCCCCCAATCCTCTCGCCTCCTTTGACCGCGAGTCCTTGAGCAGGACGTCCCTCGCCTCTGACGTCTTTACGACTTGTTTAGCCGCGAGCTGTTTGCCTCCACGATTATTTCTAATCTCTGTGCGGCCATAAACTGCGCCGCCTCGACCAAGTCGCCCACCCTCCCTCCACCAACAGAATCATTAGAGAGGACGGAGCTTCGCTGCTGTTACACACTCTCATCCTTCAGAGGGAGAATGCCCAGCCACTTTTATGTCTTTTATGTCCCAAGATAGCCAGATATACAGTGACCGTAACGCAAACACGACTGTATGTTTCTTTTTTTCCCCTCCTCAGAAGCCTTGAAGGTAACTGTCAGCCAATCAGCAGAGAGCAGTTATCACATCCCTTCGGTATTTAAAGTGCTCTGTGTGTGACATGAATGGCAACAGTGCCCATTATGTGTTCCCTGCCAAAATGAGTTCCAGGTGTAAAATCATTTCCCATGAAAATGCCATATAATCACTCCTGACAGATGCCTCTATTAGCGTCCAATCAGAGGTCAGCAGACAAAAAAAACCCCACACACTCCCATCTGCAGGAGAAAGAGCAAGTTGGGAAGAAAAACAAAACGTTTTGTAGGTTTAGATCTTAGAAACACTACCCGTCTCCGGAACCTAAAAAGTATTTAAAATAGCTGTAATCTGAGATAAAATGGCTTGAATTTCTGAATTTTCTGAAGCTTAATGGATTATTATGAACCCCTGTGTATTACCCCCAGGTCCCACAGTAGCAAGCACCACTGTACCCACAGCTGAGGACAGGTCATCCTGTGACAACAAGGAGTTCGGCTGCTGCCCCGACGGCAAGACCCCAGCCAGCACTCCAGATGGCGCCAACTGCCCCTGTAAGTCCAAATGCCCCTTCGAAAAATACACCTTTTCTACCCTATGACCACCTGAATATTACCAAATTCTTCCTCCTCTGTGTGTTTGTCTCCTGTCAGTTGGCACTATAAGTTTGATAAGCTGTTCCACTAGCTTCTGTGAATCTGTGATTTAAACAACAAACACTTTGTTAGCATTGAAAAAACTGCAGGTCACATTAAAGAAATAGTCCAGCAATTTGGGAAGCATGAAGGCTGGAAGCAGGGGAAACAACTAGGCCTAATAACAACTCCACCAAACATTTTGTGTCTCTTTGTTAACTAGTACACAAACAGAAGTGTAATAATAACGATTTGTAGTTTAGTAATTCTTATTCCAAGCTGTTTCCTCCTGCTTCCGGTCTGTATGCTTTCTTCCTAATATACAGACATGAAAGTGGTATTGATCTGTCTCTCAGACAGAATGCTAATTTTAAGCCAAAATCTCTGCTGCTTAGAAAAGGTCTGCACCGTCCTGTTTTAGCATCATTGTGCAGTTTTTTCCTTCAGTCATAGATCAGCTGTTTGTGGGTTTCTGTTTGCTTGAAGGCTGCTAAAACCAGAAAAACTATGGTAGTGCCTAATAATTGTAACATTTACAGCCCGTGTCTAGACAAATGGATCAATCTTCACCACGTATTGTTGAGCAAGGTACTATAATAGTATTGAATTCCTCGTAATTTGTGTTTTTACAAACCTTAATGTGACTTTAAAGTAGGTTTTCTGACTTATGAAGCGGAATCCCAGCACTTCCAGCTTAACTTTTACTTTCTGTTGTTCTGAATGTCTCAATGTGACGAGCTGACATCACATGCTAATCATCAACTGTCTATATTAATCTACACGTCACTGTCTTGAATGGCCCTGCACAGAATGCTTGTCTATTTCTTGTCCAAATTACCTCCTCGTTTTTCCTTTCCGTCAATTTATAACCTTAATTTGTTGTTACATTTAGAATCAACACGATATTTTTTTTCATATTTAATGTTTACTTCGGGAATTGTGATATTGTGCCATCTGCCTTAAACAACCAGATGAACAGGTGGTATTTTTTTTCCTGCAGCGGTACTTGCATGAATCACCGCCCTCATATGTAAATGATAATATTGGCAGGTGGCAGAAAACCTAAACGGTGAAACGTTAAGCCTGACCCGAGTAATCCATGTTTGTGAATTTTACAAAACTTGACAGTATGATTCTGATATTAATCGTACCCTGCGTGATCCCCCGTGTGTTTCGTTTTCTCTAGCTATTCTTCAGAATTTTGAAAGATGAGTGGTTTGATACAAGAGTCAAAATCATATTTTAGGGGCCCCTGTGCCATAAATAACAATCCGTGTCTCTGTTCTTGCTTTTTCTGTCTTCCTCCACCTTCTTTATATTTCTTTTAATCTCTCACCTGTTCTTTTATGCACACACACACACACAAACACACAAACATACATATTCTTCACTTTATCAGTCAGTACTACTGTTTGGTATCTCCCTCTTGAGCTATATCTCACGCTTTTGTCTGCCTCAACTCAGTCAATCTCAGCCCAGTCTTGCATCAGTTTATTTCTCTCTGGAGTTGAGCGGGGAGAGAGTCGAGAGACTACCAGAGGCCGCCGAGCGCTGTTGTACCAATCAGTGCCTCCTGCCAGACTCGGTTCATAAAGATAAAGGGCTTCTTTCTCCCCTTTGCTTCTCTATCTCTCTCTCCCTCCGTCCCTTGGTTGAAATCTGCTCTCTATTTGTCCCAGCGGTGTTAGCCTGACTGATTGTGAAAGGAGGGATTCTCTCCAGCTCCCGTGGGAGCCACAGGTCACGACTTGAAAGAGCCGAGGCCACAAATTAGTGCGCAGAGTTGCATTTCTGCCGTGTTGAAGGTCCCAAAGCCTTCCAATAAACCAGCAGAGTTCACTGCCACACAATCCACAACATGATGTGAAAATATGAGGCCGCCTTTAGCCTTACATAACCTTTTGCCATTTTTTCCTTTATAAAAGATAAAACCAAACAGAGATTAAAAAAATGGAGTGGCACATCTATTGAGTTCAGATTGGATGATCTTTGGCCCCAAATCCAGGCGACGATAGAAGCATGTGTTGTATGAACACCTGTAACAGGTTTTAGCTGTAAGACAGTTGTAACAAATCCGCTAAAGCCTGTAAATATTTATCTGAGCCGACAATGACGGCACACCAGCGATCAATACTTCATTCAGCTCAAGTGATACCAATAAAAGCAGGCAGCGCGATAGGCTGATCGATAAGCCGGATCCTTTTCTCTCCTGAGGAGGGCTTAGCCGATCCTGCGCTCATTAGAAGTGAAATGACACGTCCCTCATGCTAGAATATCCGCTGTCTCATTGTGCCATCCGATATATTGACGTGAGCTCTCTGCCGTCTCAGAACGAAAAGGACTAATTGTTCGCTGTTCCAATCCACACAGTTTATTGAGACATCAAATGGTGAAGTGGCTCAAGGTTGAGTTTAGTCACACACGTTCACACACTCAAGGAGACCTATGAAACCCTTTTTGTATTCAGCTGTAAAGCTTCACGGTGGATGTCAGACCTTGGTGAAGAATGGTTTTTTTTTATAGTATTCAACCATGGACATAGTTTTGGGTGGGTTTGTCCAGGTGTTGAGATAATCTATCCTGACAACTGTAAGTGCATTGGTTCCTAATGTCTTAACCTGAAAAGAGAAACACTGCAGGACCTCCATATGTTACATTTAACCCATGCATATGACATCAAAGATAATGACCAGCCAAAGTTAATGGCACACTAAGCTCCAGCTACTGTAAACTCTTCCATATGCCAGTGGAAGTCTGACAGATCCATTACATTTTACAGTACACTAGAATCTGATAGTCAAATAGCTCTGTCCCTCCTTTTATCGCCCCCTTTCTTTCTCTCTTTACGTCCGTCACGGTAGTGGGCTGGAAAATCACCCTCTCTGATGTTTGTCTTCTTTGCAGATTAAAAGTCAAGATCTCCCTCACTGTCGCCCCTCTCTTCCTTCCTTCCCCCTTCATCTTATCGGCCGAACCCTGCCCATTTTGCCTCTATTTTATGGCTGCCTTCACATCTGAATCGATGTGTGCTGCCCGTGAAAGTACTGTAAAGAGGGGAGACAGAGAGAACGTGAGTGGGGAGGCGGGTGAGTGTCGGCAGAGGCTGCTGTCCTTTTCATGCAATTTTAACCAGGCTGTGTCAGTCACCGGTCTGGCGGCATTAAAGAGACAATTACGGCTATCTTTCACGATAATCATACAAGTGCTCTTCCCGTTCTCCCTGGCGTTGCTCAGGCAGGGGCAGCCATGATTGATTTGGGCAATTTGTTCTGCTGATTACGAGCGGTGTGGAAGCCTGGCATCAGCCCCTCACATACTCCTCCGTTCTTCACCTCACACACACACACAAATCCCCACCACTTTCAGCTTTATTTGGAGCCCTCTCCTCTCTGTCGGCAGTATGAAGAAACCGTATAGAGAGTTGATAAATGTTGGACAACATAACCCCCAAGGTCGGACAGGGAGGCTTTCTCTTTGCTGAAGACGGCACTTTTGAGAGTGCCTGTGCGCTGTTTCCTCTATAGTGTGTGTGTGTTGTTTTTTCTTTCATGTACTTGTGTGTCTAACTTGTTGTCTTTTTACCCAGCCCTCCATGCCTCGGCCAGCTTTTGGGACGAGTCTCGGTCTGGTAAAACTGGCCCATTTTTCCACCTTTCCTTCTTCTTTGTTCTTCCCTTTCTTCACTCATATCTCACAGTCCACCTCTTCCACCACCACAACCTCCACCACCACCACCCCGTCCTCCTTTAACAGCCAAACTCCAGCCCTCCTTGTTTAAACCCCCACGCAATCAGCAACAAACTCACTAACCTCCCTTTGTCAAACACACACAAACACACAGTCCATCACTAACCCAAGACTGGCACTTCCCCAAAATGAGCACTGTGTAAAGGCAGCGGGAACTGAGTGATGGTAGAAGAAGGTTTGAGCTGTGGTGTTTCAGAATCACATCTGCTTTCCTCGCCTCCTCTCCTTCCAGCCACCATGAGGTTCAGCGGTTTCCTGCACTTGGACCAGGTGGAGGGCCAGGAGATTTTCTACACCCCCGAGATGGAGGACCCCAAGTCGGAGCTGTTTGGAGAGACGGCCCGCAGCATAGAGAGTGCTGTAAGTGCTGTAGGAGCAAGTAGTGTTTAGAATACAGTTTTAGTAACAATAATGGTTTGTTTTTTGCTGTATCTGCTGTGAGAAATTCCCCTGTGGACAGTAGTGGGTTAACTTATTTACATTTTACCATTAAAGTAAGACTCTGAAACTGTCTAAAGAAAAAATAACACAATATTCTCCCTACATATGAAAAGTTGACTAAAAAGCAATAAAATACACTCTTCCTTAATTTGATACAGTCTGGGGTTTTGCTGCTACTGTTTTTCTTAGTCTGGTACAACCAGTAGCTTATGGTGGCTAATGTAAATAAACGTAATCAGTGCAATTGTTACACTACATTTCAGCATGTCACAGATAAACATTTCATATAAGCAAAACACACCTACCCCACCAGGAAACATATTTATTTCTTCCTGCTTGTGTTCCCGTTTTGCTGGCTTTCACTCGAGGTCCCTTAATGATGACGTCTTTAAAGCTGCACTAATCAATAATTTATGTATAAGCTATGGATCAAATGACCATGTAAGTGAAAGGTCGAGGTCACTTCTGCTGTCTTTTAGCCTCTTTTAGCGCTTTGTCTTGGTTTTCAGCCCAGTGAGCTCGCTCTCGTCAACACAATTTCAGTTTCAGCTGGACAGTGTTGCTTTTATAGAGATCAAAACAAAGCTTAAAGCAGAGTGAATGTTATATACATGGATTCAACATGTTTGCTGTAACAATTCACACTATAATGGGATGTAATCGGTTATGTTTTCAGCTTGTTCTGCTCCCCTAAAGTAGGCAAAAAAACCCTCAATTAATACTCCTTTAAAGCAACTGAATCAAGTGGCAATTGCCACAGTGGCCACTGTTCACCATAGTTTAAATTTGAGTTGAGTTTTCCCAAGAAAAGAGTGGAAAAGCTTCTGAATCAACATTCAAAGCATCCAGAGACGCTGAAACTCTTCCAGACTTCCAGCCAGACTAATCAAATTCTTTGAGCTCCTTCAGGCAGGCTCAGGGAGGCTTCGTTGCAGGTTTTACAGACTTTGACACCCCTGAAGCTGCTGAGTAATATTCTGCCACACCGGGCTGGAGTGATTTCTCTGGTTAGACATCTGATAGAAAAATAACAATGATAAAAAGGTATTCGCTTGCTGCGGTCAGAGAGGGACATACATCTTATCAGACATAGTCTGGCTGATATTTGATTTTTAATAAAAGGGCGATATTGGCAAAGTGTTACATCAGGTGACTCCTAGGAGGAAATATAATGATTGAATACCAGTTTTTTTGAGGTAGGTAGCTCAGAACCAAACAATACTCTTCACCACATTGTTGTAATAATAATATTTGTTTCATATCGAAATATAAATTCTGATGTTTTTCAGAATAAGATTTTCCTCTCATATTCTGATGATTAATTAAGAATTTTCATGGAATTTGGCTGGTGCATTTCATTTCAAGCATGCAAGCTTCAGGGCTGAGTTAGCATAGACATTACACGAGGCTTCCAGAAACTCTTCAAGTTTAATAAGAGAACTATGAGGGAAAAAAAACTAACAGCTCTCTGCAGGCTTGTGCAAAGACTAATTTGTCGATTGCTTGCCAAACACTTCACAGCACCAGAAAGCTGCATCTCATGTGAGATTAATTAAGATTTTCCTGATATTTGAAAAATCAAGTCCTTATTCTGGATATGAATCTCATAACTGCGGATGCTCGTGATGCCAGTTGCTGTTAGCCAACCGAGGCTCAGGCAGGCAGAGAGCCTGTGCAGTAATCACAGTTTGGCCCAGGTGGTTTACCCTGCTCGAATTTCTCCACTGTCCGTTTTCTTTGTTGAGCTCAGACCTTTGAACAAAGTCTCTGTTGTCAAGCCAGGGCCTCGCTCCTCTGATGAAATGGGGACGTCTGTGTGTGTCTGTATACACTGTACACATATACCAGCTGTTGAATCGGTGTCACTAGCCTCCACTGGGACCTAATCTACTACCTCACAGCGATTTGTGCGTGTGTGTGCGCTCGTTAACACTTTTGGGGCGTGTGTGTGTGGGTCTCTGAAGCCTGGGGTGCCACTTGACAGCAGCCACCCCCCTCTTCATCTTCCAACACACACACACACACACACACACACACACACACAGAATATACATAGATAGTATACACACATAAAAGAATCAAGCCACTGTGCAATGTGTAACAATTAGTGAATAAATTAGGATGTGTGAGAGAAAGAGAAGGGGGGGGGAGACATCAGGAGGTTTCTAGGTCAGTGTGTCCACAAGAGAGTTTGTTCACCGCCATTTCCATCCTAAAGCTAGGTTTTGAGGATTTGGTTTTTGACCTGTCTACTTTGCTGTCACACCTCAGCCCACAAATTAGAGGGGAGATCATCTGAATAGTCAAGCTGAACTGAGTCTACTGAATGATTAGTGTCACTGGCCGAGTCAGCAGCTTTTTACACCAGCTCACCTCGCCGGGGTCTGGTGTGTCGGTGAAAGGCTTACTGAAAGATTAGAAAAAGCCACAGAAACAGTGGATGTGATAACTCTGCTGCAGATGGTGGTTGCTGAGCATTAAACCTTATGCGACAATGCGTAAACCCACTGGTTTCCAACCTGGTGTCTGGAACCCCACTAGGGGTTGCCAAAGCTTCACAGGGGGGGTTGCTAGGCCTTCTTGATTTCAAGGGGTATAAGAAAACTTTTTAAAATATACAGTAGGCCTGTAGCTTAGCTTTGCAAATGATCACTCTCTGCTATACAGCCTCGCCCTGCACTAGAAAAATACGCAGTTAAAACAACCCCAAGTACCAAGGCTAAATCCTTGGTGCTCAATAATACTTCTCTATGGGTTCTACTCCAACCTCTGGCACTTTGCTGCATGTCATCCGCTCTCTCTGCCCCCGTTTCCTGTCACTCTACAACTGTCACTATCAGTTAATAAAAGCCTCCCCAAAACAATCAAAGAGCTAATAGAACACACGCACAGAAACACTAAATTTGTCAAAAAAGAAGCCTATTAAGTATGTATGATTGTTAAAAATAAAATTAAACAAGAAATAATGTGTAAACATCCTGCAGTTTTTGCATTCACTATTTCAGTTAATTGTACAGTTTATCAGTTGTTCTGTACTGTTATTATTATGCATTAAATATAAATAATCCATAAAATATGGCACATAGTCAGGGTCATCAGTTTACTCAATAATAGCAAAGGGGTCCTTAAGGAGAAAGGTTGGGGACCAGTGGGTTAACCTAACAAAATCGAACTACGTAGTCGATGACTGTATGAATCTGACAGAAACTGTATGAAATGATTCAATTCCACTTCTACCACACATCACAAGAGGTCCAGCTGAGTATGGCTCTTTTATGAAATTGTTTAAAAACATCATTTTGTGGACAATGATTGGCTTTAGAGGAATCAGTGAGATGCAGATGGGGTGTGTGGAGGAGGGTTTAGTGGAAACAATGGAAGCAGCCACTCACAGGATGCTCCAGTAAAGTGGGTTAGCAGGCCCTGTGGCTCCTGTCATTTCAACCAGCAGCCCAGATGAGGACATGGCGTAGGATTTACCTCTTGTTTCTTGTTGCTTTCGAGTGTGCAAATGTGAGTAATCCACCATGAGGCCGACAAGAGCAGAATTATGGGTAAACACTGAGTGCTGTATGTGTAACTTTTTTAAGTTCCAGCATGAAAATGGTCCAATTTTCAGATCAAATATTAGACCAGATTTTTTGGCTGAAGGCAAATTCAGTCTAACTGCAGTCATACCAGCGTTTGCTTAAAAAAATATTTTAGTCAAACCTCCTTCTGGAGCTCTTCTGGCTGTTAGTATTTGCACACAGTGGGGGCATCAGAAGCAAAACCAATCAGGAGCACATGTCAGGGCAGCATGGCATTTATCTTAGCTCTTCCCGAAAACTTGTCCCTATAATTAATGCCACGGCTGCAGCTAAATGTCAATTTGTGCACCCACACCCGATAGGTTTCTTCTCTGCACCCCATTTTGAAAGGCAGTCTTTCTTCCTTGGAGATAGAGTACAGTCTTCTGGAATTGGACTCGCCGGCTATGATAGCGTGGAGCTCATTACCAGCCTCATTTATCATCTCTCTCTCTCTCGTTCTCTCTCTCTTCCCCAGCTCAACGAGTTGTTCAGGAAGTCGGAAGTGCACAAAGACTTTATGAGCGTTCGTGTCCGTAACCTGGCCCCGAGCAACTCCATCCTGGCCTTTGTGGAGGCCCACTTCAAACCAGGTGAGAAATCTTTGAAGGGAGCAGAAGATTTGACAAAAAAAAAACCTCAATAATATAATGATTAAAGACAGTAGCTAATAGAGAGATATGTGGTTGGAATCAGTTATGGTTTGTGCTCCTTTGTCTTTTAACACACAAGATATCTTAAAAATTAATTGCTGAATTTAAATGAAATTGGGATAAAAGTTAGGCCGTTGGCCAAGGAGGACCTAATTATGTTTTTTGTGCAGAACAAGCCACAGTCACCATTTTTCCAACATTTTCATTTGTAAGTCCAGTGTAAGGTGGAGATGCAGCATTTGTTCTCTTCTGGCACTCTATTCTTTTTATTATTCTTCCTAGACATTTAATTCCGTCTTCACTGAGTTTAGCACATAACATTTTTGAATCATATTTTTAATATTCCATACAGTTCTCTTAAAATGTAAAGCAATTGTGCAACAGCAACCAAATTGTACTTGCACATAGCCACTCTGAGTGGTCCTGCAAACTCAAATGGTTTTTTTTCCTATACATTTTGTTTTAATATATATTATAAAAAAATGGCCAGTAGTCATGCTTTCCTTGAACAATTTGCTCCATTCATCCTTGTACAAAACATTACCAGGATTGAAGCCTTTTCCCGAAAATCATTATGATTTTCTATTGCTAGGTATATTCTGATACAGATCCAAGGTTAAAAACATGTAATCATTGCTACTATTAAAATAATAAATTTAGAGGCTTGTGCATCCTTGGCAGAGGTATGTTGTCTTTGAGTGCTTTTCTACTTATTTTTCATTTGGCTCATAATATTGCGAGCCGCTGAATTTTCTTCCTCATTTGTATGTTTTTTTAATTTTCTTCTCAATGCCAACTTAATCTCTTTCATGCAGCAATTTGACCCTGTTTCAAAACCCACAATATCATAAGAAAGTTTTTACCTCTACTTAAATGTTGAGATTTGTGTTTGTTATTCATCAGAGCGAGGAAAAGTTTTCCAAATGACCGCATCTGTGATATTAGCACCTTGGTTACAGGTAAAGGTAAAATTCAAAACACGAATGGAACGTGCTGTTACTCTCAGATCAATTTACAGCTGTTTTAATACAGTAACAAACACTGGAAAACAACTAAAGTTGAGTTACTAATGTTAGAGGGTTTTGTATATATATGAATTCAGTTTAGACTTATATGGTTGACACCACGGCTGGGCCTTTAAGCTCTTCTGTTAGCATACCATACCCCCCCCTCACACCCCAGGCGCTTTTGTTTTTTACGAGCACCATTTAGCGTCCTTCATACCCTTCATGCAGGGTGAGGGGTGCTGTTAAGCAGCGCTCCTCCATGGCCAGTAAAGCGAACATCTGTGGCAAACGTTATGAGAACGATTCATCTAGAAAGAAGCCGGACAAACAGCAGGTGGAGGACAAGTGGTCCCTGGAGTCCCTCCACCTGTCATACACAGGGCTGTCTGGTGTACCCATTGTACCACTAAAGAAGCTTGAGTAGTCCTGTATTTGCTGTGGAGTGCTCCTCAGAGGCCTCGTCCTGAGTGGTTGTACCTCTTGTTTATTGTAGATACAAAATACTCGGTGGAGGACATCGAAGGATCCCTGCTGAAGCAGCTGAAGGCCTCCAAAGACACCAGCATCGCCGTGAAGAAGCCGGAGGACGAGAATATTCGCTTCACCAATTATGGTAATAGAGTGTGGACTTAACAGGAGAGTGTGGGGATTAATAAAATGAAAAGGGGTTTTAAGTTATTCATGAGGTGATTTATCAAAGGTTTTACAGGTCTTGAATAGGAAATCTCAGGGCCGCAAGCTCAACATACTTTAACGTCTCTTTCTCTATTTTCCATTGTTTCCTCCGGCTCTGTTTACAGGCCTCTCTTCCATCCCCTTCTTCACCACCACTACCACCACCACGGCGTCGGTCACCACAGCTGCTCCCACCACCACAACCACCAGGCTCCCCCCAACCTCCGCTTACATCACCCGCCGACCGCCAGGCACTACCCGCAGGCCTTACAGCAGCAGACGCACCACCACAACCTCAGTGCCAGTCACCACACCGCTACCCACCACCACCACCACGGCAGCTGTCACCACCACCACGCTGCCTCCAGCCACCACCATCGCCCATGTCAGGGGCAAACTTCACCACAAGACCCAGAAGCCCTGCAGCTCCCACCCCTGCCTCCACGGGGGCACCTGCGAGGATGACGGCACTGACTTCAGTTGCAAGTGCCCCGCCGGGCGAGGAGGCTCTGTGTGTGAGAAGGGTGAGTTTGTTCTCTTTATATATTAGGAAGTATTTCTTTTTCCGTATTTGTTATTACTTTCAAATCAAAAGTTTAAAAGTCTGAGCTTATTTTAAATTCATCTAGGAAACTGTGCTAGAACAGACTTTCCCTGTAATATTGTACAATAGCAATTAGCAATTTCAAAGACACCATTTTTAGGCACTCCACTTTCCATTGTGCCAATCATACCTTTTAGCTGTTCTATAATCACTGCTAACGACATCCTCAAGTGCTTTAATATATTTATAAAGTAGCAGAAACACACCATTATAATAAAAAAAAATCGAAAATTAAAGGAATGTTTTATTTAATAAAAAAAAAAACATACTCCCTCTGCTAAGCAGCAGTTTTGTCTAATTGTAGCTTTACAAAGTGGCTGCAAAGTGACACCTTAAGTAGCAGTGTGAGTAATGACTTTCAGTTAGTACTGGAATATGTAAATGCAGTGTTACGTGGTCACAGATGTGGATTTATTGGGTCGTTAAAAGCTCAACAAGACAACAGCAATCAGAGCTCAGGACAGAGATTTTTTAAAAACTTGAGATCAAAGAGTTGAGGTGTGATTGAGTCAGACACAGAAATATCTCCTCGGCGGCTGCGTTTCAAACTCATCTCAAGTGCTTCAGACAGGTTCAGCACCTCAGAAGTGAGCAACCGCTGAGCCGTTCACCAAAGGAAACACAGACTCCAATCAGCACCGCGGAGAAAATCATAAATCAAGGAGAACTTCTTGAGAAGCACAACTCTTTTGTTTCTTCCCTCTTACCCTACTTTGAGATTTTTGGGGGAATGAGGAGCAACCTCACGCAGCTGCATCTTAAGATAATTGACACTAATTGCTTTGATGGGGATTAGCTGGTGAGAATCAGTGTGTGTCTTTGAGTTAGAGTGGCTAAATGAAATCATGTGCACACTCACACACACACAGATACACACCCACAAACAGCCACCGCCAGCCTCCCCCAGATCAATCAAGTCATTAGAAAAGAGGCAGCTCATCAGCTGCCATTCTCCTCAGAGAGACGGACAGAAAGACAGATGGATGGAGAGAAAAGGAGCCCGGGGGAGAAAATGGATGATAATAATCATAATTGTCGAGTGGCGTAAAAACAAAGGTTTCCTGTGCGCGTGTGTGTACACGGGCATGTGAATGTGTATTGAGGGTGGGTGAAAAGCTGCGCTCCTCCTCTTTCTTGACCTTCTCCTTTTGATAAACTCTGCAAATCATCATTCCTAAAATAAACTAGACAGAAAGGCTTATTTCTCTGTAATCAAGAGCCAGTGACACACCACCTCCTCATGCTCACACTTAATTATGCACATTAAACGCCTATTACGCCATGAAAAAGTAAGTCATGTAGTAATGACAGGATTGGCTTGTTGTCTTCATTCCTCCACAGTGATCAAGTACTTCATCCCGTCATTTGGTGGCCAGTCGTACTTGGCTTTCCAAACAATGAGTGCCTACCACACAGTCCGCATTGCCATGGAGTTCAGAGCGTCCGAGATGACTGGCATCCTGCTCTACAACGGCCAGGATGGCAAGAAGGACTTCATCTCTCTGGCTCTGGTCAACGGCAGGGTGGAGCTCAGGTGAGCACGGCAGGAGTTGTCAGGCAGCGGCCTTGTCAGCTGTTGATTCTGCTGCTTGTTCTTTGATTAAACTTGATGAAACTTAAATGATCCCCTCGGGGGAACAGGGTCATTGCGGCGGCAGCTGAGAGAGGATGTAGATAAGAATAAAACAAAGAGAGAGTGCTGGATAATGAGGCAAATAATTACAGCGAGTAAACATGTTGCAAACGCCACTGCCAGAAAATAAATAAAGACGCAGAAGCTTCGTGACAGATTTGCAGGTTGCGGCTATGAAGACATGCTTTCAGAAATATGTTAAAACTTTCATGCTGTTCACATGATCACGTTTGCAGATGGCAGGAACATATGGACAGAAATATGTGCAGGAGGTTTCAAATTTGGCATTTCATATGTCATTTCTAATAACATATATACAGAGTTATGGTTTATGTGAAAATACACAGTGACATAGAAATGCCTCATAGATGCATTTGACTGAACATGCTGTACATAAAGACTGCACTGAGGATAGAAGCAACAGTAGAGTAGCAATATTGGGATTTTGCAGCTGGTTTATTAGATAATTAATTCAAGTATTTAATTCCTGCATAAACGATTTATCAATTAACTCTCCAGAAACTTTACAAAATTGAAATATTTATTAATATTGTAACCTCAAATCACATACACTTTAATATAAGATTTAATTGTTTATTGGATTGTTTTTGCATCTGCTGCGTCCATTGTGTGGAATGTGTACGGTTATTTGAGTGGCCATTTAAAAAGAGTACTGCAGTGATTTAGTATTGTGCTTCCATAAAATTGGGGTAATCACAAGAATGGTAAAAATCAATGAAGCATAGGCCGAGATATCCTGACTTTTAGTCCCTAGTATAGCTCCAACTCCAAAAACATTGGATCTCCAGCCTCCCATAATTCACCTTCTTAGTGTCATTTAATCTGTTTGATGGATCTGTTTACTGTTTGATTTGTAGGCTCAGTATGACTCCTTGTGACTAGTAAACATACAGCATTTGAACATGTGTTTTTTTAAGGCTAGTACCACTTTTGAATTTGTATGGCTGACAGTAACCGAAGGCTTCATCCAACCTGATTAAATTGGACCATTTTCCTGCCAGAAACCTGCAGAAATACAAAGTATTCATCTCTTCCCCCGCAGTGGAATTGTATGCATAAAAAAATCATTCGGGGTAAGACGTCAGAAAAGACGTGAATGGACTAATTAGAGATTCTGCACCGTGTCTGTTTTGGACCTATTATTTCAACCCCCCCCCTCCCCCGCTTCCCTTATCTGTTGGGTCTCGTGTTTCACCCTGACCCCTCGAAATCCCTTTCAGTTCTTCCCAACCTGGCCAGGTTAGATTTCTCTATTCATAGCGAAATCAATAGAAAACTAAAGGAGATCATTAGTCACTTGTGCTTTCAAATGGAGCTCTGCCTCAATTCCAGAAATACAGCAGTGAGATTACCACCCACCGCTCCACAAATCCAAGACGTGGGGAGAAGAACTAATTATTTGTGGCAGATAATTGCTCTCAGGTTGTGCTAATACTACCATATGTGTGGGTGAACATACACCGCAGCTCTTTTCTGTCATGATATGGCTTTTTTCCCAACAAAACCTCATTAGATAAAATGTTTAATTAAAAGATTTAATTAATTATTTTTTAAGTCAGTAACTGCCTCATTCTAGTCACATAGTTTAGAATCCCAAATGGGAAGTCTTGTATCTTTTCTTTTCATCCTCCTCTGTTTCATGAGCAGATTTCTGCTTGTCATTAGGCACCGTTGGATAACGAACAGACATATTGTGTGGAAAAGAACCTGAAAGTGTTGCAAACTAATATGAAATGTGATACAGGTTTAAAGTGACTGAATGAGTGAGTCTCTAACATGCTTCGTGTCTCCTCTTCTCAGGTTCAACACAGGTTCGGGCACAGGCACAGTGGTCAGCAAAGTACAAATCAATCAGGGACGCTGGCACCAGCTGGTGGTCACTCGCAACCGTCGCAACGCCATGCTCAGCGTGGACAACGAGTCGCTCATCGAGGGCGAGAGTCCACGCGGCACAGACGGCCTCAACCTTGACACCGACCTGTTCATCGGGGGAGTGACGGAGGAAATGAAGCCGGAGTAAGAGCTTCGATCTGCTGTTACACAATGTGATGATAAGATCCAGAGCAGGAAGCAAATCAGACAGAAAGTCCATTAACCGGCTTCTCTTAGATGAAACCTTTCAGTCTGCAGCTTTTCATTTTGAATCTTGCACTTTGTCCATTTTGCTGACTAATTCTGTTGTTGTTGTTACCTATATCTCTCATTGCCAGATTAACCCTGTGGGGGAAAAAAATTAACTGTGAACCATTTTAACTCATTTATTTAGAAATGTGCTCCAAATTACTCCAAACCAACTGACCTGGTGAATGTGGGACCTCCTTACTTACTTCCATTAGGTGGATCTCCAGTCTTAGTTGACTAAAGACATGATTTTCAAGACACTGATCTCTCGTGTTGTAATGAGATACAGTCACTTAAACTATCCTATCTTCACTTTTCATTATTCCAGCACTAGTTTTAGCAATTCATTGTTAAAATTAATGTGAGAATGTCTTGGATGTGCACTAATTGATGGTAAAATATGCTCTTTGGATGAATTTTGGATCATCCGTTAGTCTTATAGGACTGTACTTGAGAGTCATGTCAATATACTTTAGATGAATCAGCTCTGTATTTAAGCAGTTAATGAGATTTTGAACCGATGGGATTTGAATAGTCTTGGAAAAAAAGTAAAGATTTGAAGTCAATCAACAGCTGAAAAGAAACTAATAAGACTAAAATTATTCTTGGACCTCATCCCTTATTGTAGTATATTGAGGTACATTGCTGCATTAAATGTATCAGAAATATTAAACAGCACACGGCATGGAAGAGCTTCTTTACTCCAAACTCTGTGTTATAAAGTGAGGGTCAGTAGTGTAATAATTGCAACTGCAGGCTCTGTCAAACGTTGTGTTGAAAAAAGACATTACATTCTTTCCCTTTATCTTTTCCTCTTTAGTGTAAAGGAAAGGACGGCAGTAGCCACAGGCCTGGTGGGATGCATCCGCATGCTGGATGTCAACAACCGGGTGCTCAACCTGCAGGAGAACGGCGGCGACAGTCTGTATGGCAGCGGTGTGGGTGAATGCGGCAACAACCCCTGTCAGCCAAATCCCTGCAAGAACGGTGCTGCATGCCAGGCCAAGGAGGCAGAGATGTTCCACTGCAAGTGCAGCAAAGGATTCTGGGGTAAGATACCAAACAAAAGGGAGCGTCATACTGGGATTTCTTGAAAGTCATGGAAGCTTTGAGAGGTTTATTCCCGGCCGTCACAATAACTACGATATTGACATACTATGTATGAGTATGCGTCACCAACATTTTAGCCAGCATGATCCGCGAATAAAAAGCACGGTTTTCCCTACCATCACTTTATTGCCTGATAAAGAATGCATGGCTCTATAGCCTCCCCCTGTGCCAACAAGTGCAGTTTTTGTGAACACAGCCTAGTCCATTTTATGTATTGTTTTGGTTGTGTTTGTTTTATTTATCAATGCTATTTTAATCCTTTTTCCAAATTCCAGTGCCTGAATATTCTTAAGAATTAAGTCCATTGCTCTTTGAAAGGGTACACTTGCATTATTGTGATTATCATATATCAGTGGCACAAAATGGTCTTAAAATGGCAATAATAGCTTTTATCGCAGTTATTTCTAGGACAATCTATCGTCCAACATAAGTAGTTATTGTGACAGAACAACTTTATTTCAGTGTAAGTAACAAGGGAATAAGTAGAGGATATATTCATTCTTATGTGAAATTTCCAGACTTTTCTAACAACTTGTTAAAATTATGTTCATGTCTCTACTTTGCCTTCTCTTCTGGGATTCACTGTGGTCAGGACTTTCTCACAAATCCTAAGTAAGCTTGACAGCCTAATTTGACAGTGTAACTCATGCCCCCAGCAGGAGCGCTGGCAGTCATTTTGTAAACACCAACACCATCAAATATGTGCGTCCAGCAGAGAAATGAGAGATTAAATGTTGACACGGCACAGAAAACATGAAAACTTCCACCAAATGCTCAGTGAATGGCCTTTGGCCTATCTCGTCTTCTACATCCGTTCCTCCTCTTTTTTCTCACTCCAGCAGATGCCAACTAACAAGCAACTCAGAGAGAGTATAGTTAAGAGCAGACACCATCAGGGCCTAGCCAAGCATGCCCCTTGCTGGTTGTACAGTCTGCTGCACAAAGTTTCACACCAGAACCAAATTAAATGTCAGAGTTAACTTTTATGCTGGAATAGTAAAGGGTTTTATACTCATATGGGGGCAGCTCAGTGGTTAGGGAAACCACATTTTAAATTTTAAGAGCCATTGAATTTAAAATGTGGATCAATAAAGTATCACATTACATTATTATTGCCTTTTATATAAGAGGTGCTTTTATGTTTTGTTGTTATTGAGAAGGCCTGGAAGAAGCAAAGATAATGCTCCACTCTGAAGAAGCATTGCTGTGATCAAAGTTGTGTTGGCAACATGGCGTAAAAAAAAAATGGTGATAATGAGAATTGGACCGTCGCCTGCAGACTCACATTCAAGTTAATTTTGTCATCATGTCAGTTAAGAAAGTGGCCGAGATTACTGGCCTCAATGGGGGGGGGGGGGCAGATCACAGAAAGCAAGAAAGACAGAATAAATGTGTATAGAGAGTTGTAGTGAGAGAGAGGACATGTCAGGACAGCCTGATGAATGAGGGGGGTGAGTGAGTATTAGAGCTAAAAAAAAAAAAAAAAAAAAGATGGGAGAGGAGGGAGCGATGTGAAAAAAAGAACTGTGGTAGGGAAGAAGTGAGAGCGGAGGATAAAAGCTAGCTTCCAAAGGCATGAGTGAGGAAAAACGGGGGAGCCCTGTGAGCACAGCGGGGATGGGGTTCATTAAAGCGCTCTCCTCACCACAGGCTCTGACTGCTAAAGTAATGACGGGTGAATTCAGATGGGCTGTGGCAGAGGGCAAAACCATCATCCACCAGACGCTCCCGAGCATTTCCCACAGTCAGCGTTGGCCCAGAAACATGGCCGCATGGCGGGGAGGCTCTCCACTGTTTAATCTGGACGTGTAATATTTCTAAATCCTATTAGAAAATGACCTCTATTACAGAGGAAATCCTCGTACCCCGCTTCTCTCCCCTTTTTTTTGTCTCCCCCTCCTCTCAGATGGAATAAAAGAGAAAGTAGTTGAAAGCGTTTGGTGGTTTTCTCATTGTGGATTTGTATGTGTCTCCAGGTCCAACTTGTGCTGACGTCCATGATCCATGCGAGCCCAACAGGTGCCATCCATCCTCCCAGTGCCAGGCGCTGCCCGAGGGAGGCTACAAATGCGAGTGCCCCATGGGACGTGAAGGGCGGCACTGCGAAACAGGTAATCCGACTAAACAGTGTATATCGTGGTGTAACGTCAGGGCCCAGTTGTTCTCTTTAGTGCTTATCAAGGAGCAGCAGTGTTTCTGGTCTGGTTTGCCTCTTTTTGTGTTTTTTTTTTCCTTTCCGCTCTGTGACATTTCCATCCATGCTGAATCGAAAAGTGAGATCAAACGGAGAAAGACAGGGGGGTGGGGGGTTGAGCCTTCAGGGTGGGAGGGGATGGGAGGGTTGGTGGGTTGCAGAACTGAGGGAGATGATTGGCCCCGTCGGGCCATTCACCACATCGACTCGGCTGTGCTTGTTAGTGGGTAAGCGGCATAGGAGCTGCATTCTTCCTCCACTCCCTCCCTCCCTCCCTCCCTCCCTCCCTGCCTATCCGCCCACAGGTGTTGTGTTCAAACATTGTTGTTGCTGCTTAGCTCCACATGGCAGAACCGGGCCGCGGCTGGGGAAAAGACCAGAGCACGGCTCAGCTGCTTTTGAAGTTCATCATTAGCACTTTTGGCGGTGTCGCATTCGGAAGTCTACCCGTGGTTTTTCCCTCCCTGGCTTTTTAGATGTTGTCGTGACTGTTTGCAGAAGTGAAGTTGACTTCTGTAACTGTGAATGAAAGAGAATATACTGTCATCCACGTTCCTAACAAAAGAGAAACATGCACCCTCTGCACCCCCACGATTTTGGAAAAACCAGATTGGGATCGCCTTCTTCCAAGCCCCAAGTCCCAGTTAGCAGGTGATTAAAATAAATTGAGGTGAACCAAAATCAATGCCGTGTGAGCGAGAGCTTCTCCCCTTCCAAAAGGCTATTTTTTTTTCACAGGAATCAATGAGATGACTAATCGCATCAGTCCTCCCTGCCCGCAGTGATTTATGGGAGCGTCAGTCAGCCAGAGTGTCAGCCCCAGACAGGAGCTCACAGATAAGGCGGCAGTCAGGCGGACATACCCTCTCAGGGCTGCACTGAGAACAGTTAAAAAGACAGGTAGCTTAGAGCCCACTCATCAGACGCCTGAAGATGAATTAGTCATAATATTAAGTGTGTAACCTACTGTGTGTGTGCGCGTTCAGTTGAGCAATGGTTTCCATTTCAGTTCCACCAGGGTTCGTCGGTGCAGCTCACTGCTATAATATCCACCATCAAGGGCTTTTCTCAAGGGTGTTCCAATAGTATTGAATGGCCTACTTTTCTCTGTGCTTTTACCCTGTGATACTGTAAATCATTGCAATTTAGTGATGAAAACCGGATCACTTGAATTCAGCCGCTCCTTGAAAACCTAACTGAAGGGGCGAGTTTAAATTTTAACGTTTTACATTCATCACCTTGGTTAGAATAATCCAGGGGCCAGCTAATGCTTGTGTGCCTGTTTGGGCGTGTGTGAGGGAGATGCTAGATGCAATAGCTCCTTAAGTATTGCTTTTGGAGGGTTTATTTCGTTTTACCAAAAGATAATTTGTGAAAAGTTCCAACTTGACAGACTTTTCTTGGTCGTCAAGCTCTACTCGTCATGTGGCTTTTTCTGGTCACCTAGCTCATTCGAATGCCTGGACCTCTGGTGACTTATTGATCACGCTGCTTTTTGATTTTGAGCACAGGGTGAAAGAGAGTCTCCTTTATAAGAAACTACATTCCGAGAAGCTCTGTGACTCTAATAGAGTTCAGTTTAGCGCACGAATCCTTGTAGTGTGTGCAAGACTATTTTTCCCTCTCCTCCATGGTGCGTGCCATCATCATTAGCAGTCTTCTGCACAATAGCTAATTAGCTTTCTCATCTCCGTCTGCCTTCCCCATCCTGACTCGACTCTGCTAATCCCAGCCAATTACGAATAAAAGCTTTCTTGCCGTCTACATAGGTACGTGTGTTAGTTTGAGTGTGTATATGTGTGTGTGTGAGCGTCTCGTTTTGCATACGCCTCTGAATGATGGTAGTTTTTGCAAACAACACCATAAACACATACCCCCGGGTGACACTTGAATGATTTTTAATGTCAAGCCACTTGTTAGAAGGATGGCACGGTGCCTGTCCTAATCACTGCAGACAGCCAGAAACGGGACAGCCAGACGTAGACCCATCGCAAAGACATGAATTTGTAAAAAGGCCTGCCAAAAAACAATGGCTGCATTATTTCATGGGTCCCGGCTGTGGTATTAAACTCATGTCTCCAAAGGTTCTTTGTTATACTGTGGCGGGCTGTGTAATCAGTCTGACATAAGGGTTTTTGAATTTTTTTGTTTGAATTTCTGTCAAGAGAAAGTCTTAATCCCAATGGCTATGAAAACACAAATCCATCTCTTTCCATAATGCTGACAGGTCCCTCAAAAGATATACTGACTATCCCCGAATTTCAATTCTGTCAGCAACACAAAACGCGACCTGAGGATGAATATAGTCTCTTTGTTTTTCCAGTGGCTGAGAGGAGAGGGGCTTACATGCCACTATTCAGCGGAGACTCTTACGTGGAGCTGAAGGGACTCCATCTCTACGGGCACGACCTGCGGTAAGTCCCATGTCTCTGCGTGAAACCCAATACTTGTATGTATTACTAAACACACGATAGTGTGTGGTTTTCACAGGCTGAGCTTGTTCTGTGCCTAAGGCAGAGCTGCCTTGTTAAAGCCTGAACTGAAGTGACAATGAAGGTTACACAAATAACACGTTATCTAAGCCTAAGCACGTAGAATATATAGTATACTCTACCTAATTTCCATATAGAAAGAGTACCGGCACACCTAAAACAAGCATCCTTTGCTCTATCTCGGGTAAGTATAGTAGTGTATCTCTGACTCTTGCATGTGTTTACTGGCTTTTCTTGTGCTATGCCTGCAGTCAAAAGCTCAGCATGACAGTGATCCTCATGGCCAATGACTCCAACGGTTTGATCTTCTACAACGGCCAAAAATCGGACGGAAAAGGAGACTTCATCTCACTGTCCCTCAATGACGGGATCCTGGAGTTCCGCTACGACCTGGGGAAGGGACCCGCTACCATCAGGTTAGCATCGTCTAAGAGGGTTTTACTTACACAACCAACAACTTCTTAAATTTGGGGTGCTATAATCCTATAAAATTACATTTGAACATGCTACAGGTTAAAGGACATACTAAACACAGCAATGTGTTTTTAATGAGCCCATGTTTACTAGTGTATGACTCACCTGAGTATGTGCAATTCAGGAGTAAGGACCCAATCCAGCTGAACGTGTGGAACACCATCAACCTGGAGCGTTCCAACCGCAAAGGAGAGATCATGGTGAACAAGAAGGACCCTGTCCGAGGGGAGGCACCGGTGAGGAAGAGCAAGTTAATAAGCTGCCGCTAATGGTTATCTTGCTTTTGAGCATGAAGGGTTGATGGGCCTATTCTATGCTAAGCCTTGCTTGTCCCGTATATACTGCATTTGTTTGATCATCTGCGTGCTCTTTATCACGTCATCGCCACAACCTTCGGGCTTTAGTGTTCCTTTTTGCCCTTGTAGAGGCAGTTTAACTCGCCACTTTAGGCACAGTTGAATCAGCAAACCTTCCCCCTTTGCTGAGGTTTTTCACACCACGCAGTACTGCCGGCTTGATCTGCTGAAAAAACGCCTCTATCTCCCGCAATCCGTCAAGGTAAGAGGGAGAGCTCCAGATGTAGAGGGCCAGGTTGACAAGCTGTCTTAATTTTGGAAGTCCTGTAATTCCACTTTTTTTAAAGAAAAAAACTCCATCTTTCAGCTTGCTGACATACTGGAGATAAAACTTGGTGTTGCATACAGAAAGCAAAAGCAGCTTTTACTGCTGGTATACAGTCAATTTTATAAATTCAGCCTTTGAGGTGGTGTCTGGGGATGTGGAGGCAGATAAAGGAGATAGCAGCAGCGAGAAGAGCGTAATGAAACTCTTCAGCCCCGCGTCTCGACCAATAAAGCAGGTACATGCTTCCAAATGAAGGCGATCTAATAGCTTGATAAGCCTGTAAGTCATCCAATTATATTAAACAGTGTAATTTGTGATTATGAACATGCACTCTGTCAACTCCATCATCTTCCTCTAAGACGCAACGCTCTCCTCCTTTTTTTCTCTCGCTGCTCTGTCCTTCCCCCACTGCCTCCCATCGTCCGTATGGTAATTGTGTTTTACTCCAGCAACAGAGGCAGAAAATCTTATTAAAAGAGGAGAGCAAGGGAAAAGCGAAGATGGAGGGGGTGGGGGGTGGGGGGCAAGGGATGAGCTGAGACTAGTTATGGAGCTCAATGCAGAGAGCCCATCCAGTATGGCTCTCAGCTAATTCTCTCCTACTCCTGCTTTAAGAACTAGGAGGGAGTTATAGTACGCTTTGCTCAGAGAGGCAGATATCATATCAAAGGTGGACACACGCAGGCACATGTATGGGTACATACTGCATGCTGGGAGTGTTCATCATCTCAAACACAGCTCAGTCTGCCAGCATGATGAAGTATACTTTCAAAGGGACATAGGCACAGATAGGAGATATAAAAATGTACTTCACCTCTCACTGAATGGCAGTAGTCTGTAAATGAGGTTGGGTTAAGTGGCACTATTCACCGTCTCTCATCCATGAAGTTTTTTTTTTCCTTTTCATCTTTTCTCAGTGGCACCATCTGCTTCATGCATGGCCTTCTTCAACTTGCTGTCTAATTTGTAGTCAAGTGTAAACACACACTTGTACAGCTTTGTCGTTGTTTGTGTATGTACAGTTTATAATGCAAAGGTGCACTTCACATTTCCCATATTCTTATTTAATGGACTAATCTCACTTGTCTGTGCTACACTGCAGCTATGTTTAATGCTCCTACAGGTGTGCACAGTGTGTATATGTCTGTATGTGAGTGTGTGTTTTGTGGGGCTTTTGCACTTGCCTAGCTCTGCATGCCTCTCTGTGCACAGACACCTACTAGTCTTCCCCTAATAACTCTCTTCCTCCCTATTTTCTTTTCTTCTCTATGATGTGCTGTCTGGAAATAAGAAATCACGCAAGGTAATGAGACAAGTCCCAGTCACACCTTAGCCCATATTTCATTTGAGTCGTTCACTACGTCCTCTCACCCCCATCTCTCCATGCAACAACAGCACAGAAAAAAAAGGTACTTCTGCAGAGCTGCGGGCAGCTTCAAAGGTTCCAGTTCTGTAGAAAAACTGCCATTTCATAAGCCCCATACACGCACACACAAACGGCACTGAAGTAGAGATGCTCTTAAAGAACACGGTTTGGCTTTCACCTCGGTCCATCTGCCGTGGGGGTGGAAGAGGGTGGGAAGGTGGGAGGAAAGAAGGAACGGTGACGGTCATCTTTGTAACTGCCATTGTTTTTAGCAACAAAGAAACGTCTTCATTAGTCCGGCGTAGGCGGGGATATCACGCCAATGCCGCGTGGCTGTCGAAAAGTGAGAGCGAAGGCAGGGGAGGCGAGTGAAGGGGAGGAAATATACCGTAGGAGACAGTGAGGTGCCAAGCCAAGCCGTGCTGTTCTTTTGTCATCTGCTCTCACTTCTTTTGGAAACGGGAACAGTCCTCCATAATATCACAAAGTCGCTCACTCTTTCACCCACTCACTTTCCCATATCAACACAAAACCAAGCTCACCGAACATCACTGAGCAAGAATCACTCCATAGAACCAGCTGTCCTCTCTCACCAGGTGCAGATTATCGCCTGTTTCAAACAGAACAGAACATGATGCACTATTTCATTGCATGCAATCTCACTTTAGAGTCTTAGAAAAGTAACTTTACATATGCTCGGTACCACATTATGAAGGTGTAACATCTCAGGACAAGATCAAAAAGTACAGGGGAACGGGGGTCAAAATGCATCCGTAACTTTCACCTGCAGAGTAAGTGAGTGTTGCAGAGCAGTGAGGTCTACGTAAAGAGCCTGAGGGGGCCAACTGTGCCCTGCAATCGGTAACAACTTTTGGCTGAGCCCAGAGGCACCGGCCACAGCTGGGTCCACCAGCTTTGTGGCCAAGGTTGCCACCCTGTCTCTGTTGGAAGCGGCTCAAGGTGCAGTCACACAGCCCCGGGCTTCAGCCAAGCACCGCTGCCTCCTGCACTCCAAATCCCATCCTAAATAAAAGCCGAGCCGGTGCCAGCTTGCCTGCACAAAGCCTGTTTATTTGGCCCCTTCCATCATTTTTCCAGCAATTAACTCCACTTTACCCCTCTGGCAATTACTGCTCTACATAAAATAAAGATCATTAATTCCTTCCTTCTGAAGTGGGCCGACTCCTCCGTGCAAAAGAAGGAACCGGCACCTTGCTAATGCAAAGCAATTGTCCCAAAGGTTTAGTGGAAAGAATCGAATTTCATAGCCGTCTGCTGCGCAAATGAATTGCAATTAATGTGTCTCCACACTCAACTGTTTGAAAGGTCGGTGCTTATGATCAGCCATTCATTAGAGATGTCTGTAAAGAACCATCCATATCTCAAGTCCAGCCTGCTCCTGATTTGCCTTTGTAGTCCCTTTTTATTCTCTCATAGATAGAGGATAATTGACCGCTCTCTCTGAGAGACATAGAAATCAATTATGTTGTAATGTATCAAGTGTATTGACGTGGAAAGAGGGCGAGGAAGTGCAGTTAAATCGTCTGCCGGCTACAATATGGATAAATCCTTTTTTTTTTAATGGGACAATCTATATTACTGCGACATGTCTGCAAATGTGGTTTGTTTATCTCACTCTTATATATCCCAACTAAGAGGATACATACCATGCTCCCTGGACACGTAACTCACTAAAGTAAAAGCATAAACCATTACATCCTGAACAGAAATCCCCTGAGAGACATTGCAGATGGATAATGGAAAAGACTAAATTGGGCATTTTTAAAGATATATGTGGAGCTTATTTCAAGTTTGCATGGCTCTAGCTCACCAGTTGATACCTCCCTGTGTCCTGTCTCATCAGAACCTGCACGTAGATCTTAACCTGAAAGAGTCTCTTTTTGTCGGCGGAGCTCCCGATTACAGCCGGCTCGCAAGAGTCGCTGCACTTACTGATGGCTTCAAGGGAACAATCCAAAAGGTAAATGTTTACAAACCTCTTTTTCTTGAAGAAGTTTTGTATAATCAGCTCTGCCTGTGCTTTCGACTAATCTATATGTGTTATTTTAATGAATCGGGGCCCTTGTGCCCTCGGATATACAGCAGCAAATTCAAATGATAAGTTATTAGCCTGTCCAGCTGTCATACAACAGAGCCCCATAATAGTAATTTTCCATTATAAGCTCACACTGTGACGGGCAGTGACTCTGCTCATTTGGATTAGCATGCACTAATAATAGAATGCACATTTTGAAGTCCCTCCCTTTCGCTACTCTCAGATCTTTCCCTGACAGCCTTCCAGTTTTTTTTTCTCCACTTTCCAGCAAAAAGCTCATCTCTGAGTGCCAAAAATAACCCAGTAGAACAAAGGCAGGATGTTACTGTTTGTGCAAACTTGTCATTAGTTCTCCTCTGCAAACTTTCCCTTGACAGTTTTTGAGCAAATCAAAAGCTAAATGTGGCGTTTGTCTTACTTGGCCTGTAGGGAATAGTTAATTATGAGGAAGACGGGATGTACTCTCAGTTTGATGTCCCTGTTTAACATGTGTGTTGTGTCGACATCTAATTTAAAGAGACATTTTCCTGTGTGGTAAAAATGTCATATCTACAGGGAGAACATGTTTAAAAGGAATTCACGGTATCGCTCTACGCTGTTGTTTGCTCTGAGCATGTGTTGTAATAATTAGGTTTAATGATCATTCAGCAAAAAAAAGGGAAAAGCCCCATAATTTGATGCTTTCCTTTGGACAACAACCAGGAGTAGAAACAAATGATTATCTTCAAGTGTTTTGCTAAGAGAGGAAAATAAAATCAGATAAATGTGACAACAAAAGCAGTGAAAAGCAAGACAAGAATCATAAAGGTAACCCTCCAAAAGTAGGTCAAAAACAATTAATATTAAAACTGTTATGTAAATACAAGTCTATGAAAATAGCTTTTAAGAAGTGATTAATGAGATTATACTCATTTAGCGGCCTAATCTTTCAGGCAGGTTGGTTCAGAATGTAGGAATAGAAAAATCCAGCCTGTATGTTAAAACCAGGCATATAAATTGAGCTTCTGGGGTCTTCATGTCTCACCTACAACCTACTTTTTTGACTGGGGGGGCACTGACTTATGCAGGGGTGGCATGAAGTATGTATCTCAGCTTTCCAGTCATTCCCACTTTATGCAATTCCAATACTGTTCACAGACTCCAGGATGCAGGAATATTCAGATATCTTGAGGTCAGAGGTCAAGGGATCCCTTTGAAAATGGCCATGCCAGTTTTTCAATCGTCCAAATTTTGCCTAAATTTGGAGCATTATTTAGCCCCCTTCCCAACATGCCAGCATGAGATGTTTAGTAACAATGGATACGGTAGGTCATCTAGTTTCATATCATATGTTCACTTTAGCTTTAAAATGGAGCCTGACACAGGCTCTGAAAGCCAGTGTGGAGTGGAAGAGGTAAGGATAATGGGGTGGCCATTTTCAGGGTCCCTTTAACCCTTTGTTTTCTGCTCCCAGATCATTCTGATGGGTACCCCCATCCTCAGAGAGGAGAATGCCATGCGCTCCATCAACATAGCCATGTTCCAGAGCCACCTGTGTTCCCAGGAGCCCTGCCACAATGGCGGCCGCTGCAACCCCCAACTGGACACCTACGAATGCGTTTGCCTCAATGGTTTCTCAGGGGGACACTGTCAGAACAGTGAGTATCCCACAGCCATTTTACATCTGTCTTCATCCTACTTCAAGTCAAAGAGCCACAGGCGATCTTGATGCCAACATTTATTAGCCTAAATATATTAAATATCACAAGGACGTGTAATCCAGTGTGTAGCAATACTTGCTGGCTTGAGATCACCTTTTAAAGGCAGTGTGAAATTGCAGTGAGTCATTGTAACTGTACAATTTGTTCTGTTTGCTCGGCCAACATTATTTGGTTTTACTCTAAAAGGATATGTGGCAGCATTTTGGCTGCTTTTAAAGCGTAGAATGAGTGGGACTGCAATCACTGATACCGGAGCTTTATGCAATAACGCAGCTTGTTCTTGGCTTGCGTCACTGGTAGGTGAATTACTAGGCTATGTTTTTTCTGTTTAAAAGATCTTTCCATTGTGTCCTGCGTAAGCGAGATAACAATGAAATGATGATGAACAATGATATTAGACATATGATGTGTCTTTTATGCTAGGGTTATTGTGTATTGATTTCAAACTTAAGCGGCAGTTATGAAAATGATGAAGCGTGTCGACTGAATATTCATGAAATGCTCTTTTCAAGAGTTGCACACCCTTTTCATCATCATCTTCCCCGTCACTCTGCCAGACATATACTCACTCTGGCCCGATCTGTCTTACATACTCAGTCACTGCCTTTGCCATTAACCTTGCGCGTGTGGCCGGCTGTCCCTTTCACGTTAATTAAAAGTACAAATGCACCAACAGCCCCCCTCCCCTCATCGCCCCATTTGCTCACACTCCATTGCCTTTGGCTCCAATAACTGAACCCTCTGTCTTATTGATTGGTGTGATCTCATCCTCTGAACAATCCTCTCTCTCTCCCCCCCCCCCAAACCCGCCCACACCTTCACAGCCATCTATGAGAAGTCTGCTGGAGAGACCGAGGCCATCGCCTTTGACGGGCGGACGTTCATTGAGTACCACAACGCCGTTACAAGGAGGTAAGGAAGAGGACAAGGGGAACATCCTCATATATTCAGCTTCACCCTACATCTCCATTGTAATAGCTATTAGCCAAATAACCTCTCTGTCTATCCATCTCCTCCCTTGGTAAGCCGTGATAACATTGTTGATGATATCATCAGAGTTAGGGCTTCAGGGTGAACTAGGAACTTGGCTAATAGCTCATCCCCCCCCTGTCCATGGCGGTCCTGTTCCGCTTTTGACAGGATTTCACTAATTAGCGAGACGGTTAACAATCACAGTGTTGCCCTGAGCACGCTCAGTTTGCTCTGTGGTCTGCCGCTTAGCACAGACTGGACAATAAGCACGCATGCATGATTCAACTTTTTCTCCTCATTTTGAATGTGTGTAAAACTGGCATCCAAAGACATGTCGCCTGCGAAGCTGATGACGCGAGTGTAAAGCGGTTTCTTGAGCAGGTGTAAAAAAACAAGACAAGAGATCCTGTTCCTTTAGGCAGCTGATGAGACAGTTTTACTCTTCCATCCATCTACAAGGTTGGCAAGAGTGCGCCTCCAGGTTGGCACAAACAAAAATGTTTATGTGATGAACCTGAAAAGACATCAAGCATACGGCTGTATATCTTCGACTCACAGCTCTTCACACAAACACAGAGGTGTGAAAACCGGGCCACAGTCTGCAGATCATCACACTCCCATGGAGAAACACAACTCACACTCACTCAGAAACAACTGGCTGGAGAACTCTGTCGGATATATATGTGTGTGTGTGTGTGTGTGTGTCCTATGTGTATCTTTGCTGTTTGTCCACGATCTAAGCGGTCCAGTCGCGTGACTCTTTGTCCCGTCCCTCAGTCTGACCACCCTTTGTTGTTGTCCGCACATGTCTTGTCTCATATAAATGTCCTTCACTGTCTTTCCTTTTCACTCAAGCCAACTGACCAATGAGATCCCAGAGTAAGTAGACTTTACGACTGGGTAGCTGCCCAGCTTCGAATCAAGCCCAACTAACAGCAACCAAAAAAAGCCATTTTTGATAGTTAACCCAATTGAAGAGATTAAAGCACATTCAGTTTCCTGTCATAATTTCCACACAGAAATCATATTTGCCGTTTAAGTCCGATTTTACATCCATGCTCCATATCCATGATTTAATTTGACAGATTTCATTATTTTGAATAAATTTTGCAACATCATTAGATGCTTTCTTTTTTTCCAGTACAAAAGGGAAGCATGAATGTGTGCATGATAAGCATTGTGCTCAAACCCTCAGAGAAAATGAATTGCTGTACAAAGAATGTGCAATATTTTATGCATGGTTGTAACTCGTTCATAAACAAAAGAAATGCCACGCACTTTACGCTGAATGGCATTATTGCTATGAAATGAATGAGACCCCTTGAAAACTGTAAGAGGAGGATACACTAAATACCCTATAACCTAGTTTCTGGTGCCTGCAGAGTTTCTGCTTGGGAAAGCCCTCAGTCATGACTTAGTTATTAAGGGTTTTCTTCCTGCTCATTAGCTTGGTAAGTAACCTCTTTTTTTAAAAATCCCACAAAGCAGCGAAGCAGAATTCAGCTCAAATTAAGCCGACTGGATTCAACCCAGAGTTCCAATCCATGCCAGGGCTTCTGTCATTTCGTTTTTGCCAGATCTCTAACTGTAATTGTGAATAATTACGGAGTCGGCCGTACAGAGAGGCACTGACATGTTAATCACAGATTTGTCTCCCTTTGTAGATTAGACCTCCAATTGAGATCTCTCCACAGTGTGTAGCCATGGGCATCAGTCTCACTTAGCAGGAGGGGACAGTGGTCCTTGGAGCCAGACTGTCAAAAGTTTAATGGATGTCACATTTACTAAGAGCCACAATGAGCGTGAATCTAAGCAAACCAGAGCCCTGGCGCAGCACTCTGAAGGCAGGCTGATCAATTCAGCGTGATTTGATTTTTGTAAAAAGAAATGAATGCATTTCTCGAGAGGCCATTAAGAGCCGAGTGAGGCCAAAATGTCAAGCGCTCACCTTGGGTTAATGTTTCTGTTACTATTTACAGCACCCTTTGATCGCTCCTCCTTCACCTCTCCGCCCGTATCTGAAAGCTGCGGTCGATTTGCTCAAACCCCATTATTTCAGTGACAAATCATATCTGGCCATGGCTCTCAACTGATATGGCGCTTGACCCCATTTTTTGACAATTGCCCAATTTTTCTCATTCACCGCTTCCATCGCCAGACAGAAGATAATTGGCACTGTGGCGTGCAGCGCCATAAATATAAAGGAGTTATTCAATAATTGGACGCTGACTTAAAGTAGCCTTTTGTGCTGGTGTGGACACTGACCATGAATGTACTTAATCTTGATGCTCACGTTTAAAAAATGCTTCATCCCAGGGCATTTTGGTGCATTAGTCATCCATCTTGATCCGACTAGTTCCCTTGAGAACCTCCTTTTATGGTTGCGGTGTGATCAGGGCTAAGCTACACACTTTGTATGATCACACAACAGTTGTTATCGACTGTTGACATGGTCGATATTGTAGTAGAGCAGATAAGTTATGCTTTTTGCAGCTCCGGGTCTAAACCAGACTTCTGTGAGTCACCCAGTGGGCTCACAACACCCTTCCCCTCCTCCTCCCCTCCTCCCCTCCTCCCCTCCTTCCCTCCTTCCTTCTTTCCTTCTGGCCTCCTGCGCTTACACTGCATGCCGTTGACTTTCTCCCCTGCTCCCTTAAGTCCCGAGTCTCTGGAGAACCCATCTGACCAGAGGTGAGTCTCTCAAAAGCTTTTAGACTTTGGTGCTGTCCACTCGCCTCTCGCCTCTTGCCTCCTCATCCAACCCCACCTCTTCAGACAACCCCTCCCTGACCTCTCACAGGGCTAAACCCTCCTCCGCAGAGACAACATTGTTTCCATTATTGAGATAGAGTTACCAATACGAATCACAAAGAGCCTCTGCATAGGCTTTAATTAATTCTGAAGTTCAGAGCTCTGATAACAGCACAAAACCAGCCAGAGCTGCAGCCTCTTTGCAGCAACTGTCTTCCCTGATGGCTTTTTATTATTCTAACCACTACTGCCACCTGGAGTTTAAATAGCGGACAGCACTCTGAGAAGCCTCCTGAGAATTTGAATACATATATGGAGTAGATAAAATCCCTCCATTTACAAAAAGAAACAGCAACACTCCAGAAATCTATGAAGTCAGTGTTGTATATGAGATTTAGAACTCAGTGCGCCGGCGTTGTTTTATTCATGATATATTCAGCACTTTTAATAACCTTGACCTTATCACTGACAAGCTGCTCCGATGGAGATTTATTGGGCCCTGTAAGCTCTTTGAGGGTTTGCCAGGAGAGGGTTCACTGAGCTGTATTTGTGTTCTTTTTTTCTCTCTCTCTCTGAAGAAAAAAAAGAAAGACATGATGCTCTTAAATCATACTTTTTTATTAGTCTGTTTACCTCAGCAGATTTAGTTAATCAAGGGGGTCAACGTTTCCAACCTAAGCATGTTTTTGAAGGAGAAAATCTAATTTGATTATGGATTCTTTCCACCCCTCTGCTGAGGTGAACCAGCATTATTGTTGGTCTGAGCTTTCAATGTTGCCATACCACAGGCCAGCAGTTAATAAACTGAAGTTAAATATCATCCCATTGCTTCCATACCCGATGCTCTTTCTACTCTTGCTCATTAATGACAGGAAGATACTGAGAAATAGTTCTTACTGTGTAAGAAGTGAGAAGTTGCTATATTCACTTTCTCATTATCCCCTCCTATTTCCTGTCCTGCTTGTACTCCCATGAGCCTCTCTGCTTGCTATGCTGACTCCTTTGTCTTGTTGTCTGTCTTGTTTAATCTTTGTCTCCAGCTCTGTGCTGTTGTTGTTGTTTTTTTTAATCCATGTGTCATTGGTTCTTTGTCGTACGTGTCCTCACCTTGTCTTTGTCTTTGTCTTGAAATACCATTTGAAGAAGATGGAAGTAGATCCATTTGCAGATGTGCAGACATTTGCACAGATGCTGACTGACACACAATCGTACACACACACACACAAACACACGCAAATTAAAGCCATGATCCTCTGGATGTCTGCTGTATCTTCGCTGGACTCACGAAGAACAGAGGGACTTTACAGAGGGTGTTTGTATGCAGTAATGGATGTGTGATGGTGTGTGTGTGTGTGTGCGCACATACAGTAGAGGCACATCACAGTGTATATTTTTCTCACATTGGTGACTGTGATGTACAGTGCCTCTTAAGGATAGGTGGAAGTCGCCTCATCTCTGCATCCAAATCACCCCCGCTGTAGCAGTCAAGAGACTGGAGATCAAACAGCTGCCTAAAACACACACACACACAGAGCAACACAGGAAGCACTGAGCAGCAAAGCAGTTCAGGCTCAGTAGGAAGTAGGAAAGCTAATAGCAAAACAGCCCCCTGCTACTCTTAAACTCAGTCTGCATCCTTAAAAATCACTGTAACTCTGTTAGGATGGGGTAATAGAGTCTGAGCTGCAAAGATTCCTGGCTACATGTGCTAGCACACAGAACCATATGTCATGGCTTGGAATATGGGTAATGTACGCTTGAGACAACAGCAGAAGTCCCTTGCTTCACATATGCAACTACAAATGACACAAACGACATCTGAGCTGCGTCAGCTCCACCAAAGATTAGAACTCATTTTGATGAATTAGACCGAAAGCTAACAATGTTATTTCTGTTCTCCTAGTGAGAAGGCTCTGCTGGTGAACAAGTTTGAGCTGAGCATCCGGACGGAGGCGACCCAGGGCCTGGTGCTGTGGAGCGGGAAGGGTGTGGAGCGCTCTGACTACATTGCCCTGGCCATCGTGGACGGACATGTCCAGATGACGTACGACTTGGGCTCCAAGCCCGTGGTGCTGCGCTCCTCGGTGCGTGTCGACACCAACCGCTGGATACGCATCAAGGCCAGCAGGTAAGATGGGAGATGGCAGGTAGCTGGGGATCAGGAGCAAAAGCTTTTTACAGTGAGACCAGGATTAAACTTAATCCATATTGTATTTGTGGTGCTGCAAACTGTGTGATCTCTTGCATGAATCCTCTGCTACACGGTGATCCCTTGCACTAAGATGACTCTGATTAGTTTCAGATTAAGGTTACTTTCATGCCTGGTCATGCATGAGTATGAAGCATTGCACATCGAATTGCTTAGACACATTACTGAATGTTCAAAAAGGAAGAACATGTGGCAACATCCGAACACATGTTGGCACACTATAGGAAATCTTTCCAGGAAATAAATTAATAAAATAAATGATAATTCATCATAGTATTTATATTAACACATATACACTGTGTACTAGTATACTAATTAAATACATTGATCCTATTTAAAGTTAGTGTAGTATTCCTATGCTGGCCTCAGGTTTGTTGTGTGGACTTTATCAGAAACAAATGAACTCCTTCCATGCGATCTATGCATTATCACTGCTGAACATTTGCTTTCAACATGGCTGCATATGGAATTATGGGGGATAAATAGATCGGTTTCATCATGTAGGGCAGGAATAATCGATCCTCGAAAAGCCGCTGCATCCATTTCAGACAGAGATTTCGCCAAATCTCATCCCAAGCTTACACAGAGTTTCTGGAAGATGACATAATTTGGATGGTGATGATGGCGCACATCGCAGCATGTGGTGTACAGCTCTCACAGTTACACAGCTATCTGTGTTTGCGGCTTGCCTTTAATGACGCTCTCTCTGTTGGAAACCCACTTTTGTGGGTTCAAATTAGCCCCATCGTCACAATTCTTAAGTGTGTGCTAATGCGTAGCACTGAGCCACCTATAATGAATGGTGCTCTAGCGGCATCTGTTAGCTGGTAGGCAGGCACATTTAGAACGCTGCTTGGCAAAAGCAGTTATGTGAGTGCTTAGTGTGCTGGCAGTGGAGCAATGGAGTCTTGATGCTTCAGATTAAATGAAACTGCTATTTACAGCTATTCAGTATGACATGCATGCATGAGACAGACTTCCAACTGCATCTCTCTCTTTTTCTTTCTGCTCCTCAGAGCACTTAGAGACGGCTCTCTACAGGTTGGCAATGAGGCAGCGGTAACAGGGTCATCGCCTTTGGCAGCAACACAGCTGGACACAGACGGAGCACTCTGGTTGGGTAGGTGCCCACACATGTAAAAGAGAAAAAAAAATGTCATTCAGAATTGAAAATGTGTCTACAATTGCCATTCATCAAGTCAGGGGAATACTTGTAGTTCTGTAGTACTTTTTCATCGTAGCCACTGGTAGAAGGCTGCCAAAAATGAGCAATGAACTCATTGGCATTGCAGAGGATAAGCAAAGTCTCTGGCAGGCAAAAAAGATTGCGGTTTGGGCAAAAAAAAAAAAAAATGTCCAAGCCTATTCAGGTATTGAGTTGAGAAATGTAAGGCTATCTGACAAATTCAAAAGTTGTCTGCTCTCCTGAATTGAAAATGACCAAAGTCGGCCCGTTATCTACCTCGAGTTCAATTTGGTCTGAACTTGACTCAGAGAAATCGCTTTTGAAAACACACACGGCAAGGAGGGATTGAACATTCTGAGGAAATAACATTGAAGACGGGCAGCGGAATAAAGTCAGGCCGGTCTTTAAAATGCACAGCGCAAGGCGGGCGAAGAGGCAGGTTTGAGAGGAGAAGCAGCATGAGTGACATTTAAGAGACACGCTGCATGTAGAGGTGCGCTCGCATACTCAGATACACATATACAAACACACACACGGGGAGGCAGTGCTCTGGAACAGGTGCTGAGCGAGCCCTGCAGCAAGAATACATAATCCTCAAACAGCCCTCCCAGCGAGGGCCCTTCTCCATTTTAAATCCCCTTTTTCACTGTTCATCATTAATTCATCTGTAACTCGCATGAAATTAGCCCTGTCGATCCCCGATTCGGAGGCGCCCAATCCGATTAAAGGGGGCAGGGACAGGGGATGTAAAGAGCTAGACGGGGATATGAACTCTCAGCCTGACAGATCAAAAAAGAGAGGGAAGAGAAAGAGAGATGGGGAGTGTAAGGGGGGAAAAGAGGTTGGATTAACACAAAGTGAAGAAAGACACAGGATGCAGGAGGATTCTGACTGGAGATAACATGAGAGAGAGAGAGAGAGAGAAGGCAGCCAGGTAAAGCATGAAAAACTAGGGTCAGCCTCTCTCCCGGTAAGTAACAGATCTCATGAAATTCTGAATAAAGATGTTTCACGCTGATTTATTGAGAAAGACACTAATGACTACTTTGGGTGCGCTGGCTCAAAAGAGAAGCTCAAAACACCATCAAAAGGAAAAAGGAGCCAGCCACACACCCGGCAATTAGGTCATCAAGTCTCCACAAAAGGACGTTATGGGACGTTATAAAAGAGAATGATTTGAAATAGAAGAAAAAGTGCAGTATAGTTTAAGCGAAACGGAAAGTACAAGGGGCTGAAACATTTGCTTTGAAGTACAAATCCATGATATATTAAGAAATGTCTATTTTTAAACTTTCTATGACTGATAGATAAAACACTTCAGAGAGTCAATTTATAAGTGCTTTAATGGGTCATTTTTTCCAAATAATAAAAGTCTTTCCACTTTAATCTATCTAGCTGTGCAGGTGTGGCTTCCACTCTTCTACAGTGGAGCTGAATAGTTGGGTGAATTGGCCCTTTTAATTGCGAACCTTATTTTATTTGCAGATCAGACTCAGGCAACATGGATAAACAAAAGTGCAGCTCAAAGTTGAAAAAAAAGCTGCCACAGTTTTGAATGCACTACTTGATGGACAGGGGATGTCTGGGGGGCTCTCGGCACAGCAATGAGTGCTTTGCACTAAAAATAATGAGGATATTAGGTTTTCATAATTTTACACTCTGTCACCACCTTTCATTTGTACCGTATTTTTGAGCACTTTACGCACCATGTCAAATTAGAAGAACCTTCCCTCTCGTCTATCTTAACATTCTGTGGCTGGTATGCATGCTTTCTGCCGTTCTCCTTTTGATCATGGTGGTTTAACAAATAAAGTGTCAACCTGTCATGTTCATCAGCTGGTGTCATCATGCAAAAAAATCAAAGACAATGCCTGACAAAGACAAAGTAACTGCTTTAGTACCAGAAATACATTCTCTACAAAAGAATGTCCATTACAGCCGGTTGATGGCCTTTGCAAGGTCTAATTTGTTACGAAATGCAAACCTCTATTCAGGTTTTTGATCTTTAAAGGGGCACTCCACACATTGTACAAATGGAAATATGTGAAATGTGATAACAGGTGTGTAATGTCTTGTCAAGCTGCAGAGGAGCTTGGCAGGGGGCAGGGGACAAACTGTGGACGTGGAGTTTGAAAGATGTATGATGGAGGGCCTAATGCAACAATGCTATTGGCTGTATTATGGGAAATGTAGGAACTAGCTTTTTGCCTTAGTGCGCAGAATGGTTCAGCTTGCCTCAGTTTGGACTAATTCTCTGATATGAGTCTTGTTTTCATGTACAGTAGCTGATTCATCATCTCATCCTCTCCCCTCAGGTGGTCTGGAGGAGCTGGCGGTGGCCCGTCGGTTGCCCAAGGCCTACAGCACCGGCTTTGTTGGCTGCATCAAGGACGTGGTGGTGGACGGCGTGGAGCTCCACCTGGTGGAGGACGCCTTAAACAGCCCCCAAATATTACACTGTTCCGCCGCCAAATAACTCGGCAGAGACAAAATGTTGAGAAAAACGGAAAAAAAGAAACCCTCCCACCCACTCCCTCCATAGCGCCCATGTCTCCTGCTGTAATTATTTTCTATTTTTGTATACTTTTCATCGCTTTTTATATGGAAAGAAAATTAATGTCGTTTTAATTTTTGTTTTATATATTTTGTTCTTTTTTTTTAAATCTGCACCTCTGTTCACAGAACACACTTTTTCTTTTTCTTTTCTGCTCCGGCCCTTCATCTTTTTCAAACAGCAGGCGTCTCTGGGAAAAAGAGACACTTATCCTCGTCAGTTTTGTTGTTTTAAAACAAACGGCAACTTAAAAAAAAAAAAAAAAAAGCCTGCTCCTTTTCCTCGCTCATTACTTGAACACTGGTGGACCTCGCTGATGATCTCTGGTTACTGCCTTGTCTTGGTGCCATATCTATCGTCCACATTCCCCAAGCATGGCCTATACATCCATGAATATATAGACGTACATTCCCCCGTGAGAGCTGGACACAGTGTGCGCTGCAGCCGGTGTGTGCGCTTCTTTGACGCTGCAGCCAGCTGGCGTCTCCAGTCAAGGAACTCTGTATTCAGCCCCGGTAGCCCACTGTATTTTCCTAATGGGACTTTTCAGATATCAGTCAAGCTGCTACAGTGAGAAAGTACACAGTCGAAACCACTCGATCAACCCCCATCTCACAGCGCCAAAAAAAGAAAGAAAAAACTCTCCACTCAATCTGAATCCCATCAGAGCCTTTAGTTTTGAAATATGACTCACTAACATTGCAACCCGACATGATGGAGACGGAGAGAGCGCTGTGTTCCACAATGACTCGCATATCATTAGTCATAAGTCAAGAAATGAATCATAGACATGAATAAATGTTATAAATATAGAGTATATAAATAATACCTGAGACTGTGAATATGTAAGATGGGTTCTCTTTGGAGAATTGTGCTTCTCATGTACTATTGTGCGTTCTGTTTTACAATCAGCAGATTAACTAATGATGACCACTATAAATGCATGCACTTCTGCAGTGTTGGTTTGAATCTGGTTTTTGTTTTTTTTTTGTTCACTTTTGTTCCACAAAAAAAACAAACGTTTTAATTTGGAAAATGTCACTGTTTGGGGGTTTGTTTGTTTTTGACTATAAAATGGTTCCTTTTTTCTCTCGTATTTCCACTGATGTGATTTCAGAAACTACAGCGCTCAGAATAATGTTTTATATTTGTTCATTCCCTGTGTCTTATTTTTTGGTCTTTTTTATTTTTCTTGGAAGCTGTTAGTTTTGCAGGACCTTGAATGGTGCATAAGGGGGAAGAGTTGTTACCATATCTGACCTTAAGGAGGCGCTGAAAGCAAAGACTGAAGAAATGGACAGACATAAAGGAGGACAGATCTTATCATGGGGAGAGCTACTACTCTTGGGAATGTCCTGTCAGACAACAGTCAGTTGCAACACAAACAAAAAAGCTTAAAAACAACAACAACTGAGACTTAATTTCTTTTTTCGTATTTGACCAAGGAGCATTCCCGGAGGAGTGTCTATTCGGCTGTTGAAAGAAAGAGAGAGAGAGAGAGAGAGAGAGAGAGAGACTGTGATGTTGTTGTGACCTTTTGAAGCCATAACAGCTGCAAAAATGGGAAAAGATGCATAATCCTACAGTACTTGCAAATTAACATAGTGACGCATGGGTTTGTATTACTAGTGCGAATTCTGTAACATTCAGTGAACTGATGCAACGTGGAGTCGTCCTTGCTGAACCACAATAAGCTGCGATGACTGACTTAAAGACACTTGTTTTGATATGAGAACCTTGGCAATATTCTGAGACAAAATCATGCTTGTTCGTGGTTGAGTATCAAATGGTCTTGTACTATTTTTTTTTTTTCTTCTTCCTTTAATTATGTTTTCCTTCTTAAATCATCAACAACCTGTTTTTGTACAGCCCTGCAATTTTTAAGTGTAAATTTAGCAAATGTGTGATCTGTGGAGGTTTATGTTTTTAGTAATATACACTGGAACCATGTCTGACTTGTCTGTTCGCCCACACGATTATATACTTATGTACATGGGGGAGGGAGAGCCCTGAAGCTATAACTGTGTTGTTGGGTGTGATCAAGCTCTGAGAGTCCACACCAGACCAGGAAACTCTTTTCTGGTGTCCCAATACACGTTTAAAATTCCAGCACCAACTCTGTTAACTATAGACTTGTCTTAATTTTACCCTACTGTTCTTTGAATTTGATCCATTCAGGTGGTAACGCTCAATAAAGGAGAGATTCCTGTGTATTTGGATGGACTCAAGAACAATAAATACAGCTGCAGTCTATGGTTTGGGTGGAAACTATGAATTGCCTTAAAAACTGGTCACCTCCACTCTAAGCAGGTGACAAATACGTCATCCATATAACCGTTTCCTTACTTTAACCAGTGTATTAGCCTCATCCCCATAATGTAAATGAGTAATACATAATAATAATGATAATTATATTAGTAATAATGCTCATACACAAAAAAAAATCCCAGGGGGCCTCTGCAAATGTCCCCTCTGGCTTTTTACAAAAAATCTTCTATTTACTGTTTTTTGAATCTATTTTCTGTTCCTTATTTATGTCTACATGTGGATTACCCTCCATGTCTGGCCTCTGTAAACTACTGTCTGACTGCGCAAACCTCCTCAAAGGGCAGTGCACCAAGTGAGAGTGGCATGACCTTGAACATTACTAACTTTATGACCTTTGTCTTGTGTTCCTACCACCATGAAATAAAATGTCAACCAAATGGATCCCATTTTTGTCAGCCGTCTTGATTTTGTCATCACCTGGAGTTGATTTGCATTTCGACAACCCTTTAATAGGTAAAACTGGTTTTATTCTATGTTTTCTGCATTGTCAACAAATCCTCTGAACAGATCAAAACCAACAATGCGTTAGTCCGTCCTTCCACCCTTTCTAAGTTCCCTTCCTTGTCTGTGGCTCTGATTGTTCTTACTGAAGGCTCAGTCTTTTTTAGCAAATATTACTCTATCTAAATAGTGCATTTGTTTATTTACACGTTTGATGCTCAAGTATGATGAAAGATTATACTTAACGTTGGAAAATGTAGTTAAAATCTTAACTCATGGTCCACTTACTAGCTTTTTCAAAAGCTTTCACCCTTATATATACTGTCAATGCTTTCACCCCGCTGAGGAAGATGCAGAATGAAGACCAGTCTTCAGACCTTAGAGGACCAGTATGTATGATTTAGTAGCATCTAGCGGTAACATTGCAGACTGAGGCCCATTGACTCAACCAAGCACAAAGAAGACACTATGAGGGCCGTAAAATGTGCTAAAAACACAAAAGACCCTATCTAGAGTCAGTGTTTGGTTTATCTGTCCTGGGCTGCTGTAGAAACATGGCGGCCTCCATAGCAGAGGACTGCTCCCTCTGTAGATAAAATGTTAATTCTGAGGTAACGAAAACACAACAATTCCTATTTTCAGGTATTTATGCACAGATGAAAACATACCTATGAATATTATATTCCATTTCTGCCAGTAGACCTTCCTAAATGTTACACACTGTAGCTTGCTGTTGAAAGACTAGTTAGTTAGTTTATTTAGACAGGTAATCTCAAAACAATCATAATGAAGGAACATATCTCCCTGTACAGCAGTGTGGCTTTTCGACATATATGGACAACAATGAAGCTTTATGGAACAGAAGAGTAAACTACTTCTGTATATTTATACTTATCTTATCTACTATTCTTTTCATGAGGTTTGTTTACTGTAAGAAAAATATTGTATAATGTCAGCCAGACTGGAAATATTTTTAAAAAATAAAACAAAAATGAAAAGGCCAGAACTTGAAACACTCATGCTCATATCCTTTTCCTTCGCCCAGGGACAGTTCCATACTAATATTTGATTCATGTCTTAATCAGTGACTGTATACTGGGGTACTATTTCTAGTAGGTAATGAAAGAGCTAATGGAAGGGAAGAGAGCCCACCTAGGGGTGTTTTCTATATATTTCCAGGTTCAGATCAGTTGAAATAGCAATGTACAATTTAGAGGGAAGTCTCTTATCTATTCATTTTTAGCTTCCAGGCACCTGCATACTATATTGAAGCAATCACAAGTTCTGACTTCAATCTGTAGGCCATCTTAATGAAAGGTGTCGGCTCACATGTTGATTGAAATGTCCAAGACGAAAAGTGTTTTTTCCAAATCAAAACCAATTGCTGATACGCACACCAATAGACAGCATTTCAGCGACTCTTACTTCTTATAATTCAAATCACCTACAGCAATCTCTGGTGCCCTACTGCTAATTGAAAGCCTGGAATTCAAGAGAAAATGGCAACTGCTGCACAGCTTCATACATCATTCAGTACATCCCAAATCTGTCTTGAGTGTTTTCATTAAGCCTGAGATTTTAATGAGTTGAATTTATTCCTCGCTAATGACAGAGAAGGACACTGCATCTTGTGTCGTGTTAATTAAAACTCTATGAAATGGTGCAGATGAAATAGTTTCACCCAGTGAGAGATCCTTCTGGGAAAAGATCGTTTTCAAGTTAATATGTGTAAGTAGTTTGATTAAAGGGTTCTCCAGGAGTTGGAATTCAAAACAAAATGCAACATCCATATATAGAACCAAATGATGAAACAGGGGATCACTGCTTTATTGACGCCCAGAGGAGCTGAAGATGGTTCACAGAACTAAGGAGACATAGAAAGCTGAATGGTTTTGAAACAAGCTGCAGAAACAAGAGCTCAGAGGCAGCCAGAACATTTAAGATGTCTTTTTTTTAAACGAGTACTGGAGAACGCAGTTTGTTCAAAGGTCAAAGGGGATTTATGAATTATGCAACAAACTTAGTCCACGACATCATCAGTAAAAGAAGAAATAGTAACTCCTCTAAAATAAAAGCCCTCACCCGTACCACGCTACGTTTCACCCCCTTTTGTGACATAAAGTTCCTCTCTCAGTGCTTTTTATGTCCACATGGTAATAAAAGTTCTTTCTCTCTGACAAGGCTCCAGCTGTGCAGCTGCATCACTCTCAGTATAAGTCCTCTTTGTTTCCCTTTCCAGATTTTTTTCAATCTTTGGACAGGCAGATTTGCAAGTCTCAAGGCAAAAGGGGTCAAAGGCCACAAGCCTATAGAAGCAGCCACCTCAGGGTAGATGGAACATCCTGGTTTCCAGTCCCCCTCGTGGGAAACCAAAGCTTTGTGCTATTGAGTCTTTTTGTCCCTCCTAGACTCAACAGGACATTAGTCTGCATGGTGATAAAAAGTGAGTGTTTCAGTCTAGGAACTAGAGATGTATAATGGATACCATTTTTTCCTTCCCTATACCAATTCCAATACCTGAACTTTGCATATCAGCCAATACTGAGTGCCAATCTGATAAATGTGTAAAAAAATAAAAATATATATTATTAGTTTTTAACAAGCACATACTCCAAAGCTTGTATGATTGCTATCATTGTTATATGGCATGGCTCAGGTTAAACCCTTTGTCAGATTCAGAGTTGGGTGAGTCATGACTTCTGGGGGGAAAATGGCGAATGGGACACTCCTGGGAAGTAGCAGGGTCCTGTTTTGGGGCTAATAAAATACCTTTACCACCCAATCATGTTTTATTATCATCACATTCATTTAGCAAACCCCACTGTTTGTTTGAGCATGATTTTTTTAGCATTGATCAAAAAGATTTTGGATGTCAACCCTGGTCCAATATGCAACTTATACAAGTGTGATCTAGAAACTTGAGGCCTCCAGTGCACTAACACTGAGAATGGACTTTACAGTGAAGTAGGAGACATCTTGTGTCCAGCAGGAAAACTTTTGTATATTCATAGATTCTGAAGTATATTTAAAGTATATGTGTTAAAAAAAAAACATATCACACAGACATTATTGTTTCAGGCCTCTTGTATAACTATTGTATATATGTCTTAATACATGTCTGGAGGGGATCTTAACATATAATTGATTTTCATACTGTATGAAAGTATGTGGCTACGTTGAACAGAAGGAAAAATATATCAAAAACCTAAAGCTGTATATTTAAAATGCATGCTGAATGACTTAATGAGCTAAAACTTGCAAAAACACTATTATGGTCCTTTAAAGCATACCGCAAGATAATTTTACTTTGCCTAATATTGTATCAATATATTGAATATCATACAAATCAATGCTGCGCAAATCCTGTCACTTCCTTCATTACAGAGCTTTTATTCGGGTTACCAGGGTGACACGCTGCCATATTATGGTTAAAGTGGTATATCTTATGGTTAATTACACCAAGATTGTTTTTCCATTATGGTCGAGGGACCATTTTTAATGGCTAGAATTACAGTATTTAAGGTCATGACAATCTATAATCCCATTCCCAACACTAAAACAAACACAGACTAAAAAACAGCTTGATTGACCTTTTTCTCAGACATATTTCCCCCAGTTATCTCCTAAAACAAGTGCCTGTAGGTGCAGCTTAAAACTAGTTTCCCCATCATCCTTAAAACCAACACAAGACATACAAAGGCCATCTCAACTACCCAATAAATGATAATGACTTTGTTTTCCAGGCCCCTCTGGCTTGTATCAATCTAATTTAGTATTAAACACTAAATGTGCACTCAGTGTTATTCCATTACTCAACTACATCTACCCTTTTCATCAAGTTCCACTACATATTGATCAGAAAGTAATGTCCTCCCATTGCTCGACAGGATCATTTTAACTGCTCACCAGACCCAAACAATAAACCCTGTGTTCAAACTCATCTATCTGGCCTGAGGCACATTGCATTTGGCAAAGAAAAAACATCTATGACAAGAAAAATTCCACAGAGAGACAAAATTCCCTCTCCATCATCTCAGTGTTTGTTTGTAAGCTGCAGCAGTGCACTGGGTCAAACAGTGGAAAAGCAAATCCATAGATGTGAAGCCTGTGAGCTCACAGACAATTGCATAAGCCCATCCATCCCCCAGTAGATTAACCTCCACTGATAACCACAGGCGGGTGACGTCAATGCTGCTCTCCCTGTCTTACCCCTCTCCCCCCCACCCACAACGCCATTCTCTAGAGCTGGGAGGCTGTCCCATCATCAGGGTGTAACAGAAGGGGAGGTATATAGACCTGTCTTGTCTCTCACAAGACAATAGCATAGCAAAACACTGCACAAGTTAATTACTGTTGCGTCACTGGTGAAAATACAATAATTCAGTTGGCAATCATAGATTGATTAATATTGAGAACCAGGCTTTATTTTCCATTATACTGGAAGTAGACACATGCATGAGTTATAAAGGCACTTTCTCTTGTATGTTATCTGATCTAATTTTAGCCTACAGCTGTACTGTCCTGCTGCTTTGGGTTAACACCATTATCAGTTAAATAGTAAAAAAAATGGAAATCAATAGGTCTTTTATTTTTACAACAAATCATAGTTTACTTTTAGCTAAACAACCAAACCTTAATTAATTAACAGTGGGGGGTGGCGGATCCCTTGTTTCCATCTTTAAATATATCTCAGCCACTTAGCAATGAAGAGTTTATGATGTATTTATGCATATTGTTCAAGAGCCCCTATAGTAATAGGTTATGACTGGAGCCTCTGATATTAACCTGAATATGCCAGAGAACTTAAACAATGTTCTCTACATGCATCAAGCTAGCTGGGGTTAGTCAGGAAAGGACAGGAAAGGAAGCTTGTCGTTCAAAATAACATGTATAAAATAAAATCATAAAAGGGCACATTTGACAAAAGAATAAGTAGGCTAGCTTAAATACCTTTTTTTAAAAAATGTGATAGTAGGCTACAACAACAAAACGTAACATCAAGATACCACGGAAATGTTAAAGTTAGTTTGGAGTTAACAAATTAGCATAATGCCTAGGTTTGTAATACTGTATAAATAATGGCATTTTCCCTTACAACATTTTTCCTTTTTTACGTAGAAAAGAAATAATAATAATAATACAATGTGAAAAAACAGAAGCAAGACTCCCGTGCAGAAGTCAGAACAGCCCATACAGAAAATATACATAAGTTAATAAAATAATAATATAATATAATAATAAAAACACTTCATATGAACATGAATATTTCAAATGGATGGTTATTAAAATATATAGCATAAAACTCTACCTGCTAGGGACTTTTCTGTACAATTAGCTTGGAAATGAGGCCTTTGTTTTGAAGGAGGCAACCGGAAGCCAGTGTCAGTAGGTATGTGTAGCTCAACGCGCAGGTTCAACAGCTCTCACAGTCTTCGCAGCGACTCAGCAGAGGCATAAGGGGAACGTTTGAGGACTCTTGACAGCTTTCAGAGACTGCTATGACATCTCGCAGGTAAAGTCGGGTTTGTTTTTTAAACTGTCACCTTTGGCGCCGTGATATTAAACAGCCTCTTTAACGTTACACTGCACGAGCGCTCAGACGCTGCACGGGCGAGATTGAACTGAGGCTGGCAGCAAGAAAACAGGGGCGCCTCAACTTTTCTCCTGCTACAGACCCCTGTAACAGCCACTTGTCGCCTCATATTTTAAGTTTCATCCAGAGAAACTCCGTTGTATATGTTTGTGTCGTTAGTTATGAATTGGCACTGACTTTCTGAACTGCCTTTGCTTTAAGTGTGGCGGAAACAAAAAAAAAAAGTGGCGACGTTGGAAGCTTTGATAAAAACGTATGGTTAAATTGGTTCAGATTTGGCTAGCCGCTTCAAAACGTAGTAACAGTGACTTTAAAATCGGATTATGTTGTCATGTTTTCATGTTTTACATCAGTCTGCATGTTATGCGGTTGTGTTAATGAATGGTGTGATTTATTTCTGAGCTGCAGCTATGCCAGACCTTCTTTTCTTGATATGAACACAACTCCTCACGCTTTTTCATACACCGCACAAGTTTTTATCCTCACTTTCTCTAATGTAGTGCTGTGGGCTTTTCCCGTCCCTGTCCTGTCTCTTTGTTTCTCTGTGTGCACAGTGCAGGAAATTGGCTTATAGCTTCCTGTGAATCCAGGCCCCTACACAGAAAGTGTTATGGTAAACCTACAATAACAAATTGAAAAGGGCACTTTAGTAAAAACCCCAGAAAAAACCTCAAGTTTATATATAGAAATATTATCGCAACATCAGTTCCAGGTCTCCACTAATGTATTATTAAGAACCGCTAATACAATAAGTGCTGTGCACATTTACTGCAATTAGTACCTGGAGCTGAAAAAACTATAACTTTAGAATACTATAAACTATTTAATACCAAAGTAAAATGACAAATTAATACTAACACTAAATAGTCCTGGTGCCTCTAGGAATAGTAATACAATATATAATCCAGATGTGCACCTTTTAAAATCAGTGACCTGCTTCCCACTGACAGCTTTGGTAAGTGTTGTGTTACTCATATGTGTGTACGGTGTATATTTTCCTCCTACCAATGGCTCTACTTATTAGTAACCACATGTACATCTGTGGACTGGTAATGATTTGTAGATCTCTCTGAACCATTGACCAGCTTAGTGTGTGAGGAGTTAAGAGCTACAGGAGGCTGTGCTGAACACTGTAAGCATGAATGGATACATGTGCTGAATGTAGCCCTCTCCAGGTACTTTCCAGTACACAGTTGGTAAGATAATATTACCTGCTGTATGCAGAAGTAACAATAATAGTCAATATGTTAGTTTTAGGGTCATTTAGTTGAAATGGTGCATTAAAATGAATTTAATGTATGCAAGGTGACCTCTGAAATGTTGACTTCAGCAATCGGCTTGTCTCTTGACCATTTTGGCTGTTGTGGATTCAAGAAAATGCAATGTTGGCAATCTGAGAGTTTACAGTTGATACACCTAGCCTACCACTATATGGGTGGAAAAGATAGCAGATGTGTAGTATTGCTTGCTGTTCTATGTGACCGTTGTGTCCTGAATGCCTTTGGTAGGTAAAGTTGCAATAGTGAAATAATGATGTAAAAGGTTAAAAGGCCAGTCTAATGATTTGAAGATAATCCAACTTCACAAAACAAAAAGGCACTTATTTCTCCTCTGACAGAACAAAGAGTGTTGAATTCTGGCCTTGTTATTTGGCAAAATAGCGCCTTTCACAATAGGAACTAGCTGGATATGGCTTAGACCTCGGTGCATCAAAGGGAGTTTGGAAACATTAAAGCTGCCGGGCTAGCTGGTGCATTAAAAGGATATTCAACTTTTTACAACACATATTTCCATAATCATCAGCTTAACTGCTTCCTGCTACACCTTATAGCATGGATGTACTTCCATACACACTAACACATTTATAGTGGCACTGTGTGTGTCTCAGCTTTCTGTAACCTATTAAGGAAAATCCAAATCTTCGAAAAAACTTTAAATTCACTTACTTACAAATACTGTATGTGGTTTGGATGACTAAATTGGACTTTGGGTATAAGCTGTTGCCAGTAGAAACCATTGTAAAAGCGTGTGTACTGATGCCCTCCTGTCCAAAATTTCAGTAGGGCCAGTGAGTAAAATGTTTTCACAACTGAATAGGAATAGTGGGAAAAACTAAAAATAAGAACAATTGATGCTATTATTTCTCATTTTATCACCAGAATTCTGTTTCGAGGACATTTCTTCCATTTCTCAGATATGTGTGACGTTTTTCTCACTCATTTACAATAAACACTTGTGAGTTGACAGAGGCCCAAGCGTTCAGTTGCCCCAGGGGCCAAAACCACCAGCAAGCTAAGATCAGGGATAGAGGAAAACACTGAGACATAGTTAAAAGTTGTTTTCATCTCTGCCAGTTTCCACGGTTTGTCGCTGGCCGAGACATGGATGACTGTTGCTCTGTGGCTGGTTCTGTACTTCCTGAGCTCAGTTACCACAGGGGAACAATACTACAGTGCATGCCATCTTGATATGACAGACCCGCTCTCCTGCTGATTGTATCACTCATACTCACCATTTCAGGAAGGATTTTAGTTCATCATACTTAACAGGGAGGGCTGGCATTTCCACATATTCTGTCATTATTGCCTTGAGGATTTGTGGCAGTTTAGTCATAAAGTCATAAAGGAACCATTTGTACTGTCCTTCATTGTGATTGTGCCATTACTGTTAACAATGATTAAGCATTGTAATGAGTTCAGTGTAGCACTGTGGGCCCAGAGAAAGCAGTAATGATGAGGATTCACTTTATGTTACTGTTCCCCTTTCATTTTGCCAGTTGATTCTGTGTAGTATTACAATCTTTCCACTATTGGAAACCACCTCTGCCCCCCTTTGTTTAAAGAGGAGACCTCATCTGTCACTGAAACTCATTTGACCAGCTGAGAACAGTGAGTCAGTTTTCTCGATAAGCCGACAGGAAAACAACAGCCCATGTGGAGGAATAAGATAGCGCTGCCAACGTTTCCAGGAGTGCTCTCAACTGTTCCAGATACATGTTTTGCGTTTTATTCAGACACAAAACAATGCAGAGAGAATATAGCAAACAAAACATTAACATTTGGTAATTTGGCTCCACATACTTATGCTCTTATATTACTTCATTCTTAGTTGTGTGGTTAATTATTAAAGGGTAAAGTGCTTAAAAAGGTATAAAAGACATGCTTTTCCAGGTGTGTGTCAAATATTTGATGTTAAACATATCAGAACTGCACTCCACTTTAATTCAGAGCTGCAGGGATTAGTCAGTTAATCAGTTAGTCAGCTACTGCCAACTACTTTGATAATCGATTCATCCTTTTGAGTCATTTTTTTAAGATAATGTCCAGATTCTGTAATTAGAGCTTCTCAAATGTGAATATTTTCTGATTTCTTTGGTCCTCTATGACAGTAAAGTGAATATCTGTAGGTTGTGGACAAAACATTTGAGGCTTTGAAAACATTTCACCATTTTCTGACTTTTCATGGACCAAACAAGTAATCGTTTATTGAGAAAATAATCAACAGATTAATTGATAATAAAAATAATGGCGTATTAGTTGCAGTCCTACTTTGACTGAGCCATGCCAGGTTAGTACTGCCACACCTGCTGTTGTTTCTGGGTCTTTCCTGTATATAACTGATTATTAAAGTCATGCATTTCTCACGTCAGTGAGAAGTCTCGCTGTCTTTGAAGAAGAGCATTCTGGAAAAGAGGAACAATGTGATGGCCCACTCACTAATATTTACCATTTGACTTCTCTTTGCTGACAAATTGCTGCATATGCACGTTTGACACAGAAAGAGGTACTTTGTCCAAAATGGTATCTGTTGCGTGCTATTTCTCTTCATCAAGAGTGTCAACACTTTCAGTGGTTCAAGTGACATAGAAAGGTCATCTTAAATATAGACTTAACTGACAGCCCAAACACAATATCTTAATTTTTCGATGACGTGAAATGCAGCAAAGTCTCCGCATTTGTTATTTCCAGAATGTGGGTTTTAAACATAAGCTACATTGAAACCAGTATGCCCTTAATTTTGCATATTGAAATGAGATACGGAAAATCTTAGTGAAGTATATTTGCTTTCAGTAATAAGATTGTGATCTGTAACATTTTCCTGTGATCAGTGAAACTGGACCAAATACCTATCTGAGCCACATCTCTAATGTGCTGTCCCTTATGAACTATAGAATCCGGTTTATCAAAGACGCCTGTTTTGAATGCTTTTTGAATGGAAAGAGAGAGCATAAAAACCATGTGGCTCTGCTAAATGAAATCGGAGTGATGTTGGTCTTTCATTTTTACAACTAATCATATTAATGTTAAACATACTGTATTTCTGCCAGAACATTATTTAATCCAAATTGAAAAAGGGATTATTTCATTATTCTAATCTCCTGCTCTCTGATAAATTTTTGCAAGTTTTTGCACAGAGGTCAGGCAAAATTGCAAAGAACTACATTTTTAAATATTTGTGTTTAGTACAGAAAATGTGCCATGTCAAAATGATGAAGACTTTCTAAGCGATTACTTTGTATTTGCAGTTTGTTTCTTAATCTGTGTTTTGCCGGTATGTATTAACTAGCTGCTTTCCAGACAGTTTGATTTCCATGTTGTCTGCTGAAAAAAGGTTGGATGTAAAACATAGTAGTCATTTATTAACCAATAATGCCCAGAGCTACTTTTACTCTGTGTTTGTCAAGTACTGTTTACTCTTTGTAAATACAAAAAGCCACAAACTATGAATACCCTGTGCTTTTAGGTTGTTGGTTTTTGCACGATTAAAGTAGAGTCTAACTGCCCTAAAAACCTTTAACCATTTGTTATATCACCACTAGCATTTAGTTGGTCTGCCTCTGGTGGGTCACATACAGTATGTGCAAGTGTTGAAAACAAACTGCGTGCATGTGCGCAACAGTTGCTGAAGTTATCCATTTAGCTTATTCTACAAAGGTGGGACTGCCTGGTGCTACAGAGAAGTAAAGCATCCAGAGATGGGGGATGTGTGCAAGTTTTTGCACCTCATGTAAATACCCCAGATCATCAGCTGGACTAAATATACCTGCGGCATTACCAAAATCCACACCCCAGGGCTTGTCTGTGACCAATATAGCCCTTGCAGAGGCTTTCATGCTGCGCTGTGACTACTAAGTATATCACCTTTTTGTCAGCAGGCCTAGACGGGTGCACTTTAAATAGCCGACCAGGGCTATATTGAACTTGAGACATTATGTAAGAGGATAGAGCAGTGGCTGGATTCACACTGGGCCTGTTTCCCCTCAACCAGCCGGAGGCCTAACCTGCAGCTCCCAGCTGCCTCCATCTCTCCCACAGTACATCCAGTTTATTCTCCTCTACCCTGTCGACGTCTCGTCAGATAAAACCAGGCTATTTGAAATCTCATTCCCTTTGTCTTGTCTCTGTCTCTCCCGCTGCCCAAGGCCAGATGCAAGGAAATGGGGCGCCTGGTAGTTGTCAAAGGGAATCCTATTCTTGGAAAGCCCTGAGTCACTCCTGCTCCTGCAGTCATGATCTGAGTAGGGGAGGGAGAGAATGGATATGGATGTAGTTGGATACTGTTTTAAAGACTTCTCAAAATTGACAGTACTTCACAGAGAAATCTTTTCAGTTGAATTAAAAGGCATCAGTCATACCACCAAATAATCTGTGTTTGGATCTGTGGATCTGTACAGTGCTATTCAGGGCTCTAATTTAAGGGGGTTGCACCATCCTTGGAATGGACAAAAATTAATCAGGGACAATAAGAGACATATTTTGGGAATGAAGGTTGACCCAAAAACCCCTAAAACAAAATATCAAAATAAACGGTCACACACACTAACTGGAGTGTGGCTGAGGGCCTTATGTTTCACCCCAAGTCTGGCAGGCATTTTGTTTTTTGAGCCTGATGCAGTTAATGTAATCTGAGGTTAAGGTGTCATATTAATAACAAACCCCGGCACTAAACAGAAAGTAGAACATCTTTATTTATTTTTCACTATATTTTCAACGATGTCAAGTAGACGAGCTCAGTAAACCCGAACTGAACCCAAACTTCATTTCAAAACTCTTATCCGAACCCAGTCTGACCCATTGGGTCCCATTGGGCGTGGATTGTGTATCCACACACAGCAAAAAGATGAACCTCAACAGTGAAATCTAAAAGTCGTGTACCTGTTGCAGCTGTCAAGCTACAATAACAATCCCAAAGCGGTGGTGGACTTTTTGGTGTCAAAGGCGCCCACACTGGCAAAATGTACTGCAGAAGAGACAGGGAGAAACTCTCATCTCTCTCAAGCAGTAACAGACGTTTACATTGCCAAAACAAGTGTAAAATATATGTATATACAGATTATTAAAAAATAACATATATATGAAATAGCGAGTGAGACAAAAAAAAAAACTTTCTCTTTTAAAGTGAGGGATGTCAGAAGTGTGATTTGGTTTAAGGTTACATAACCTCAATTGGAGCATGCCAGATAGGTGGTCTTCTTGTGCACGCACACACACACACACACACACACACACACACACACACACAAATGTAAAGAAATGTGAACAGAAAGTTTACAGATGTATAAATGTTTAATGTGAATAAATATATTTATAATTTTATCATATCCATGGTATTTTATTTTAATTATTGAATCATTTTATAATTGGGCCAGCTGCATTTACTTCAGGGTAGTTTAAATTGTGTTTTGGGACAGTATGAAGATAAACATTATTTTTTTTGTAATGTGTTTGGCAAGTAGACACAGCAAAGCTCTCAGTATTCATTATTAGTGATGTCTATTACAACATAAAGGTGCAAAACAAAACATTACACTAAAAGAGAGATCTATGCCTTTGATGAAATCTTTTTTTTAATTACAAATATATTTAACTGGTCTTTTAAGTAAGCCTGTGAGGCTCAGATGTGTAATTCATATTAAACTAACCATTCACCATTCACAGCTTTTGGGAATTTAAGATTCCTTAACATGCTATATGCTAATTGGTTAGCCGAGTCACAAAAAGTGACAGTTTCACACTGATATATTATTATAAATACTATGCCAGTGCAATTCTGCAACCATCAGGATTAATTGCACACTTTAAAGTCGTATTTTACAGCCATATGGGGGTTATAACAGGACAATCAACAGAGGGCAGCTTACAAAAATTTTCTTAAATCTACAAAAATGAACGTGTATTTTTACATTCTACCCATTTAAACCCAATTAAAAAACACGAACAGCACTAGTTGTAAGCATCACATTTACTGCAGTTGGTTAATGACACTTCAATGACCATTCAATACTATCAATGGTTCCCAACCAAGTCTGTTTCCACATGTATTTTTTGGTGAGTAGTGGCCTAAAAGTTAATCATTAAACAGAGCAACACACAGAAAGAGAAAGGGCAAATACATTTTGTCCTGTGCTTAGACAACACACACAGCCAGATGACAAAATAATAGTTTCACAGCAAATCTCAAAAAGGCTTCCCAGAAAACCTATCAAAAGCCTTGCAGCTAGGATTACATAAGTGACATTTTGGGAAAATTAGTTTCATAATTAGAAAATAAAATGTCTTGTTTGATCTGCCTTGTATGAAAAGGACAGTGGTGGAATCAAAGCCAAACTCAAACTGTGAAACAAAAAGTGTGTGGTCTTCACTGAGGACGTTTTTTTACCAAATTAGCTGTCAGTAGTTTGGTCTGTGCAGGTTACTGAGACATTCAGTTTGAGTTAAAGGTCTGTCTGTGGCTTTCAGGTGTGAAGTAGTGCAAGGATATTGTGAGATATTCCTTTAGCTTTTCTTTTTCCTTTTAAAAAAAAATATTCTTGGGGGCTTTTATTGCCTTTAATCGATAGTGAGAGAGACTGACAGGAAATGGGGGAGAGAGGGAGGGGATGACACGCAGAAAAGAGCCCCAGGTCAGACTCAAACCCTGGGCTGCTGCAGCAAGGAATCAGCATCGGCACATAACATGCAGGAACTTTGATGGTCTCATGACTTTTCATTTTAATGCCATTACCAGATCAAAATTTCCGTTTGTCTAGAGCATTACAAGGGCTTAGTTTTGTTATTGGTCAGACTTTAGGTGTGTAGTTACTCTAGGAAGAGGAAAAAAAGTATCGTAGAAAAAACGTAGAAAAGTGGATAAAATCAAACTGTGTCCGTCCCTTGAGATGGATGCAAAAGCCAGAGGTCATTGTTAGGTCATTAGGAGTTACGCTGCAGTCGAACATTGTCGTGCTTTTGTTTTGTGCATTTGTTTTCTAACTCATCTGCAACGCTCCCTCACCCACCCCTTCTAAATTAATAGCCTAATGGCATACTGCTGAATTGGCTGGATTGTGGGGGTTTAGCTTGGCGAGGGCTAACTATGATCCGGTGTAACTACGCCACGGGCGATTAGGTGTAATCTCCAGGCACGGGCAACACAGCTGTTGCATTTAGCCTCCGACAAGATAGCAGGGACCTTGTAGCTCTCGGAGACCTGGCTCCCTGATCTGGCCTGGCCTGGTCCGGTCTGTGTTACAGCCAGAGAAAGCTCTGTTAGCTTTAGGATCACAGAGTGGGCTTTGGAGCAGAGCCATCAGACAGCCGCTGTCCTCTTAGGGTACGAAGGGGAGAGAAGGTGAGGCCAAGGGAGGAGAGCAGAGGGTGTTTGGGCCAGTCTGCCAGAGCCTGTCACATTCGTCTGAGGTGGGAAAGTAGGGAAGGCGGGGGGGCGACTGATAGCACTGATGGGTGCCGGTATCAGCCCTGCTCACGCTCGTCCAAATCCCAGATTAAAAGGCCCCTGGCCTGCCTCTCTCTCTCTCTCTCTCTCTCTCTCTCTAACACTCTTATAAAGCACCCCCCCTCTCCTCCACTTCTCTGTCGTTTTTCTCTCACTGTCTCTGTCTCACTCTATCTAACCCAGTAACACTCTTACAAACGCACCCCCCCCTCCCACTTTTCGTCTCCATATCTCCCTCACTCCCTCCCGCCCTCTCTTGTGTAACAGTGCCCAGTGCTGGATTACTAAGCTCTGAGGTTGCTGAAGCAAGGGGCTGTGGCAGCCTTCGACCAGAATGGTGAGGTAGGGCAGAAACGATCCCATTCAAATTCAGTGTATTTTCTGCTTTTGGACAACCCTCACAGTCCTTTTAACTCCTCCGCTTCCCGTAAATAATGCCTTTAATTCTGCTGTAGTTTGCTTCATTTAGTGCACAGAATCCAGTGCTGAAGGATAACAAGTGAGCTTGGGAGAGCATTCGAAGACCTGGCTGTGCAGTGCAAGTGTGTGTGCATATGTACAGTTTTTATTTTTTGCATGCATGCATGTGTGTGTGTTGCTGAGAAGGTGGGTGTTTCAGGATGTTTCGTTGCAAAGGGGCTATGAGTATGCTCTAGTTGTTAAGAAGGCGGAAAGAGTTAATAAGTTTATGTGCCAAGACACTTGGGGGAAGGTGCCCCCCTGCCTTCAGCTGTCTGCAAACCTGACAAGGTGAACAGTTGTGCAGTAGTTGCAACTGTTGTGTGTCTAAAGCATTGCTCCAGTGTTTGCGCCCTGTCTCCATTGTTTTGATAATTTGACGAGTGACAGCAGCGCTGTGATGAGGGATTAGATATGGATTAGTGACATAAGGCATTTTTGCCCCACTGTCATTATTTGTCCGTATGAATCTGCGTAGGATTAAAAACAGTAGCACGAGTAATCTGTCCACCAGCTGACACCCATGACCTGTCAATGGCTCCTCCGTACAGTAATCTAAACGTGGTGGCCAGTTTGAGTTGTATTTCAAGAAAAGGGCTGTGACAAGTGAAAAAAAAAAGATAAAAGATGAGTCCTTAGCACATAGTATCAAAAACTACCAAGCACTGTTAGCTGGGCGGCAAGTACCCAAATATAAATACTTGTACTTGTACATTGGTCTGAAAAAAGGTGTATTGGTGCATCCCTGTTACATGTAAATGTAAAAACGCCTAATGTATCATTATCACAGTTTTCAAAACTCCCATACATCAATATTTCAAAATGTTTCATAATTTTGTCAATTTACATCTTTGTTTTTGGCAAACCTGCTTGTGGTTAAGCAACATTTGAAACCTTTTGGTAAATGAAAAGAGAGTTTTGTAGAAAATGTGTTTATATTATATAATAGGTACCAAAACTCAAGGTATCATTGTCGGCTGTAGTATTAAACATTTTTGAGTGATATCCAGCCCTCTATAGTTGGTAAGATATGTGCGGTCAGGCCGTAGTCCACAGCGATGCAGAATTGAACTTGCTCAGGCAGATACCTGTATAAATAACATAAAGAACAGAAAACAGAACAAGTATGTAAATGATATGATAAACCTTTTTGAAATGGTAGAAAATGATGACGACTAAGCAATTGTCATACATTCCTCAGAATGCATTTTACTCATTTTACAGTCTGGAAATTTTAATTGCATTTCAGTGAGAATGTTGTCACTGCATAAGTTTTTCTATTTCTGTTTTCATGCACTCTCCAATAGAAGCCATGACTAACTGGTGTCTGTGGTTTATGTTTTGCTATTTAAGGACAAGATACTCTGCCACTACTACACATGCATCTAGTATCTGCTGCAGATTCACTGTGTGTGTCGTAGATAACACATTTAACACTTTCTTTCCATCCTTTTGAGTCATTTCCTGTCTTGTCTATAAACCGTCCCAAACTCAACTAGCCAGCTTCACTGCCAGACTTCCAGAGATATTTCTAATGTCACAGGGAGGGCTTTGTCCAATTCACCCTACATGTTTTCATGACTAATCCCCTTGTAATCGGTTACAATTTATTATTTGTAAAGTTCCTCCTATAATCTGCTCCCTTGGCTTGTGGAATGAGAGAAAGCGCAGCAGATCGGTTTTGCCCCCCTCTGTGAGGATAAGGGGGGTCAGGTGCAGTCTGGGTCAGATGTCTGATCTGGTCTGGTCTTGTGTGGTCTGTCTGTCGCGAGCCGGGCCAGTCCTGGGCTTCGCTTCAGTCTCGCTTTTAACAGTCTAACCTGTCTGTTCCTGCCGACTGGGCTGCTATTTATATTTAAACAGAGGCATTTTATATAATAGTAGACTAGCCCTGTGGTTAAATCCCTTGACCACAATGAGGATGTGTGGTGCCCTCCATTGGTCTGATTCTAATATACATCATATACCCCCCCCAAACACTGTCACACATTTAGTATCATTACTGATTGTCCTGCAGTGTGTGTGTGTCTCTTTTTACCTGTCTCTTCTTTCACTCTTCTCCTCTTTCCTCTCTGTCATAGCCAAAACAGATCCGGCGGCTTTGTGATTGACAAGCAGTCGGTTTCACTGTGATTCGTGACGAACTCAAAATGGTGACAGTTACCTCATCTCCAAAATCAAACGAGTCTGACATTTACATTTAACTCCCAAAAAGCAATTTCAAGCCTTTTCCATTTAGTTTTAGTAAATGTCACTCACCGTTCGTTTGATCGAATTGTTAAGTTATTCTGAGAAACAGAAACTTCAACAGTCGACAGTAAGAATGTCAGGCCTAGATACATCTTGTTACACAGTGATTATGTTTATGTTTTTGTGGTTTTATGAGTTAGAAATTCATAGAAAGAATCGTGTCACATAACATCAACTGATTTTGAGACTATTGCACCGGCAGTGACCACAACAGTATACTGGTTTGTATTCAACGCTCTGACGTGACACAAGATCTGCTGAGCTGACACATGAGTCTTATTTTTATCTTACCGTCATGGGTTTGTGTCATACAGTGTACAAAAACAGAAACGCCTAAATGCTTGCCCACTGTTAAAGCTCTCAGATATTATCTTCTCAGCATGAGCTTCATGAAGGCGCTCTTGTGTCACCCGCTGCCTGCTCTTCGCTGGGTTATATTAATCAATAATAAGCCTTTGTAATGTGTCGGGGGTGGTGGTGAAAGGCTACAATTTAGGATGTGAAATGCATGATTTCCATGACTCACTGGGTCTATATGTCAGTGTCAAAAGTCTTGTTTTCCCATTCTTGTTGAATCATCGACATTTACAAGTATTTTTCTTTCCAAAGACAAAGTCAAGGGCTGCAGCTGAGGGTTATTTTGGTATTTGAATAATCTGGGAGCAAATTTTTCAACTGATTCATCAATCCAACACTTATTTTCTTATATATACATTACTCTAGCTGCCTGTTGTAAATGGTAACAGCAGCTTAGAATCCATTTATGTAAATGCTTGTACATTGCAGATCCTCTATGTGCAGGTAAGAGTGCAGGGGTTTCCTCAAAGTAATCTACAGCTTGTCAAAATATACCTAGATGTCTGAGTGTAACTGCCAATGATGAATTGATATTAGAGTACAGTAGTGTTTTAACCCATGTGTCTTGGAAATTAGAACTTTTGGAAATTGACCATCAATGCGGGGGCCTACACTATTGGTCAGTTGCGTGTTGAGGTGTCCTTATTGGCTGCCAATAATAAATCCATAACCTGTCCATACCTCGCCAATGTGTCACAGCACAGTAGTGCATCACAGTACAATAAATGTGGACAGATGGCACTACAATACCTGATATTCACCATGGGGGAATGAAACTAGAAATCAACATGAAACCTACTGCAGTGAGAAATGGAGATGATGGTTACAGACTGTCCAGCATAGGGCTGAGTAGGAGAGAAAAAATGTGAAAATTTATTGAACACCATAGTCTGATGACTCATCAGCGTAACATGATCTTGAGGAGCCAGATTTATCAACACATCTCAGCTCTATAGTTGTGTTTTGTCACCACTATGTCGCCACCATTTCCAAGTAGCAAAAATACTTGGCAGCTACAAGCTGACATAGATCCAGACTTGCCTTTAAAATGTTGGTGTGATGCTTCTGTGAAAATCTTCTTCTCAGAATTTAAACATTGTTATCTGCGTATATTAGAAATGTTCTCAGGCTTGTTGTAAAAGTGGTTGGACAGAAACTGTTTTTCATGGGTTCAGTTATTTTGTTAACTAATGCCAAAAGGAACACTTATTTAATATAGTGCTCAGGACTACAAGTAGCAGTCTTCTATTCATCTATACAGTCACATTTTTTATGTCTTGATAAAAAATAGGATCATAGGGACACAATGTGATGTTTTCAAATAACACATTGCTCCTGACTAACAATCCAAACTACTTTATTTCCGATATAAAGCAGAAAGGCAGCAAATTGTCAGATATGAGCAACTGAAACCAGCAAATGGTTGGTAGTTTTACTTAACAAATGACTGAAACTGTTTATAATCAGTATCATCACTGATTAATTTTGTGTGTTCACTAAACAGGTACAGTAATTAAAATGTATTAATTAAATAGTCTATTCAGTTCTCACAGTGTTACCAGCCAAAGTGTTGAATAAAGGTCAAATGTGGACAACTAATTTGATTTTTTTCTCCACTAGCTACTGCAGCCCTATAGTTGCCTGATTACTCGTTGGATATACTGTATATAAAACGATTTAAAGACTCAAATGTGTTTATGCAGTACAATTATGACACCCCAGTGTAAATGTAATAAACGTAATTGTCACTGAGGGTTGCATAGTTTTCATTGTGCTCACCAACTGTGATAATGTTTTTACTAAAACGGCACGAGTTACAAAATGGCACTTTTTGCAACTCATTTGACAAAGTGATTATACCCCCTCCTCCCCCATGAAACACCAACAAATTGCACAACCTCATGTCCCTGAACCACATTGTTTGTGTCACTAATAGACAGCTACTGTTTACGAGTGGACTTTCATGTCAGTTTTGTCAAACCCCCCTTCTTTGACACACAAATGGGGCCCTGGGTGACTAATGGTGCGTTGGATTAGCCAGCAATGGCCCACGGTAGTTAGGGAGGTTTAACCCAATGATCCCTGCTTAAACATGAGCTCTAAATCCACACAGCTGACATAAAGCCATTCACTGGGACATTGCTGCTGCACCTACTCACTGCTTCTTCGAGATTAATATAGTCCTTCACTCATTATACACAGTTTTTACTCAATTTTCAGAGTGGCAATGTCTAGATGTACTGGGTTTATGTCTTGCGACTGTTTGTGAATAATGTATATGGTTTGGTTTGGATAAGTGGCAGTGTCAAACACTCCAGTAAGAGAGCAAAACCCAGATAATCGGTCAACATACCTGAGAAGTGGATGGGATAAATATTTGCCTGCAGTGTTTTGTAAGAGAGGAAGTAACATGTAATCATTAGCTTTGCTTTTGCAGTACAGTAAACTGTAAATGTACTTCCCTCTCAAACCAGGACAGGACATACAGTGTGTTTTCACTAATCCATCAAGAAACAAATGGGTGGTCCCTTTCTATTTTAATTTAGTGAAGGAAGTACACAAATACGCCACCAGAATCATGATTCAATATATTGTTATGAACCATCTGTCAATACAGAATCAAGAAGAATAAAAGCATAAATATGATGGCCTATAATTGTCAGTGGTTACAATTAGCCGTAGGGTCTGCTGCAAGTTGTCTTTTTCATACAGCTCACATTTGAAATATAGTGTTAGTCAAACTGCTACTGTTCAACATATAGTTGGTTATGCTAAAGTGTTATCGTGGAGCACTCATTTATTTATTGATGTAATTTTAATCTATGTCAAGTGTTGTTGAAAATATCAGACAGGTGAGACGTTTTCTTGGTAAATGACGATATCATGGATGCCTGAACATTATAATAGTTGAAGCTGTTGAAAAGAAAAATATTAAGCATAATATAAACTGGTACTACTATATTAGTTTCTTGCTTAAAAAAATAATGAGACTCGATGGATAGACCTCACATCGAATATGGTCCTGACAATTCATCACAGAAGACTGAGTGTGCAACCACTGCCTGAGGATACGTGTCCAGTACCATGTCCATGCCCTTATATGACCACCACTCACCTAATGTAGATAACCATTAGAAGACTGCCTGCTCTATCAAACCTGAATTACGACTAACTGGCAGCCCTGCCCGAGTCACAAACTGCAACCTTACACCGCCAACAAACACTTAATGAGCAAAGCACAGATCACAGAGGCTGAAACACTGCTAAACCTGTCCTTAAACCAGCCACAGACACAAAGCTACAAAGTAAATCGCCTAAATGAACTAAAACTGGCCATTTTTCCTTCTCAGTTTCTGGGCAAAAGCATCTACTCTGATGATAAAATCCAGAATTGTGATGGGATCTCATTCAACTGCCATAACACAAGGCGCTGACAAGACATCTCTTAGTCATCTTAGTAGTTAGTTTGTTTTTTATAAGCTCCATGTGAAGAAACTTGCAGCCTTTAAAAGTCTCAGGGCTAGCTAATTAGGGTGCACTAATTGAACCGAACTTGCAAAGGCCAGATACGTCCGTCTTTGGAGTTTTCATTGCAGGATTTTCTGTTTATTCAGCAAAAATCCTACAGCTGTTCAGTGTCTCTTCTTGCACGTGGATATGAGATGTATAAAAAGGGCCAGAGTTCCTCTACTGTTGGCCCAATATGAATGTGAGCAACCTCAAATTGAAGCAGGCAGAAGTCGGCACTTTAACCTGGCCTTGCTTTCATTTAGAATTCAATGGCCTGGAGTTATGAGACAAACAAAAGGTGTCACTGTCCAGATACTTGTGGCCGCACTGATTCTCTACAGTATTTGATGTTGTAATGACTGTTGTCAGAGAGCTTTGGACTTCACAAATTGAACATTACACATTTCATCTGTCATGACCGCTGCATTTAAAATATGTCAAAACACTCCTACAGCTCTGTACATATATAGCACTGCAGGCACTCATAGTTAGCTAGACTGCACAACTGCCATTTCTAAATGTAATGGACTCTGTAGTAAGTAAAAGTAAGTTTACCACAGGCATTTGTGACATTTTGAAGTGAAGATTGGGTCTGACAGTTACGTACAAGATTTGTAAAATAACACAAATGACATAGTGTTTTGAACTCATGAGACCTATTGTGTTTGGGGCCTGTTATGTTTCCATAGCAAAGGAAGCTGGTGGGTGATGTGACACAGATTGTCAGACATTCTTCTAACATAGACACATTAATCATTTTGGTGTTTAACAGGCCACTCTTTTGTCCCCTGTTTTTCACTGTATTTTAGGTGGTTCCACCCCAACATCACCGGAATCGAGGCAGAGCAGCTCCTGTTGACCCGGGGAGTCCACGGCAGTTTCCTGGCCCGGCCCAGCAAGAGCAATCCGGGGGATTTTACCCTCTCTGTTAGGTAAGTTCTCACCTGCAACTTGTTATTGTCGTCCACCATCAGCCTCACTATTTAACCTCATTATTTGCAGATGTCGAGAATGGAAAATAATCATTGTAGCCTTTACATTTTATGCACTTTGTCCTACGGTATAGGCCACCGAGATGACCAAAAATAACACACAAACAGAGTTGCTAATTACCCTTAAAATAATTCTGAGACAAAAAAAAGTTTATTTCCCCCTCAAAAATGTCCATGTCTTCATACACTACTCTCCGATTTGCACACTTCCTGCAACAATTTCTTCTTCTGCGTTTACCTGCAACAAGTGAAATCCCACGGGACTTCAGCATAATGCAGAAGAAGAAGAGATTGTTGATCGGAGGTGTTCACAAGTGAAGAAGCTTGGGGTAAGAATAACGTGTGTTGTTGATCTACTTTGGAGAAGAAATGGTTCGCGTTTGTGCCTTTCCAAATTGTGGCAACAGAATGAGAAGGTACAAGTGCCTATACTTTCATCGTCTACCTTTCCATGACCATGAGATACTGCAGTTGTGGCTAGTTGTTCTTCAGCTTGATGTGCAAACTCTCATACAAGTACTATGCAATCACAGAGATAAGGCCTTCGTGACGAAAAAAAGTTAATTTCCCCTCAAAAATGTATTGCCGCACATCCCTTCCCAAGCTGTGTCTGCCAAAACGAAGCTAAATGAAGTTATGAATATAACGTTACCTCCACAGTGGTTGCAGCAGTCTTCATCCTTGGAATGGCATTTCTCTTCAGCCAGCCCCGCTGTGTTGTGTCTCTGTAGTCATCCTCCTCAAAATGTTGGCTGCAAATGTGGTGATCATTTTCGCATAGTACTTGTATGGGAGTTTGCACATCAAGCTGAAGAACAACTAGCCACAACTGCAGTATCTCATGGTCATGGAATAGTAGACGATGAAGGTGTAGGCACTTGTACCTTCTCATTCTGTTGCCACAATTTGGAAAGGCACAAACACGAACCATTTCTTCTCCACAGAAGATCAACAACACACGTTATTCTTACTCCAAGCGTCTTCACTTGTGAACACCTCCGATCAACAAGCGAGCGGTGGAAAAACAGGTAGGCGACAGTACTGTTTTGTACGGTTTCTGCACAACGTATGAGTTGAAAAGGCATGTTGTTGTCACGTAGGGGCCCTGATCATGTTGTACAGACATTTTAATTGCATTTTGTATCTGTTAAGAGGAGCAAAAGGCACTCTTTAGGATATGCCCCCAAGAAGTGTATTATAACTAACTGGGAGCTCTGGCCATTAGCTGCAGGATCTCCAGTTTGCTAGAACCAAATCTGGTCGTTCTTTTTCCTATCGACAGTACTTGGTGACCTCTAGTGATCAAGATTAGGGTAAAAATCTGCCAAAGTTCTCCTTTAAGTTGGAAGTTCACCAATCAGGAGTCTCTGACATTCCTACCCACAGCTCAGCAAGTGATGTAACATTTTGTCTGCGGGTGAATAGATGGCATTTGAACAGAAGCAGTTTTGTGTGAGTGTTTCTAGGAGCATGTTAGATTAACAGATTTGGATTTGGTAACATTCTGACACAAATTGGCCAGAAAATCCTTCTTTAGGCAGCAGGATGAAGTCGAGGTGAGTTGGACAAACACAGCTGAGTGTAACACCCTGTGATAACTTGTCATTCATGCCCTAAAACATATTTCTCTTAATCTCTTTAATTGAGAACCCCAGTGCGTTGCAGAGAATGTGAAATTTCTGGTACGTAGGACTCAGCAATACATGCTGTGGTGATTACAGAGAGCAGGAAACAAACTGAGATAGAAGAAGAGAGAGTGTGGCTCTTCCTTGGCAACGGAAGCTTTTAAGAGATACATCAGTCGGCCAAGCGCCTGGAAGAAAGCCCAAACGCATTTGTTACTCTGTGACTGTAGCTGGCATGGCAGCATGGGTAGAGAGGCTGTTAGTGTTTGTGTGTGTGTGTGTGTGTGTGTGTGTGTGTGTGTGTGTGTGTGTGTGTGTGTGTGTGTATGTGTGTGTGTGTGTGAGAGAGTGAGAGAGAAAGAGAGAGATACTGTAAAGAAAGAAACAGAGACAGAAAGGAAACAGTGTAGTTAGACATGCAGTAGCTTTTAAATATGGTTAAGGAGTGAGGGACCTGTCAAGGCTTTGACCTTCACTGCCTGTGGTTTGTGTGCATTCTCGTGTGTGGTGCAATGTGTCATAAATCACACACACCACAGGAAGGTTGGTAGGGTGAGTTGTGGCCACGATTTGTGTTCTTGACAGACTTAAACACACATACACACACACTGAGGTCAAGTGGCCAGTGTACAGAACCTCACCACCTGCTAGAGAAGGTAGGTCACATTGAACCTAGAGGAAGGAGGAGGGAAGCAGAGTTCATATTAAAGAGAGACTTTGTAACTTTTGAAAGAAGAAACACACTCTTTCTCTTAAAAATGAAAAGTTGAATTCATAAGCAATAAAAATTTACCAATGCTTAATCCAGTACACTCGGGGGTTTGGCAGATCCAGCCTTATTTGGTCTGGTATGTCCAGTAGCTTATGGTTGCTAAAGTAAGCAAACTTTAGTTAGATATTGTTGGTTAAATGACATTACTGTGACATTACTGTGTCACCTCTGATTGAATAAAACTGAGATATGCACAGCCTAATAAGTGTGTAGCATAACATTTACAGGGGACTTTTTAAAGCCACTGTTGTAGCTGTACTGTGTAAAAAGTATAAAGTACTGGAGAAAAACATCAGGAAATCTTGGTGAAGAACTGGTTCAAATGAATTATTTTCTAGAAATGTGTCCCTAAAAAAACATTCACAAAAAACATTGTTATATTATTATTATATATTAGACCCTGCCTTATTTTAGTGATTACTTTATGCCTTACTAGTCTGCATATTTCAGCATAAGAAGTTGCCCTACATACACCAATGTCCCTTGTAACTTGTAACCTCAAAACTTTCAAAGTGACAGAGAGGGCAACATGGTGTAGCAGTGTCCTGCCACAATATCCTGTTTCTCAGGAAACTGAGTCAACTAGTGTGGCAAAACTCAACACTTGTACCTATTTGTGACTTTATTGTACAAACAGACACAATTTCCATCGACACCTTCCTAAATAGAAATTGTAAAAAAAGGCATTCAAGTGTAAAAATACAGATTGTATAATATTTTGAATCTAATGTTCACAGCCGTTTTCTTCCTGATTGAACTGCAACATAATGTCTGCAAAAAAGTAGAAATATTAGAATATACTGAAGATAATTACCTAATTATCCTATATCTACAGAAGAATCATGCTACCTAACTCAATCCCAGTTCACACACACACACACACACACACACACACACACACACACACACACACACACACAGACACAGACAGACAGACAGACAGACAGACAGTGTCTTATCAGAGCAGAGGAGAGGCTAATTAGCCAGTCATTAGCCAGGTTTCATCTTACCAAGGCCATTATGGGCAGTATAATCACTGTTCAGATTGTAATGGACGCTAAGGGAGTCTGTTGCCCCCCTCTCTCTTTGTCTTATCTTATCTTCCCCTCTCTGCCCCCACTTCTTATCCCCACCACTTCTCTTCTCCTCCGCTCCACGAGGTGAACAGAAGAAGGAGTGGTCGGACAGAGCTGCTGCTCAAAAGCGTCTGAAGGCTGAAGTCTGTTGGCGCTAATGAGGGCTTTTTGAGGGTTTTGAAAATGTAATCAATTCAGAGTTTCATGAAACTCAAAGAGCGAGAAAGAGAAAGTTTGAAGCAGAAAAAGTTTTGCCATAATTTATATCCAAGTCCAACTCTACAAGGAGAGCAGTCTGGTCAAGTTTTCTCATTTTTCATGCTCTTTATACACTCTAAAGACCCCGAGGAGGAATTTTAAGGGCAATCTTAAGAGAGAATTTTGCAGGGCAAATTACCACAGAGAGCAAATGGATTTTCTTCCAGCGTCTGTATTATATAATGCTAGCCTGGGTTTACTTAGATGTGTTTCCATTGCAGCCAGGCTATTTATAGTTTCATATAGCTAAGTAAAAAAACATTTTTTATTGTGGATGTCAAGTCAATCTGTGAGTGTGTTTATCTGCATACTAGTATCCTGCCTTTGAGTTTTGTCCTGTTTTTGATCAAATTCTGGCATTTACATGGAACATGAGAAAGCATATTTATTCAGATTGCATATTCCTATATAGGCTACCATGATTATAACAATATTGACTGTCAGGGTACTGCGGCATGTAAACACCATATCCTGGTTTCTGAACATTCTTTGTTGGTACAGAACAGAGTGGCTGAGATGGTGAGAAATCAAGACACACCTACAGACAGAAGAGCATAAATCTGGATACTGTTATGAACATGTACACGGACATATGAATATCCAGGTTTTTCATTTACGTCTTATCCTGATTATGCGCAAAAACAGGATAAGAATAAAAAACAGGATAGACAGAAAGACAACAATCAGGGCTAAATAGTGTGCAAATGTTTGTGTCTGTTTTTCTTCTTTCCTGACACTTGCAAACAGACCTATTGCATCTACCTTTATACAGTGCTCAATACCTGGACAATGGCTACTACTTCTTTTGGGAAGAACTGAAACAAACTACAAGTATCCATATGAGCTTTACTTGTGTTTTTGGTTGTCTTTACTTTCTCACTCTACTCCCTCTTGAATTATTGACAGTGATTGTTACTGAACCGTTAACTTTAATGAAGTTTGTTAGTAGTAGTAGTAGTAGTAGTAGTAGTAGGAACACACAAAAATGTCACTTAAGTGTTTGTATATAGGCAACACTGGCTGTGTGATATCCGCCATCCATTGTAGAAGTTGTTATTAGGCTTTAGTCATTGTCTTTGAGCTTGTGAAAAAACAAGATAACTAAAATATATCCTGGTTGTCAGAATTGGCAGACACCTTTTGTCTCAAATTGCCTAATCTTCAAAAGTGAGCCCACTGCCGTTGAGGATATAGACTATATTGTTATATTACCAGATTATGCACGGGATGTGTGCCTTGGTTTTCCATACCCTAGCAGGGCAAGCTCTTGAGATACAGAACACTCTGACCTGACATAACATCTAACATTTTATGTCAGATCTGAACATGCCTCCTTTATGTTAGAACCCAGTGTAGTAGTCTGTAGAGATGGCAAAGGGTGAATTTAAATAGAGGCCAAAACTTTAGAACTCTTCATTTGATAAGTGGACTGGTTACACTAAAAGGGATTTCTCAGTGGTGTCTGGATGTATTGAGTGGAAAATATTGCTTGGAATAGCTTCAGGGCAAAGCAAGCAATAATTTATATGATCTGGGCTTTGTGCTTGCATTTTTGAGCAATATATTTCCCAGTTGTCTGTTTTTGTGTATGGGTTTGTTTAGTCATACAGATCTAAATACTCTTGATTACTAAAACTCGTGATTTTGCAGCCTTCAGTGTCATGGCAATAATGTTGGGAAAGATTTTAACACATAATCCCGCTTTCAAAGATGTGATCAGTTTGCAGCTGTTAAGCTGTGATGTGTTCACATAGAAAGGCAGTGTGAAGGACTATGTGACATTATGTACATTTGTGCTCAGTTAGTCCTATCAATGCAAACCAGTTCACAGGATAATCAAGGATGAACTTATCTTCTATCTATCTTTAAAGCAGGATACCATCACATTATCAAATTAAATACCTACAGTAGTAAAGACTGACTTTAATTCCACTGACTCTGGTTTTCTTCTTGTTTTGCTGAAAGTTGGAATCATTTACAGTTTGATTTGTGTACTTAAAGACATTCAAGTTTTCCATATTTTTCATTTAGACAAACAAAATTGCATATCCTTGGAACAAAGCAGAATAGCTGAGATTTATTTTGCTTGTTGTTATCAGTAAATCCAACTATTTCTGAGCATAATATGATAAAGCAATGTTATTCCAGAGATGTGCTATTTTCAGCTAGACACTCTTCTCTAGCTTAAATAAACGTACAGGATGTTGGTGAGAAACACATACACGGATTCAAAAATACAGAACTTCAGTCAGTAAGGAAGAACAACTTCTACTTCTCATAGATGTGTATTATAGGTTCATGCTACATCCTCAACATCCTCAACTGTGAAAGGTCTGAGGACCCACACATTATAAAGTAATAAAGCAAGAACAAGTGATAGACAGTGTGCTCGATTCTTTGTTTTTATCACAGTCAAAAGTTTTTGATCTTACGCAACTGCCAGTAAGACTTTGTGTTAGGAATGCAAGATATAGTTTTTGTTTAGCCGATAGGATAATTACCTGCTTTTGATGGCCCATACCGTTAGGATTACTGATCATTGCACATTTTTTTAAAATAAGTTCAGAACTTATAATTTGTACACACTTGAGGGTAAGAAAGGCTAAATTGTAGTGAGAAAATATGACTGAAGGATTTAATAATCTATATTGACAGACAGCCTATAATTTCATTATTGGAATAATTCATAATGATATAACTCTCCCATTATTGAATGCTTATTTATTGGCCCTGATATGTATCATCCATCCCTACTTTCTGTTGTGCAAGAACTGTCATCATTGTTTTGCTTGTTCCTACAAGAATTAAATTACTGCCCATCTTTGAAGGTTAAATTTTGTGTCATGAATGAGATTAAATGGCATCTAAATGTAGGGGAGAATTGTCTCATTTTAATTAAATGTGTGATAATGACTAAAGGAGTAAGCCTGATTCGGCTAATGAGAATACTAACATAGGAGGAATCAGTCAAATGGTGCTAAGTGCCTTAACAGAACCATGCTTAAATCAGACCAAAAGCCGAAAAACACACTTTGTGGTGTTGTAAACACTTTATGAATGCATGGATTGATGCGCAATATTAGGATATAAGCAAACATTTTAATAACTACACTAGACTCTGCATCCTAGTTTACTCTTTGTGATTCGCCATGGTGCGGAGAAATGCCATCGTGGTGTCAAGGGCTCTTTGTGTAGAGCAGCTGCTACCTTAATGAATTAGTTTTGTGTAGACAGAGAGGGGATTTTTCTCTAACATTGCAGTTGTTTTGTGGGTTGGTGATTTCATTTAGGTTGACTACCACACTGAACTTTATTTTGCTTCACTGTGATTCTTTCAATACACACGGACTGTGGCTATCACTTAGGTACTTCAGCTTCTACTCACAATATCACCATCATTGTTATGCCACACACTTGGGCTCTACAAAGTAGTGAATATTTATGATATGATCAAATAGGGATATAGGTGTTCTTGTAAATATATCAGTGATAATTTTAATGTTTTAAATACGTTAATTGGGTCACTGCATTAAGCCATTTTATCAAGGCTAAAAAAAGATAAGATTTATTTTTTAAGCGACTTTGCTTTGTGCTACTACTTCCCTGTATCCAGCTGGAAATTACTCATAGACTACTATGCAAACATGCGCCATGGACCTGAATGGGATTCTTGTTCATTATAGAAAAGAGAGGTAATTTTGGACAGTATGGAACCAGTAGTGATCCACAAGGCTTTGTGTGGATAGTATGTTTTTCTGAATTATAATTAATTGCATAATATAAATGAACCGTACTGAATCTGTCACATTATCTAAAATTAAAGTCGTACCTTCTGATGGTTTGTTAGGTTGTACCTTATCAAGGTGCAATGCTGGCTGTTTATACTGTAATTGGTAAGTTGGTTCATAGGATAACTTCACCAAATACTTGTGGTACCTAATAATGTATGCTGTTAATCAAAAGAGCATTGGCACAGTTATCACTAAAAGAGCAATAAATGGTGTTGTGATGTAGAATGCCACTAATCATGTTGACATTTTTATTCTCACAAAAACATGGCACAAAACAAGACAGAAAATGTCAAATAATCTGTCATGAAATGAAATAAACATTAGTGAGCCAGAGCTTAGCAGATATGATGCTGACCTTGGCTCCCTGTATTATTTCTATAAAGCCATATTTTCATAGATGCCTAAATGTTATCAATGTCTCAGAGAGGGAAGAGTAGGGAAGTGAATGAAAATCTAATGGGACGTGTTTGGCTCATTCCAGAGTTAATGGTGTTAAACTCTGAGAGAAAAGGGGGCTTTGGCCCAAGAGTTGAGGAGGGGCCTTTAACAGAGCCATAGACCTGTGGCAACCTGCCAACAGCCGCTAATAGAGCCATAAAGCAATTACCAGGAAATACTGGGATAGAAGGATGGAGGGAGAGATCGGACAGATGAATGTGAGAACGAAGGAAAGGATTTACAGTATGTTGAGTGGATGGAAAAAAGGAATGTGAAATTCATGAGGACAGCAAGAAAAGTGATGGAGGAAATAGGATTTGTGCCATTTGATATGACCATTAGCTCATAATCAGTTTGCAGAGAGAGACTATTGTATCTCAACCTCGGATCAGAGAGTACTGACTGCCTGGCCTCTGTGGTCCCTAAAACACTGCTGTATGTGTGTGTTTGTGTGTCATCATTGTTACTATGTTTACAGGATGTTTTGTTTATTTCTGCCAAAGAAACATGTCGACCGAAGTCACTGGAGATGGAAAATGGAAAAACAAGTACATTTAGCAGTCGAGCTGTTGAGCCGCATCTTGTTCTTCACTTGCTTCCAGGCAGATATCTTTTATAGAGTAGAACTGTGTGTGTGTGTGTGTGTGTGTGTGTGTGTGTGTGTGTGTGTGTGTGTGTGTGTGTGTGTGTGTGTGTGTGTGTGTGTGTGTGTGTGTGTGTGTGTTTCTCAGTGTGCACCTATTCAAACCAGTCAGAGGACTTTGAATATGCAAAGTGGTACCAAATGTTTTCTGGCTTATCAGTCTTTGAGCTCAGCAGCTGCATGCATTTCTGTTGTATTCTTCTGCAATCACGATACAGCATTCCTCTAAATACATTAGATATGAAAACTACAGAGTATTAAAACAAGGGATGATCCCTTGTGAGAAGATTTGTATTTTTCTGTTTATAGAAGTCAAAGTGAAAAATATTCTATGCTTGATAAAAATGGATCAGTATTTTTTTTTTTTTAAATCAGTGTGGCTTCGTAGCTTTTTCTTGTATTTTCTTTCTTGTCATAGCTTGTGGCTTATTTTATCATTCCAGTGTTGGTACAGATGGAAAAGGCCAAAGTTATTTTATTATATGTAACAGTAATACCTATTATACTTTATTCTATATAATAAAGTGTTCAGCTTTGCAAGAAGAAGAAGAAGCTTCAATATTGCAGAGATATGAATGTATCACAGACAGAATAAGGTACATAGTGCAAGAAAACAACACTGAACAGAAGAGACTGGCAAATTCTTGAACGTGTTTTCAAGAGAATGAGGTTCAGTGTCATAAAATGGGAGCAGATGGCTTGATAAGCTGGACATTTTTGTAGTGTACATTTATGCTCTGTGAGACAGTGTGGGCGACAAAGTGTGCATGGTTTTGATTTTGTTTGTGTGAGCACATACTGTATGAACATACAGTATGTGTAGGTGGCTGTTGGTGTGTGTGTGCGTGTGTACATGTGCATGTGTATGTGTGTGTGTTTGCTGTTTAAATATCTGCAGGACACAAGTGTCAAGAGAAAAATACAAAGAGAAAAATGCTGAGTGCTTCTTTTGAGTGAGTCCACCTCTGTTAACATGCATGATAACTATCTCAGTGATTGAATTCCCACTGTGTTTTTTCCCGCTCAGGCGGAACGATGAGGTGACCCACATTAAGATCCAGAACTCGGGCGACTACTACGACCTGTACGGAGGCGAGAAGTTTGCCACACTGGCCGAGCTGGTGCAGTATTACACCGAGCAACAGGACCTCCTGCGTGAGAGGAACGGCCATGTCATCGAGCTCAAGTACCCACTCAACTGCAAGGACCCCACCTCTGAGAGGTGCCGACAAACTCGCACACTAACGCCCACACATGCAAATAAGCTCACATTTGCATACAGCCAAGCACTATGTGGATGAATCCCGGCAGATAGACACAAATATACATAGAAACTTATCTAAGGCTGACTCTATATGTTGCTCTTTTACGTAAACTCATTACAGTTTCTCCCTGACTGCAGTTATTTTTATTCTAACACCTTCAGGGGTGTCAAGCAGTAAATGCTCATCCTGCCATCAGGAGCTAAACCACCTGAGAAATTTTATTAGTCAAGCTTTCAGTGCAGTCACAGTATCCTGTTATGGCCTAAATGCTGTTTGTGACGCATTGTCACTATACAGAGAACTAAACTCTGGGTGAAATACTAAATCCTTGTCCATTTCTTGTATTTGATATGTTACATGAAAATTATTAATTATTATTATGATTATACATTGATTGAGTTATGTGTCATCGCGATGCATTTCTAGTTTGTTGAACCTCAGTGTAGAATTGCAATAAAAGTCTGTAGAGGAAAGCCAGTAATGCCAGAACAATATATGTACAGTTGAAAAAATAAATAAAAACACAAACTTATTCTATCATCTTAAGACAAGTTGAATAAATTATATTGTTATAATATTATATATTAATATAGAAGCAAGTGAGAGCAGATCTTCATGTCTTGAATGGAACTTCACCATATGGCTTGGCGTTTTTTGCTACAATTAACATCATAATATGAATATTTTTTCTCATCTTGATGAACTATCCACTGTAATAGATTACATTGGGAAAATTAAAAAACACCTGAAAAGCGAAAGGTGAGCTCTGTTCACCCCAACTGGTCGAGGCAGACGACCACCCACCTAGAGCTGAAGGATCTGTCCTAGGTTTCTGCCTCTGTTTTTCCTTGCCCCGTCGCCAAGTGCTTGCTCATGGTGGTACTGTTGGGTCTCTGTAAATAATGTTATAAAGAGTTTGGTCTAGACCTGCTCTATTTGAAAAGTGTCCTGAGATAACTTCTGTTATGAATTGGCGCTATACAAATAAAATTGAATTGAATTGTTTGGGTCTCTCCGCTAGCTTTAGAAAAGTATCTGGTTCTTTAGCTGCTTAATGCTCACCCATGTTAGTCTGCCTACCGCGGCTAGAAAGGAGGTTGATAAGAGCGCTAAGAATGAACCACAATAGGAAAGTTGTGGGTCAGAAAGCTAAATCAATTTGGGGAACTGCAAACAAGCAACAATTTTCACACACATAGTCATTTGATTCATTGTTAATATAAAACTATTGAGTGGGACAGCTTTAAACAACTTATTTTAAAAAAAAAATACAGTTTGTTTAGAATGATCAATTTAAACAACGGAATTTGTAAAATGTTAATACAGTATGATCACCACTGTGCAATTCCATTGAGAGACAGTAATATTGAATTATTGTCCAGGCCTACATCACCGACAAGTTTACAGTTAATAGAACAGCAACAGGAAAGAATCAGCTATTAGTTAATTAACTATGTACTGATACACGTATGTGTTTACACCTACTGTTTGTAGGGAGGATGCGTTATTCTCTACACACTCCCCCCCACACATTAAATCCAGATGCACTTCACATCCACATGCATAAATAGTGGCATATTCCCAAATGCATCTTCAAACAAACTAAGTGGGTGGTGCTGCTGTTTTTGTTTATGCGCACCAAGTATCCACTCCCTAACATCCTTCCAGAGAATATACAACAGGTTGGACGCAGCTATGCACTTCATTACACCTACACACCTTCATTGAAATGAAAGACTTAGGCGGCTGGCGTGTTAATGCCAGGAATCCATGCATGCACTCACACGCACACAGGAAGCATTTTAGAAAGCTACATGATCTTTTTTTATATCATCATCTGCAAATCATCACTTTTTGGCTGTTTTTGGTATCGTCTCGTGCTGAGCAGGTTATGTACATTTTCTTTTTCTACACATCTGCACATTGCAATGTGTATATCTTAGTTTCTATTCAGGTCTAAGAACAAGTTGCGACTTATGGTTTTGGTTTATGTGGTTTTCCATTCTACATACGTCTCTTGTCAGAGCCTCCTACATGTTTGTGCTCACCACACAGGAAAAAAAAGCTGTTTTTTTTCATCTTAACATCAGCAACTGACTGAGGCTGCAGCAATGTGAATACAGTGAAGACACTTTCATTCTCGAGTAGGAGTCTATGTTCACAATGTACATATAGAAAGACATTATGTTGAACCCTAAAGCTGCAATACAGATTTTCTTGAGGGAGGAAGCATATTACTAGTCCTCCCCCTCACGTTTTTCAAGTTATATTCTCAACTCTTGTTACTTGTCTTGATAATCTTTATACCTTGAAACAGCATCGAGCCTGAGGCTGAGCTTCTCAATCCCCATAGGAGTTGCAGAAGCAGACGATGAATGTCTAAAATAATGAATGCTGATCTTCACTGTGTTTTTGGATGTGAATGTTTTTATCTGGTGACACAGCCAACTAATATGACATGATACCCACAGTAAATGGTTTTGACCCTAAATGTCCTAAACACCACTTCAACTGACTATAATCGATATTTTAACAACAACAATGTATCAAATGACAATGTGAAAACAATGCTGGAATGTGAATCACCTGAATCTGCATCCCTGCAAGCTGTATGGAGCTTTATAGTGATTTTCAGCTCATTGTTTATCTGTCTGGCCCACAACTTACATTGTTTTTGTTCAGTCCCGCTGCTCTCATAGCGTTGTTTTTGGTTGCAGCAGGCAGTTGTTTCCAGTAAAAATGCTTAGATAAACCCACTGTACACTACCTGCTCAGCACCAAACTGCAGACAGAGACAGTTAGTGAGTCACTGGGGAACATAGTGGAGCACTCAGCAGCTAAAGAGCCAGATATCTCCCTCAGGAGTTGGCAGAGACCAAAAACTCAGCTAAAAGAGAGTGAATATCAGACTTACGTTCATCAGGTGACCAAAAACATGACTCTGAGTGAATATGTTGTTGCATATGTGTAAATAGGCAACTATTTGCTTACAAGTTCGCAATATCAACTTAACATGTGACGATATGTCAATGATGTGTTTAGAAGTTTGCTTTGCTGCCCCCAAGTAGCCAAAAAAATCAGCCATGTTGAACCGCCATCTTTCTACAGTAGCCCAGAATGGACAAACCAAACCATTTTGCAGGTTTCGTGGCCATCATAGTCTCTCCTTTGAAGGCGAGCAGTTGATTGCAATTTGCAACTTCACCTCTAGATGCCACTAAATCGTACACGTTCGTTCTTAAAGAGTGGGGAATTTAAGCACATGGGGTTAAGAAAAGTGTTTATTCTTTTTTTATGTGGAAACATTTTAGATTACAATGTAAATAAAATGAAATATAACATTGTCAGTGTCTCATTGAATATTGTATCTGCATTCATGTGTTGGTATGTCACTGATCTGTCACTCCTCTCCAGGTGGTACCATGGGCACCTCTCTGGGCGAGATGCAGAGAAACTGCTCACAGACAAAGGCAAAGCCGGCAGTTTCCTGGTACGGGAGAGTCAGAGTAAACCGGGCGACTTCGTCCTTTCGGTTCTCACCAATGAAGAGAAACACGAGAATGTTGACCGCAAAACCAAGGTCACCCATGTTATGATACGCTACCAGGTAAGGTTACTCAGTTCAGGCCACTTAAAATATACAGAAACTTAAAATGATAAGGAGGATTTTGTGGATTAAGACTGCCTGGAGGCTTATGATGCCTTCACTACCTCCACATACTGTTTGAGTCATGTATTTTTAAACAGGTCATGATTCATTTTTGCTCTCTAGGAACTACAGCTGTTACTGTATTTAAACTGTTGATGTTTGTCTCCAGCAGGATGGTAAATACGACGTGGGTGGCGGTGAGAGGTTCGACACCCTGGCTGACCTGGTGGATCACTATAAGAAGAACCCCATGGTGGAGAAAAGTGGCATTGTAGTGCACCTCAAACAGGTGAAAAAAATGGAAGAGACATTTAACAAACAACACAAACAAAAGCATAAAATCTGGTGAATCTTTTGCATACAGCACCTTGAAGGCATGGATAATGTTACAATATGCTGATTAATTTAAACCACATAAAAATGTTATTTACATACTTAGACTTATAAAATCTAGAAAATCTAGTTTTGCCTTGTTGACTTATTAACGTTCTCTGTCCCAACGTGACAACGACAGCCCTTTAATGCCACAAGGATAAATGCAGCCAACATTGAGAATCGGGTACGAGAGCTCAACAAAGTAGCAGACAACTCCGAGAAACCCAAACAAGGATTCTGGGAAGAATTTGAGGTATGTAGCCTCAAAACTGAATCGTTTTCGATAATCTTTGATTTTTATATGAAGAAATGTATATGTCTGTTATATTTGTTGGTCATTTTGTTATTCCAGTCATTTAAGCTCTGTGTTCAACAGCTTTATTAAATGAGGGTCCAGCGAAGAGCTTGACTGGCTCGAGTAAAATGTATGAGAAATAATTGGGGAAACTGATTCATGTAAATTACTCTGTTGAGTGCCTTCTTCACCAGGATGTCATTTATTTATTTATTTTTTTCATTTTTGCCATTGGAAAGAGTTTTGAGGATGAAGTTTTCAATAGCTGTCCTATAACACACCCTTTGAAAAACAGATTTATTGTTTTAATAGCTTTTTTGTTTTTCGAACTTTAATGGCTTTCTTGCTTTAGGTAGTAACATAGAGTTCACACTATTTTCCGGAACAGTAATTTGTCCCATAAATGTCATATACTATGTTATAGCCGATTTGTTCCATGACTATTTATATTCATCTGTTTCATATCTTTTTGTGTAGGCTTACATCTATGTACATGTGTTTACGCTGCCTTAACCTTTGAGTAATGCCTTTGGTCGAAGCTCATCTTGTGGCGTGCTCTTATGTTCCTGTTTCAGTAATTTTCATGCAACTGACTGACATTAATAAGAATAATTTCTATTGTGTCGGTGCATATTAGGCTAAGCTGTAACTCTAGATACATGTCTCAATTGCTTAACATATTCTATCTTTCAAGAGGACATATACATCCAAAATGAATTTATGTAGCAAGTATGAAAGAAGAGCTTTTGAGCCCTGCTTGTATTTGAAGGAAACTCATGCTCTTAAGTCTACAGCATGAACACTGACGTGCAGTTTTCCTGTTCTGTTCTTGCACTCCAGTGTGACCCCTACTGTATTAAATGCCCATTACACTGTTCTAAAACAGAGCATTAAGAGGCTGTGAGGAGTAAACAAACAAAAGTTATGTTTATATTCAATGTTGCTCACCAAAACACATCTATCAAAAGTGTTGAATGCATTTCTCATAAAACATTTGCATATATCCACTGGCCTCGAAGTCTGATGTATAGCTTGGAAAATTACCGCCACCTGTTTGTCAGCAGAACTCCACAGGGAACCTTTAAGTAGTATCTAAACATTTTAAGTGGGTGATATGAATTAGTTAGCTTAGAATTAGTGGTTGCATGATAATGAATATTTAACTTCCTGGAACTCTTTGTCTCATCTTGCTTTTCTCCTTTTTTCTTTCGTCGTCAACTATCAGGTACTTCAGCAGCAGGAGTGCAAACTGCTGTATCCCCGGAAAGAAGGCCAGAAGCCAGAAAACAAGAGTAAAAACAGATACAAGAATATCCTCCCCTGTGAGTCTCGCAGCAACCTGCTATTTCCTGTCTCTCCAACTTCCTGTGGAAAGAATGACACAAATACAAATTCGTAGAGGCCTCAGCAGAGCATGAAGATTTTGTTCTGATAGCTCACAGAATATCTATTGACACCATCAAGAGTGATATCAGGAAACTGGAAACATTTTTATGTGTATTAATAACAGTTTGACTTTGTGTTTTCAGTTGACACAACACGGGTTGAAATCAGGGAAGCAGATCCAGATGTTCCTGGTTCAGACTACATCAATGCCAACTACATCAGAGTGAGTCTGTTCAGCATTATACAAGGCCATTTCTCCATAGGCCATAAAAAACCAAAGTACCAAAGTAATACATATATCACGGTATGTCAAAACAGACGATTTTGTCATAAAATACACTCAATTAAAAACCTTTTTATTTCTTTATTTTAGTCTTTATATTAATTCATGAATATTTTCTTCACGAAGTTAAACTATGACTATATGGCTTTACACGACTGTAAGCGTGCAAGTCTGTGACGAAGTGAAGTGAAGAAGTTACACCATTGGTTGGCTGAATGCTGCCACTTCCTGTATCTGTTTTTGGATTAAAAGCCCTCTAGCATAGCTAGGTCTTGAACTAGTGTTGTTGACTTTGTCATCAGGTAGTTCACATTACATTATTACATTTCCTGTGTAAATATGAATCATACTGCCTTCAGTGTATAATTGTCGACACTGTACAGAGTATGCATGAAGAGGGGCGCCATGTGGACGAGGGCAAAGTCTTCATCGCCACCCAAGGGTGCCTACAGAATACAGTCATTGACTTCTGGAAGATGGTGTATCAGGAGAATACACACGTCATCGTCATGACCACGAAGGAGGTGGAACGAGGACGGGTGAGTGATTGGCGCTAAACATACTGCAGATGTACAGGAGGGTAGTTCAGCTGGGGGCCTGCGAAATATTGTTATTGCTTCTGTATACCTTAATGTTGAACAAGAAAGGTAAATTAGTTAAGTAGAAATGTTTCTATACATTGTATTTCTAAATCAAGTCACATTTTTATCTCCCCAGCTCTTTTTCATTTGCTTTCTCTAGCATTTATACCTAAACGGTCGCTATTGTCTCAAGATTGCACTCTTTAAAGCTGATTGCTGTTGATTGCTTGTAATGATTGAGAGCTATGAACTGAGGGGTATTCTGTGACAAGAGATTTGAGATTTTGTGATAAGAGCGTGAGCGAAATACCCCACATCTAAAACTTTCCATCTTAAAAATCCACTACACTAGTCAGGTGTAATTAACAAGTGCTTTACAGAGCAACAGAATAACGGGACAAACAAGAGCAAGAGGTGGACAGTTTTAATGTCTCATGATGAGCTTAATGCTGTTTCAGGTACTTCCTAACCCTAACAAGAAGAAACCAGGGGACACAAAATGTGAATTTGACAAAAAAAATAATAGTTTAATGATACAGTATCAAGTCCTTGTGTTGACCTTTACAAATCTGCATTGCTCTAACTTCATGTCAACCATTTTCTTTCTGCATTCTCAGTTGAAAAACAGTACTTGATGGCCATAGCTGATTCTAAGAGAGAGGAGTGGATACGTGTAGTAGAGATGATGGGCGTGTGTGTGTGTGTGTTTGTGCGTGCGTGTGTGTGTGTGTGTGTGTGTGTGTGTGTGTGTGTGTGTGTGCGGTGTGGGGGTGGGGAGGGAGATGGCTGACAAGGATAGTATGACAGTTAAGCTGATTGGAAAGCTGCTTGGGATGAGCTGGTTCTTTCGATTGTCTAATACTTTCCACCACCCCCTTTCCTCTCTCACTCTTTCTCTCTGTTTTTCCTTCCAATTTAGAATAAATGTGTCCGTTACTGGCCCGACCTCCATGGCACAAAGGAGTTTGGGAAGGTGCTGGTAAGGAACGTGGACGAGCGTCCAGCACAAGACTACATCCTGAGGAAGCTGGAGGTGACCCGTCTGGACCGGGTAAGGAAAGCTGTGTGCACTATCAGAGCTGACCCACTGACCTGGGGTCAGATTATCTAACCCCTCACCCACACATACACACACAAACACAATCCTACAGCACATGCTCAGGCTTAAAAGAATCTACTGCAAGGATCTCCAAAATAAAAGAAGCAGATAGAGGAAAACGAGAGAAAACACTTAAAGAAAACTTAGAGTTGTCCCTGTATACATGAACACAATCCAAATAATGCGTAAATAAAAGCTGTTGCTTAAACAGTAGTCAATTGCATGTAAAAGGGAAGAACTTGAAATGGTTTTTAATGTTTGGATAGCCAATTCTGGTGTTTGTACTGTCGAAGTTTACAAATGTAATATCTTACATATGGCTATTGAAAGTCCTATATCCTATTCAAAACCACAAAGGTTTAGTGTTGAGGCAAATTATAGCTAAATTTAAGAAAATCAACCATTACTTGTTTATTAATAGATCTCAAGTTTACTGAGGTTATTGTTGATCTTTTATAAAAGCAAGAGACTGAAACAGACAGAGTAGTCTGTTTTTGAAGTCTGTCTATGTTTTATACTGCACACAGGAAGGGTTTCTGGTTGCTGTAATGCTTTACTCTGTACTGTATAGTCCACTGGAAGAACGCAGTCCACAATCCTTTACACAAAAGCATATTCCAGTATTCAGGGCTACAAATTGGTACTGGTGTAATTTTTGTTACTACAATTCCAGTCTCAGCAACCTAGCCTACATGTGACCACCAGAGAGTATCCCTATTACAGTACAGCAATAAAAAAGTCCCAGCCAACACAACGAGGGAATTTTGTACTGACTTTGGAAAATACCCACTTGAATTGGCTAAATCAAGCTGCTGAGGCATCATATTAGCTTTGGCTCAACTTCGGAAACCATGTGTGGAATGAGGATTATGGATTTTGTCGCCTATTCAGAGGAAGAAAGAGGAAGACACATGTGTTACATGCCCAAAGTTAGCTTAACACAATTTTAAAATCCTCTATTTTTGCTGTAATTTTTCTGTAGAAGGAGCCTCTGAGGTACATTTGGCACTATCAGTACCTAAGCTGGCCGGACCACGGGGTGCCCAACGAGCCCGGTGGCGTCCTCTGGTTCCTAGAGGAAGTCAATCGCACCCAGAGTACCATTCCAGACACTGGACCCATTGTCGTCCACTGCAGGTACAAGCAGCAGGGAAGGACACGGTTTTACAATATGAAGCTTAGAGTTGGAAGACACCGTTATTGGGCCTTAAGTTAATTTACCGGTGTGTCAGGTGATCTGTAAACTCTATTCTTCAGCAGATATCAACAACAACAATAGTCCCATCTTGTGTACACACACATGCACACACATAATGGCTGCTGGCCTCCTCATCTGAGCCACAAACCTGAGGGCAGTGTTACTGGTGAAGACAACTACAGCATGTTGTAAATGAGAGAGTAAAATAGAATAAGTTTTACTTACTATACTGTCTTTGGTGAAAGTTCATTGATTAATGTAGATTCAGATTCAGAAACATACTCACCCACTCATTACACATTCATTTGTCTGGTTTAAGAGTTCTAGGGGTTTTCCTGTATGGTTCATCTGTGTGTCACTGCTGGCTTTTTTCTTTTTTGGTTTTTCCTGAGTTGACTCAATTTCCCATGAAATGTTAAAGGTGTGAACACCTGAAACAAAAAAAGTTTATAGTTTAGAAAAACATTATTTCAGTTGTCCACTTGGGTGTGCTATAATTAAGGTTCAAAATGTTGCCTCCTTATCGGCAATAAGGCTTCACTAAACTAGCACCAGTAACTAATTATACATGGCCTATACATGGCCACTATAAACCAACCAACTTATCAAAGCATATTCATTTTATAGCAATTCAATTTTTCTCTCACCACATTAATGCCCCAAGCTCAGTGGCCCTCTGTCACCTTCAAAGACATGGTTATCAGTACAAACACACAAGCTCATACTGTAATTAGACTTAAACCTCCGTGTTGTAGCTGCATTTACTTACTATAACTGCCTTTTTCCAGTAAACTATTACTACACATGCTTTATTCACACTGATTTGTTTTACTTATGAAGATTGTCAGCATAGCCACTAACTAAACAGCAGAAACTATTTGAAATCTGTTGGAGTGCTGCTGCAGTCAGGATGTGCTCCTTGTCTTGATATGACAACCCAAAATTATATATATATATTATATATATACGTATAATATAGAGTACTGCTGCATTGACATATGTCGAAATATGTTTTCTGTTTATGATGATCATGTTGATATTGTCAGGAGTGCATTGACTCACCACTCTTTCACTTTTTATACTGATTGTAAGGGATAAACTTGAATAATAAGTTTTTTTGTGTGTTTTTATTGAGATGTTAATTTGACAGCAGACAGGTCAAACATATTGAGAGCAAATAAATGTTGTAATAGATTTGTCCATTTGGTGTGCTTTTATGTATTTCATCATACTAAACAACCCCAACATGTTCTACAAACACTGACAGAACACATCTGACTCATTGACTTCAATGATCAGTTGCCTGCTCATAAATCAATAATGTTATTGTGGGGAAATAACGAGTGAAGTTCTGAAGAGGATCTAACAGCATTTTGAATGTGACACAACAACAAATTCAACTTACTTTATTGTTGTAAAAAAAACAACCATGTGTAACTCCCTTGTGTATGTGGACTGTGAAAACTCTTTGGCTCCTGATGTTTATGTAACACTTTTCATACGTGTATGTTTAACTTCAACACTAATTGTTTGACTTTTCACTCTGTTATCCCCACAGTGCAGGCATCGGTAGGACAGGCACCATTATCGTCATTGACATCCTTATTGACATCATTAACCGCCAAGGTGGGAGATATGAAACTGAAACACTGGATTTCTTTTGGTATTAAAATATTTATATTGCATCTCTGCTAATTTCTGGTTGTGTGTATGTGTGTGTTCTAGGTCTAGATTGTGACATCGACATCCCTAAGACCATCCAGAGGGTACGGCAGCAGAGGTCGGGCATGGTGCAGACTGAGGCCCAGTATAAGTTTATCTACATGGCTGTGCAGCAGTACATCGACACAGCTCAGAAGAGACTGGAGGAGGAGCAGGTACTCCGCCACACAATAAGTCAACATTACAGAGGCTTTCAAAAGAACTTAAAATAAATCAAATTCATCACAATCAGAATTTTAGGCCTCAAAATGTCTTAGACACAATTGTTTTTCACAGGTTGAAGTTAATGTTACTTTACTAATAAAGTTACTAAAGGTAAGTAAATGCTCAAGTTAGGAACTTTGGGTATAAGGGCATTAGAGTTGCATGGGAAGTCAGAAAAACATAAAGCTGCAATAAAAATCCAGGAGCAGATGCCAGCCATCAACCCAATATTGTTCCGTATTTACATTGGGAGCATTACCAATGTCCGGCCCCAGTACAACCTACTCAGCATTAACAACGTCGACTCCTGCAACTCTGCCGGAGTTCGGATTTATGCCAACATTGGTTCTCTGAACTTTACACATTGTAGCTAAAGGTCTTTCATAAAGGTCATAAAAAGTCTTAAATATAACTTGTTGAAACCGGGAGAAATCCTGTTATATAGGCGTGTTTGAGCTATAAACTGAATCTGCCGCTTGTCATGTTGCATGTGTCATGTGTTGCAGAGGAATAAGATGAAGGAGAGGGAATATTCCAATATCAAATATCCACAGATGACCAACTCGAGGTCCAAACCCAGCATGGCATCCTCGCGCTCTTCTTCTGTGTAAGTTGAAAATAAACCATGACGGTGAAACGTCAGTTGTCATGGTTGTTAAACATGTGATCACAGAAAGAACCATTGCAGAAAACAAGTTTGTGATTCTTTTCTCTGTGTCATTGTAGGATGACAAATGATGATTCGTCGAGTGTGTACGAGAACATCAACTTTAAAAGCCCTCAGACGTCTTTTAGCAGTAACACCAGGAGGTAAAGCCGTCACTGTGGACCTCCACATCTCTCTGTCTGCCTCTCTGTGAGTACTTCATGAATGAGTCCTGTTGATCCACGTGTAAGGCAAGGAAGGAGAAGACTGCAGCTAGTAAACATGTTTGTAAAAAATACAGGATTTAAAATACTCCACTGGCCCTCCTTACCTCAAACGTACAATATATACATCTCACATCAAAACAAACGTCATGATTAAAAGAGTTTCTCCTTCAAAATCAGTGTTTATCCGACGCAGATCAGCTGACAAATGACATCCCTGAGGGCTTGCCGGCTGAGCTGCTGCTAACGTTCACTCAGCTTGTTTCTCTCTGAATGTGAGATCCAGATGTCTGATGAATAAAATCTTGAATAAAAACCACCAAGATCAAAAAGTGTATTGTGGGTTTGAGCATTGTTGGGATAATGTAAGTAGACAACTCAACAGAATATATAACATGAGTCTAGTGTTTATAGACAGTTTAATGCAGAAATGTTACATATTATATTTTTAAAGCTTGACAGATTTTTTTTTATAGAGAACTGAAGGCGCTGTTAAAACTTTTACACTGACATAAGTTCAATTTCTTCCAGTGAGTTAAATTCATTTTGTAAATGTAATGTTCTCTTTTATTGTGCTGAAATTATAGGGTGGCCAGGAGCGGCTGAGCTTCCTTTAAAGAAAACCTGAGCTCCCCTTAAAGCAACAAAAGATTTAATTTAGGTTCAAATTATAATCAACCTCTAATCTCACAGGCTCATTCTTTGCCCACTCACAGTGATTAATACAGCAGACAGGGAACTGCAGGGTTAAAGTGAGTGAGTCATACAGTAGCAATGAACAATGTTTTAATCACCAGTGAATGTATATAAAAGACATTTTAGCAGTTCCTTGTGTTTCCAAATACTCAAATTATAGCACTTAAAAACAATCCAGTAAAAACTTTTTTATAACTTGATGCCTAATTTTGATTGAATTCTTTGACACCTTATTAAATGTGTACGTTGCACTAATATCAGAGTATTGTGGTTGGAAGTCAGTTCAAGTTGTCATTTCAGTTGGTTGTTGGATATTCAGCCTTTCACCCATTTGACTAACTTTCTCTGGGCCTCTGAAAAAAGAGTCTCTTTTTTCCACTTTGTATGGAATGTAACTGTTCCAGTTGAGCATTTTGAGCTGTCACATATTTTAGCTACAAATGTTGTACATCTCGATACAGAAGTGACAAAAAGACGTTTACTGCTGTGTGTTTAACACAGATTTACTCGGCATGGAGCATTTTTCTGGCCGTTACCTCTCCACAAGAAGAGAACCAGCTCCGTTCCAGTTTAAGCACCTAGTTTTGAACCATTCGCTGCATTTTAACCAAAACTAAATTGGTTCAAAACCGGAAAAGTTGCTGAAACCAAAAAATAGGTTTTTCCTGGGAACCAAAGTGGGCGTGGGATCTCTGAATGTCTGGTATTGTGAGACTAGCTTATCGGGTACTTCATCAGTATCGCTCTATCAGCTGATAAATAACAAGAAATTGCAGTCTGAAATGACAAAGATATGTGTACTGGACAAGTGAACTCATAAATAAATAAAAGAGTTTATACAAATATACACAAATCTAGTGTCTTACTGCGCTCTGTTTTGTTTTAAACCTTGCATGCAAAGATTATAAAGGCAATAAAGGTTGTTTCAATTCAGATTTATTGAAGCACTTTTAATCAAAAATGATCCAAACACCCAAACACAGTGCTGTATGTGCTCCACCTCTCCCTGTCTAGATAAGCTGTCAGGTGTAGTGTATTCTGAGTAAACACTGCTTTTAGCTCCATATCATGAATTACATCAGATCCAAGTGTCCATGATTCAAAGTGACACCAGCCATTAACTCCGCTTGTCTGCTTGTCTGTTCATGTTTGCTTCAGTTTCAGCTGAGGTTTCGCTTCGTCAGCGCCTGAAAAAGCCTCGGGGTAGGAGGGAGCATGTTGCTCTGAATACACCCCACACCAGTGGACCCTGCCTGGGCTGAAGGTGGCGAGCTGACCCCTCCCCTGCCGTCCTGCTGGACCTCTGTCTGGAGTCAAACCGTACCCTCTGTAGAGAGGGTGTAGAGGACTCTACAGTATAGCGCTCTCACTCAGGACCCTTGTCCTCAACCCTCTTTCTCTCCCCCCACCGCTGCAGCCTCTCCCTCTCTCAACCAGTGCAAGTGCCTTGTCACAGGATGTGTCTGTAATCTAGCCTCCCAAAACTTGCTGTTACATCTCTACTGTTACTACTTTTCCAAAGCTTTGGAAGTTTTCCTTGGGGTAACAAACAATAAACGTGGAGTCTGCCCCCGCCTGAACTAAACAGAACTGTACGGGACCCAAGAAGAGGTCAAAGCTAGGCTGTTTGTCCACTCGTTGCCAGAAATCAATCTGTTCACTATCCCTCTTCTCTGACTTTGCTGGCGTGCATTCGGACTTGAACTTAAGACTGTTTTAGTGGTCTTCTGTCTCTCCAGCTGTGGTAGTTTTTAATGTGGCTGCTGAGTGATAGCATGGGCAGTTACATAACTTGCTGCAGGACCCTGGGTCACAGGGAGGGCAAGCAAACCCTCTTCTTTATCAAATTTTGAAATATTAATTTTAAGTAAATGTGTGGGTTTGTTTTCTTTTTTTTTTTGTCTGTCAGCTTGTTTTCATCATTTCTTTGTGTTTTGTTGATACATTTGTGTAACATTTGAGATGTTGATTTTATGATATGTATGTGTGTGTTTATACATATGTATACACACACACACACACACATATATACACACATATATATTTATACTTATTTATATATGTTGTCATGTTTAAGCACGGTTGTCTGCGCAGCATCCCTAGTACTAATTTTGATTTACCAGTAGATAGTAATAATAGTTTAAAGTCCATATTTGACAGGAAACGGTGGAGAGGATTCCTGAATGGGGGGTTGGAGTTGAGCTTGGCTGACCCCCGCATCTCAGCTCTGTTCGACTGGCTGTCCTCGTTAATCAGCGGGTCTGATGCAGTTCAACATCTGTCGGAGGAGATCGTCACAAGGAGACAAGGGAAAGGGGGACGATTACAGTGGGCCAGATGGCCATCTGCCTGAGATTGAAGAATAGATTTGTCTCCAAAAAGTAATTTAGAAGATGGCCATAATCCAGGCTTGATGATAGCGGGGCGAGTAAGCCGGCATCATTGATGTGATAAGGAAGATGGTGGTGGCGCAGAGCACCGAGCCCTCTGCGCTGTCTGGCAGATTGTTCACTATTTTTAGCCTCCAGGATCAGCACCAAAATATCCCACTCAAACACAAGTGCAGATATGTTGGTGAAATCTGACTTAGCTTGTTAAAAATGTAACAACTTAATGGCCCTGAACACCTTAACTAAAGTCTCACAATAGGAAGATGTCATGATACTACTTTTTATTTAATGTTAAGGCATCATAATAAACCATGAATGAACGGCACTTGTGCTCAGACCATTCCTCTTTCTCCACCAACAGAAATGTTGGACTAACCAGGTCAAGGACACTCGCAGGCTGGACTCACCTTGTTGTCTTCAGTCATAAATTGGCCAGTTTCTGCAGCTGCAGCGCGTGATTTAAAGTACAGCTAATCAAAATGTACTGGAGTAATAGTACTCTCAACCGATCTGATACCGTTGACCTTGTGGGAAATATTAAAATACAATAACAATACAACCTGCAGCAGCCATATCATCCTGTCTGACTGCTGAGTTCTGTCTTTTAAAGGCTTACAAGAGCACATAGTGGTTTTATTAAGGTCTCAGTACATCAGTTGAAGCTTTGTCTGTCTACTGATTTCAGTCACTTGTCTGTCTGTGTGGAGAGTTTTCCCAGAGAGTATAAGTTGTTGCCAATGTATTTTAATGGCTGATTGTTTATGTGAATAGAAGCTATGTTTTATGAAATGAGTGGCATTGATGCCCTGTGTCAGTGAAGGCCCATGTCTGTTAGATAAATGCTGCACCACTCAATGTACTTCAGTTGAATTTGAATGTTTGAATCCCTCTGGGGCTTTTTTCCCTTTTGTTCTTTTCCCATCTGAACTGTCCGATGAATGAGAAATGACTTTTGTGGGTTTTGTTTCTTGCGCTGTGGATAATTTAGATTTTTATTGTATTTTACTTTGTCTCTATGGGTCAGATTTTTTTTATGATATGATGAAACATCAATACTTGAAAGTGTGAAACTGCTGAATCTTTGGCCTCAGGCTGTGTGTGGATGTCCCTTGGCTGTGGAAGTATTTTTGGTAGTGCACTAGGTTTTTGCCATCAGTGTTGGGGTTTTTTGTTTTTTGTCCTGTTGTTTCATTTTGCTGATATGTTTCAAATTGTATTTCTAATTGATTGTTTTATCCACTCTTGCATTTTGTATTGTGTCTGAATTATTATTATTACTATTATTATTGGTGTAATTTCACCAGCGATAAGTAAATTCTGGAGTTGAACCAGTGTACATTGAGGAATGCAGTAGTAACACGGTATTTTCTTTCTGCTTGTCCTCTTTCATTTACTTGAACATTATGTTGATGTCTTTTTGTTTTGATTCCTTGTTCCTCCGTTGCTAACAGTATGCCTGAAGTGAGTCGTGGTGTACTGATTGCTCCCATGTTGTTTCCTCTTCTTGCACTGGCTTTGCCCAGATGCCTTTTTGCTGTATAGGCTACAACTGCTGATGCAATGAGCTGCCAGAAATGGCATCAAAATGGTTTATTATCATATACAGTTTAATAAAAATCTATGATGGCACTATGTAAAGTTACACATGCAGTTTGCTTCTATCTGTTGCGTGTGAATCTGGAGCAGGTTTTCTACTGGGGCGAGGAGACTCTCTTCCATTCCATTTTTGGAAAAGGTTCCTAGAAAGTCTTTTGACCCCAAAGTGAAAGAAAGATCAGTGTAACAAGCAAGCTTTCTGTATTTTGGACTGTTCTGTCTCCAGGTGCGGTCCCAGTAGTGGAGGAGCAGCAGAGAACACAGGAGCACAGTGTGTTTGAGTTGGACCACTCTAGTTGTCTCTTCAATTGGAAAAGTACTCTACTCCATGAAATGCATGATGATCAAGAATATTGCTCAATGAACACGAGTTAATTAAGGAAACAAGAAAGACACCAATTTTATCAGTTATGACAGATTATTTCATGGCTGAAGTGGCCTGTAGACATTGTGACTTTGAAATTAGTAATTATTTTCTGCATTTTAACACATAAAGGGTTGACTAAAACTGTTTTATGTGGCGGCTATCCACAAGGAGGAGGAGGCTGTTTATTCTGCTAAATTGGAGAGATGGAAAAACACACAGACAACTTCATAGTAAAATTTTTTTTTGATTAAATGCCCTAGTGCAAAATGACCCAACTTACAAGAAGCCTTTATTCAAATATTTTACATTAAATATTTATTATTATATTATTTCTTTTTTTTTTTTACATTTTGAATCATGACTGAGCGTTTTGTGTTTGTTTTTCCTGGATCTAGGTTAACCATGTTTACTGGTAGTCGCAGTTGTGTTTAAGGAAGTTCCACTTTTATTATGGCCACTCCTGAATGAGTGTTAAAATTTAATGTAATTATCTTATCACCATGTGTTACAAGGTACCTACCTGGAAAATCCCACAGCCTAACCCTTCCTTGATCTGACGCACCTAATCTAGGAATAAATAAAGACAACTTCCTGTCAAGACGGAGGAGGTCTTTGCTTTTATTGTCATATGTTTAAGGTTGAGATAGGGCGGAAATGACAAACAGCAGGTCAGTGAATGGCTCGACTGTGTTGCAACTCGACCCTGAAACTAATACTACTTTTTAATTGGCATTTAAGTACGTCAGGCGTTGTGCGTTATTTGAGGGGAATTTACAACAACCTGCTGTTCAGACAGATTAAAACCACCAACTGATGCTGCAGTACATTTTTTGAAATGTAGAGAAAATGCATGAAGATGATGACAAATCACCATCAAATGATATGATTCTTAACAATGAGGCTGTCATGCACAAATGTTTTGTTATTTCCCAGAAGCATGATGTGAGCGGGCACCTCACTTCTTTATTATAGTTCTGTAAACAAGGGCATATCAAAACACACACAAATCAAATGTACAATATATAAAGTCTGAGTTCTTAGTTGGCACATTGGGATTACATTTGTTAAATGAGCGTGGTCATTTTCCAAAGCAAACCTCACATTTTATCAATAAATGTCAGCATTTTGAACTTTAATGCTGTATACTACTGTGAAGTTTAAATCACTGAATGTTCTGAAAACAAATCAACCCACTCAGCAAACATATCAACCCACTCAGCAAACAAATCAATCCACTTGTGTTCTGAACCTGATGTTACGTGCCCGAATAAGAAACAAAGTCCATTAAACCAGTTAGACCAATAAGTCAGGTGTCAATTTAAGTGCAAAATATTTTGAACATCATTTTAGGGAAAGTGCCTGTCAGAGTTATTCTCTTTCCACTTTTTGATGTCATTTGTATCAGCTTGTATGTGCAGTTCAGTAATGTACTACTGCAAATGTATAATGCATAATGCATAAATTCCAGCTTTGTAGAGTTAAAGCTGCTATGTGTAGATTCTTTTGTGTTCTTATAATTTAAATATTCAACATAATTTAAGTTAGTCTGACAGCATATGACACACATTCCAGTGAATATTGGTGCAGTTTGTGTTGCTTTCAGCCATTTCATTCCTGTCTGGTAGAGGGGTCTACCACAGCCTCTTTTAAAAAAAACACCAGTGGGGGCCACTATAGTCAGACTTTTATGGTTCTGTTGAAGGTTCAAAATCGGAGTGTACCAATTACAATGTGCACTTATCAAAAGCGCACAAAATAATTTTACACAAAAGATTTTCAATGCCAAATATTTAAGATATAACTAATGTGTCAATATAATGCAGTTACAGTGAAGTCCAGTCAGTCTAGAAGTTTACATCAGACCGGGTTGGCGAGTGAATGTGCTGAAAATAGTGGTAGTAGTTGAGGTGGTAGTGGGGTCAGGCCCGGGGTGCACGGGTTCTCGCATACAGCGCATATTCCCAGTGCTGAATACACACTGCAGTGGCCACAACACAATGACAACAAGCAGCACCATGAGCACAATGAAGAGCACCATCCTTTTCCAGTCTGCCAGCCGATCCAGTCGGCCAAAAGTCCGAGACCCCGTCTGGATTGGAGCGTCCACTGTTTTGCTGGCTCCAATGTCAATGCAGACGCAGAAAGCCGTGGGACTGTCAGGGGTGCCCGAATCAGTGTTGTGCCTGGAGCTCTTGTAGCACAACTTCTCCCCATCCAACCACACCGGCTCCTCCTGCTGCTGGTGGCTGGGCAGTTTGCAGAGGACCTCGTGGCTGGTGGTCAGGGCCGGGGGTCCATCCTCGGGCAGGAGGGTAGAGTGACGGCAGAAGGGGCAAGAGAGGCGAGTGCTGCTGCCATTACCGTCTTGGTCAGCCAGCGAGACAGCCATGAGGCGGGAGAGGCACTCCAGGCAGAAGGTGTGGGTGCACTCCAGCAGCTTGGGTGTTTTGAAGACATTGTCATAGGTGTTGTAGCAGATGGAGCACTCCGGCTGGCTCACGACTGACACCTTCTTCTGCATCTCTTCAGCGGTGTCCTGGCGGGCGACCTGCATGTGCCAAATCTGCGGAGACTGTTCCATCTTCAGAACTATAAGCTCACCCTCTCCTATGTCGAGTCTCCTCTGGACCCTCTGGCCTTCTCTTTCCTCACCTTGGTGTGTCCTTAACTGGATTATCCTAAAAGAGAATGAATGAAAAGTACAGATTTTCATATTTCAGATCATATCTCGCTCCTACTATCATGAAAACTATGCAAGCAAGTGCAAATAATTTTTTCAGTCATGCACAACCATAATCCCAACCGAATTTCAGTCAATCAGTGTACATTTTATACAGCCCAGTTGAATGCTTAACTTTGAACGATGTTTACCCTCAGGCAGAGAACACGTAATATTACAAAGCTGATAGGATTTTGGTCGGTCAATGAGTAATTCAGTCACGAGTGTTGTGCAAAATGGGTCAAATGTGTTGAGTGATATTGTGGATTTACTAAAGCAGAAGCAACAAGCACAAACAAGTGAGCCAGTGAAGTGATGTGCCCGGCAGGATTGGCCAATGCCCACCCCTATAGTCTTTATAGTGTGGGCAAGATGTTCCGCAGGTGCAGTGAGGGTTACCTAACCATGACAAGCCATATTCGAGACCCTTTATTTCACCATAAATTATAAAAATTAAAAACCTTTACTGACCAAGAATAAGCCCCCAGTAGTACAGTTTGGTGTTATAATGCTTTACCAGTGAATGACTCAATGTCCCGGTCATTAACAAGCACCGTTTGCTGAGCGTCATATGATACATTGTAGATGGAACGTTTTTGCTTGCTGATGACCTGAGCATAGAGTCAATCGAGTGCAAACCTTATGGTCCTCACACTCTCAGGCTGACTGATGATGATGATTCTGTACAATGTGTTTGTGGAAGAAACGTTTTTTCCAAATCAGTGTCGCTGCTACGTTTGGGGCTCATCTGCTTTACCTTCAAATATTTCTATATCAGTGTAGGTAGTGAAAATACAGAATCTGTTATCTAACTAATGATTAAGCAAGCAAACTGAAACAGTGTAGCCCACGTGCTGTCTTGATAGCTATTTTGAGCTAAGTTCCTGTTAGCTTTTAACCCTTCAACACCAAGATGGAGTGGATATTTTATTGTTTTGCACTTTTTAATGTACACAATGACTGAAAATACAAAGGCAACTCTTTTGACACACATTCACGTTCACATAGCTTTTTATAATGCTGTGTTCCTGAGAGTTTATCTCTATCTGTAGAAAGAAAACAACTAACAAACTGACCCCTGAGACCATGTTAACCTGTCACCTGTAAAACCGCAATGTAATTAAGACATATAGTACCAGAATAACCTCAATATCTTACCCATGTCTTATCAAAGAAGACCTTATCAGACTGCATAGAGTTTACATGCAACAGTTTGTGCTGTTTACAGTTATTCAAAAGAGTTGAGTATTTTACTGAGCAGTTTGCATATAGTGGTAGCCAGTGGGGCATGCAAACGTACACCAGCTGACACAGGGAGTCCTTGAGCACCTTCTTGCATCAAGCAGCTGATGAAAGATTGGGTGAGTTACAGCATGTGGATGAACACAGGCTGCTTTGTTAATGTGACTTTTTGAGCATGTGTGTTCAAATGTTTATATCAGACAGTACAGGAACTTTACAGGAGCTAATAGACCAGACCTGTGGGTCACCGGGACCAGGGTTGAATAGTGTAAAGTCTGCAGGGCTTTGAGGACCAAATTGCTGCTCTCTTTTGAGCCTCGTGTTTTTAGGATGATAAGAATATTACATGGTAATAAGCTGCCTGCTGGTGTTGTGGGTTAGGTTAAAGACCCCTAATGTGAAGGAGACTGTGTGTGTTTGTGTGCTGGGGATAAAGGATGGTCAGAGCACAGGTGTTCTCCTCTCTGTGCCCTCGGGGCTGGTCCTACCCCACAACTCCCATCTACACAAAGTCCCTGCTTGTTCTCCACCTAATCACTTCATCTACCCTTGAAATTCCTGCACTACCGACTCTCTCTCTCTCTCTTCATCTCCACAGAATTTAAACATGCTTTAGTGGGATGAGGACAGATTTTTCTGTATAATTACACCTGTCTTATCAGTTTAAAGCCCCTCCTAGTCACTAAGCAAGACTCAATTCCCCTTTTGCTCAGATTGAAATTCTGTGATCCGGTGTGGTCGTTTGCCTGAGCCTCCTGATCAAAAGTGTATCCAGATAAAAATTGAACTTCATGACAGACTGTTTTGGTTAACCCCACCTCACCAACCACTACGGAGAAAAATACCTGTGTCCAGTGGGAGTGGACTGAAACTAAACTGAAAAATCCCTTCAAACATTCAAATATTTACACAGTTGCCTCTCATTTTAAAATAAGGCTGCTACAGAGTGCTCAGTGCAGGTTTAAAAAATATGTAGAGAAATGGAAGAATTAATAAGTAACTGGAATAATAACCAGCTTTTTCACTTTACTTGAGAGGAATCCTGTTCAAATTATGTAATTTGTGTTGGAACAAACTGTGTTTAACTGCTGTTAGGGGCAGCGAACACTGCCTTTGGCTCTCTACCACTATGCTGTTATCATTCCGCCCATTGGCATGTTCACAGTATTGGCCTAGCTAGTATTTACACAAAGTGTTCATTCACACCCATACATTTTCATATTAGGTTAATCAGTTTATGCTTAATATCATTCTCAGGTCATAGAGATCACGCTCAAGGTCTTTGAGAGGAGAAACCGTTTTCCAAAGCCCCAGGCTATGTTACCTGTAGAACGAGCACAGAGTAAATAGCAACCTACCCAGAACTGAACAACACACTCTTACAAGCCAATGAGGTGAAAGCAATTTTGGCGACGGCCTCAGGCTGTACTTTGTTGTAGTCCTAATGTTTCCTTGAACAGTCCTCGGCAGAACACCAGGTTATATATAATGTAGTTTTTAAATAGAATCATCACAAAGACTCAGATACATTTACAGCGTCTTTGTTTGACCTTGTCTTTTACTGTGTAATGATAAAAACAACAACTCAGGTCTAACAAATCCCACACCTGCTCCACTGTGTGCTTGACACGACCTCTCCTGTCCAGTAGATCTCCATTCCCGGTGATCTGGCCACACATTCAGCTTCTATCTTAAAGGTTTAAAAAAGTTTCACAATTTTGAATCTGCCGGCTGCTCAGAAGGAATGCGCCGAGCACATTCCACGGCTCTCTATCTAAGGTCCTGCCGAGTTCATTTACAAATGCGAAAAATGTGCTGTTTACATCACGATCTGACCCTCTTTCACACATTAGAGACACAGCACTGGGAACACGTTATTAAATTATATCCCTGCATTGGTGAAATATGTCCTTTGGTTTTCTGAAAGTTAAAGAATGGATAGTCTTCTTTTCTAACCCTTCTATTTGTTATCTGGTGTACACTGAATTTTGTTACAAACCTAGTTTCAGCCCCTTAAGAGGGAGTTTTGAAGAAGAAATAACTCATTCTTTGTTTTACAGATGAGAAGATGAGCAGTTAAACACACCCCTGCTCAGTCCAGTATGCTCTGGGGTTTTGCTGCTATGGCCTTATTCGGTCTGACCAGTAGCTTATGATGGCTAATATTAGCTCATGTTAGCAAACTTTAGCTTGATTCAGTTCACTTGACAGTTGTCTTTACTTGTGCTAGAGTCCAGGTGGAGGCTAAGCAATCCATAGGTTATTTGGAGTCAAAATGAAGGGTCATAGCTCGTAAGTCAAATATTAACTAAGTTGTTGCTGAAACCAAAATACCAGGTCCCTAATTGTCTTTGTAAGGTATTCTGCTTTGAGCTTCAATTTATGGTGTCTCATTGCCATTAAGGGCATGTCCCACTGACCCATTAGTACACAAATTGCAGCTCATCTGCCAAGTGTCCTTCTTAAGATTCATGTAAAAAATACTGTAGTTTGCTCTTTTCAGCCCCTTTGTGTGGGGCTGTGTGTACCTTCAGCTCGACTATCATCCACAATGCTGCCCTACCTGTTCTCAGTTTGAAAAGTAAATGAAACTGGATCTACCTGCTGTTTGAACTAGGGGTGGTGGGGTTGGGGTGTGCTGCAGTTTACAGTTTAACTGAACCCGAGTGTGCACAGACAGCACATGTAAACACAACAGACAATGCAAGAAACAGTATACAGACACTTGAGAATCATAACTGACTGTAAGGAAAGCTGCTCGTGCACTCTTACATTCATTTGCAACTAAGTAAAGTTAAGGAAAAACCTAATTTATTACAGATGGGCTGTCTGGAGTTAAGTTGTATTGATTTCAACTTTTAGGAAAATCTCTTCCCTCAAAGTACTGCAGTTCTTACAAAGTCTCAGGTCATACTTATGGTCTACACTTTAAAAGAAAATGCTAAACTAGTAGAAGTTTTTAACATCTTGTATTATAACAACAGTAAGCCACAAACTGGTATAAAAAGCACAAAGGCAGCAAAGGTTCAGTTTACCTGTTGACTGAAGAAGATGTCAGATGATCCTTTCTTTATCTCTCAGGGGCCGGGCTCAGCTCACTCCTATTGCACCTGAAAATGCATTTTTCTGGAGTCAACTGACTTCTGGGATGCCAGCAAGGAGTTTGGGGTTTTAATTGTGCCTCTGACCAGGCTAGAGTCCTCCTCTGTATTGGTCTGAACAGTCTTCTGGAGTCACAGGTGTGTGGGTGTGTGTATAAGTAGGGTTGTGCTCAGAGGCTGTGTAATAGCTTGCAGTGTTGGTGTCAGTTCTGGGTCCTCCTTCCTCTGTGTCCGTTGGCCGGTATCACCTGCCCCTGCTCTGTCAGCTCCCCTTTTGTAGCACTTTATGCAAATGACTTTAGACAGTGTCTCAGCCTTGAGGTGGCGTCTGGAGGTGGAAAGGAGGAGGAGGAGGAGGGGGGAGAGGGGGAGGAGGAGAGGGAGGGAGGTGAAGGAAGAAGCCTCAAGACTTCAAGGAGAGTAATACACATTCTTCCTCTATCACCACTCCTCCCTGTCTCTTTCTATGTTGATATCTTTCTCTTTCTCCTCCTCACCTCTTTGTACCTGTCTTCTCCCCCCCCCCACACACACACACACAATGCAAATACACCTCACCTCCAGTCCAATATACAAACACATACAGTGTAATAAATCCTTCACCTGACAGCTGCGTTCCTTTTCTTATAATATCTCACATCTGCACTCTACAGACTGCACCTTTTTTCTCTCTCCCCAGAATGATGAAATGCAAACTGTATGAATCAGTCGATGTGGTGTAAACACCACTGCAATGGGCATTTCACACAAAAGACAAACTACACAGCTTTTGCATCAGCCAGAATGCCTGGGTTGAACAATACATATAAGGGATTCATTTCCATTTAGTCAGTGATAAGGTAGCAGGTGGCGATACAGGACTATCTTCCCATCGTAGCACCAAGAGCCTGTTGTTCCACTTCCTTACTGCTGTACAGTGTTGCTGGTTGGTATGACACATGTTCCCAGAGTTCAGAGCAGCAACCTTTATGCGTGTGTATTTTGAAAACGTTCCCAGCTACGCTTCACCAGAGTGTTTTGTAATGACAAATGTGATGTCATGTTGGGTCTTAGATGATGAGATCACCATTACGTAGAAAAGCATTTTCTCCAAACCTGCATTTCAAAGACTTTTATAAACATTCTTTCAATAATTAATTCAGGAAATAAACGTAAAAAATAACAAATGTCCACCAGGAAAAGGCGCCTGCTCATTAAGATAACTTGAATGATGTGTGTTAGACCTTTTTATTGGATTACTCATTTTATTTTATGGTAATGACTAATGGCTCTTGGCCCATTAGTAATAGCATGTCTCTGCAATAACAGCTGGCTAACTGACTTGGTTATTTAGTAACCCAAACACAAATACTGCCGTATCATATCAGCAAAGTAATTTATTGGGCATTGAGTTGTGAGTGCTTTGAGGAAGGAGCAGGTATACAATCAAAAGCTGTTTTATTCGCCTTCCTGGAATCCCTGAACTTGGCTTTATAATAAATATGTCAAAGATTTAGTGGGTGGCTGGGTGAAAGTAATAAGCTACAGTAAGTTATCTTGCGGGATGGAGGGCAGGGGGAAGCTGCCGCAGAGGCTGAGGAGGGATCCACGTGAGCGGGGAAGCTGCGTGTGCAGGCAGGCTGTAAATGACACAATGTTGACTGTCTCTCCACCCGGCCTACATTTACTCCAACACGAGAGAGCAAAGATGATTTTTTCAACCTTTGTCACCAAGGACAAAATCTAGCATTTTTTCAGGATAAAATATCCAGTGTTACATGAGCGTGAACTGTGGTACTAGATATACAATCTGGTATCCAGATATGAATTGCACCGCTGTGCCTATAGCCTATGTACTCCACGACGAGCCGCTAACATAGCTTTAGACCCTTGGCCTTGCTTACCACCTCAACTTTCAGTGGAAAGTTTAGTGTTCCCTAAAGTTTCAGAGGCAGCAAAGGTCCACAGATGGAACGGAACTAGGGCCGTTGATGTTATGGGGATTGGGTCTTTCATCCAAAAAATCATCACTATATTACCTCACATTGTGTATTTAAGCATTTTCTTTTGTTTTGATTTAATTAATTTCACAGATCTTACTTTAAAACAAATTGTGTCAAATTAGAATTGACACAATAGTGTCAATTCTAATTGAGGAAACAGTACACCTCAAGGTGCTTTTCCACCTTCCAGCACCCATCTGCACCCATCTGCTTCTGTACAACTCAGCAACCAGCATCAGCATTACATCAGTTTTTCCAATGCGGTAGTCTTCATGTGAATTTGGTAAAAAGTCACATGGGAGAATAGGTTCCTGGATCCAACACCCAGCATGTTTACACTTCCTGTCTGTATCCTTTCTTTACTGTCAACCAGCGGGGTGCCACACGTGAGATTAGGTCAACTGCCTTCTGTTTTTATGCCCCTGAACTGTGGATTTACTGCATCTAGATATCAGAACAGCAAACTCATTGTATGTTTATTATTGTATCTTATGACCTTTCTTTTTAATCTGGCTTTTATTTGGAGTAATGTTATGGCCTTAGTTTTAGTTTTAATCATTGTTTTTTATATTATTTTTATCTCTGTTTTTTATTTGTTTCTACTGACTATTATTTATTAGTGTTTTAAATTGTATTGTTTCTATTGAATTCATTTTTAGTTTAGCCTTTACTTGTATTTTTTTTGTTCTTTTTGTTGTTTCAGTTTTACTATGTGAGCTCCTTTGGGCTGCTTGTTTGTATGAAAGGTGCAATATAAATAAAGTTGAGTTGTTGAACATAAATAAAACATCCACATTCAATAAATGCTACTTGTGAATTGTGGAGGGCTGGAATGTATGTTAGAAGAACAAGCAGGAAGAGTTTAGTTTTGGGGGTAAATGAGATCTGTTTGACTACAAGGACAGACAGAGATCAGGTGTGACAGCAGAGGTTCAAAAGAACTACAAAACAAAGTAGGTAAATACTGATTTACAAGCTTATGAGAGTCTATTTTATAGTTTACTGTACGCCTAGTTATAGGTTACTGACTTATCTTTATGGCCTGACTGCAAAACAGTCATGTTTTATGAATAATCTTTGTCCCTGTGACTCTTACCGTAGCGCTCTCTGTGTTTTCTTACCAACTTATGTATTAAGGAAGAGGGAAGTATATCATCCTGCTCTTTATCAGGGTCACATTATCATGACCATTAGTATATTAACAAACTTTTGAGTTCAAGCAGACCTCACCCCATTCCGCTTTGCAAAAGGTTATTCCCAGAATAGCTTTCCATAACAAAGATCCTACTTTTGAATTCAGGTTCAAGCAATATTTGTGTTTGGTGTAAGGTGATCATTTTCCAACACACTGATGCTCACCGTGGCTCTTATTTATATAGTTGTATTTATGCTGGTCTAGTTTCTGCACTGTTGCATAGGCTACAAGGAAAAAGGACTCTTGGAAAAAAAATGGCATGTTGGAAGAAAAAACACCTGTTCTGTGACAGGCAAGCTATTAAAGGATTGAAGGATAGGGTCACATTTCTTCAAGTCTGTCTTAAATCAACACTCACATACCTATATGTACACTGATTTGGTCACTGTGGTCATTTCTCCTGTTCATACTGGCCATGAAGAGATTCCCCATCTTAACGCGATTCCAATGGAAGTATTGGAGGTTGAAAGGTGCAGTCCTTGCTGTAGCTGACACAGATGTGTGACAGTTTAAAGGAAAAATCGACATAAACCTCCCAGTCTCTGGAACCCTCTCCATTCTCCCATAGGTGTTTAAATTATTCACATAATTTTCATTCTCATCAAACCATTTAGTGAACCCCTAATGTCCTGTATGAAAGCATCTGTCTGCAACCGCCTGTGCATTCAGAAGTGTATTTGAAGTTAATATGAGGCTTCAGCAGAATGCGCCGGTGATAAATTCCCTCTTTGCGTTACTATCCCTTCGCCACCACTGTCCAGGGAAACACAGGAAAGAGGAATTTTTGTCAAGCTGCCAAAGCCTCATATTAGCTTTGAGTTCAGAATGGTATTTTTGCAGTGACAGCCAGTATGCAGAGAAGGAACGAAACTGCTTCTATGAAAATACGGACAGATCAGTATTAGTTTAAAACTTACTTGAAAAATGTTAACCTATCCTTAAAGCAACCTTTATGGCACCCTGGCAGCTCCCCTGGCAGAGCTAGTGCTCCATGTAGTCCTTGGTGCAGTGGCCCAGGGTTTGACTCAGACATGTGGCCCTTTGCTGCGTGTCATCCCCCCTCTCTCTCCCCCCTTTCCTGTCACTCTTCAGCTCTCACTATCTAGTAATGGAGATAAAAAATGTTTTATAGAGATTACCATTCCCAAGACTGAATTACCAACTGAGCAAAGTGCCTAGGGGCCTCAGGGGCCCTGAAGGCACCAGATTCAGGTGGTAATTATCTGACTAATTTAACATTGTATGAGATATGCACCACTAAAGTTCAATATAAGTGGATATGATGAATCATAGTAGTTCTTGCATTTAATGCAAAATCTAGTTGAATCCAGTTTATTTAAGTTTATATTGTGCTCACCTGGTTCATACTGATAAAAAATAACACAGCAATCCTCAGCAGGGTAGTACCAGTAGCAGTTGTAGTAGTAGTACTCTAGCTACAGGACAGAGTGTGCTGGTTGGTTGCAGCACATCCATGCACTGTACTGATGAGTAATGCAACAGGGTACACAGAGTGCACAGTGCAAAGTCAGTGAGGAGTAAAAAAATCTCTCTGTGTCTTTGTCTAAAAACAAAGTATTCCTCTTGACTTCCAGGGAATGGAACAAGTCTGGTCTTGTCAAGTATACAATCTTCTTCTCCTAGTTTATCCACATTCTGCACTTTCCACTCTTTCTCACATTTTTTCTGAAGTTCTTTAACTTCTCACCATTAATATTTACTCATATATCATATCATTACTGTAATGCTACTTCTGTCCGCTGTGTAAATATTGCTGCATGTTGGGCAATCCTGTATTAACCCTTTATTTCTGATTCAAACTGAGGCTCTAAGAATAGAGTGTACATGTTGTTCAGATAAGTGCTCTGAAACAAATGCGTGACTGACTTTAAACCTGAGATCCAACCAAGATCCAACCAACCAGCCCTTGTCAGAGGGCCTCCAGTAAGTGAGCTACTGTTCTGTAGGTAGAGGTCTATCCATGTTACTGTCCATGAATTCCTACAGGGAATGCTGCCCCTAGAAGGCCAAGAAACCATTTACACCCAGAATGACTCCCCTTATTGGACTGAGTGACTTCAGGTGAGTTCAAGTGTTCTTGACTGAGTTCTCAGCTTCTTCATAGATCACTGACAGTGTGTATTTTCCTGTCTTTATTGTTGATTTGTCCTTCATTGTGTGAATTCTGCTTTGTGTGATGTAGATTTGATCACATTCCCATCTTATTTATTGACCGATCGCCTTATCGTGGTGATTATTAATTTCTTTAGGCTCTTTGTTTGTTAGACTATACAAAAAAAACTGTGAATTCACTTCAGTGGAGAGCTCTTTTATGAGGCTCTTAGGGGGGTCCACTGTCATTATACCAGCATCCATTCAAACTGTTGTTCTGAATTGCTCACAGAAGGCTTTGAGACATTTCAGTGAGCTGGTGAAAGGCTTCACAGCAACCTGATAAAGTCATGTTTGACTGAGGAAAGTAGAAGTGGATTGTCAGCAGTCCAAGTGGAATGGAATAATAAGTAAAGGTCCTGCATTCAAAACATTACTTAAGTAAAGGTACAGAAGAATTATCAGCTAAATATACTTAAAGTAAAAGTACTTTATTATGGCACCTATGGCTGATATATCTGATGTTAATACTGATGCAACAATAGTGTGTTAATGCTGCAGCTAGCTGAGGTGGGTCCCAGTTTGTCTGTCTATGTATGTAACTACTATATATGAAGTGCAGTAAAACGTACATTTCCCTCTGAGAATTAGAGGCACATAAGTATGTAACATAAACATAACAAAATGGATATATGCAAGTAAAGTACCTTTAAAATTGTACTTAAGTAGTCAGTAAATGTACTTAGTTACTTACCACAACTGTGAATAATCATCACTATGCCAGAAATGAATGTCGCAGTAACTAGGGACAGTATGCAGTATTAATAGAAGCAGCAGTAGGTCTCTTTCACTCTACTGCTTGTACTCGTATAGCGGCATGTAGTTAGCTTCTATCTGTGTCTCTCTGCAACATTGTCTAAAAACAAAGCAAAAGGAAAAGACACATCTTTCTAGGATAAATATTATGTTAGATTGTCACAATCAGACCTTGTCGGTGCTGTGAATGTAAGTGTAAGTAGCATGTGCACAGGGAGGTCGGCCTGCTTCGGCTACAAACACGTGAACTGGTCAGTTTCTGTGAGCTCCAAAAACCAATCCCTGAGGCATGAAACTAAAATAATTGTCATGCAAATACTTTCTAGCTCCTCATTTGTATTTTTGGTCGAAATTATGAAATATTTTCCACAAACCAGTTTTTTGATTTATTGGCCTTGCTTTGAGTTGCTGTAAGTCTATCATCAGGACTTGTGTCATTTATCAAATCTCTCCTAATGGTAGGCTACAGTCGTTCATCAAGGGGAGTGAAATGAAACTCTCTAAAAGAGTAGATCTTGGCAGATGAAAATATGTGTAAATTTGCATCAGGCCTCTGTGACAGTCTGTCCATTTGTTATTGTCCACAAATCTCATGGAAAGACCAAAACCAACAGTGTGTCTCTCAATATTTTCCAACCTCTTCAGCCTGTCTGCAGCTCTTGACTACAAACCCATTGGTTCCTATTGAAGAAACTGCCACAGATATATAGTATTTTTTATTTCTATTCTGTTGTTGTTTAGGCCTTTTAATAGACAGTGACAACCAAAGATGGACAGGAAAGGGGGGAAGAAGAGAGAGGGGACGACATGCAGCAAAGAGCTGTGGGCTGGAACCAAACCTGTCCTGCTGTAGCAAGGACATGGGACATGGGGCGCAAGCTCCACCAGGTGAGCCACTGGGGCATTTAAAAAAGCAAACGTTACTCAAACAGTAAATAGTGCATTTGTTGGGGACTATTTTCAGCAGTGGATTAATCCACATCGACAAGACCTATCCTTCAAACCTGACCTTGACAAGTCTTAGTTCACAACACTGATACAGCATGTATGTGTACTCTGTGCTATCCCAAGTTTTTGCTGTACAATTTTATTAAACTGTAAACTGATATTGGTATATAGTGTTACACACCTTAAGTCAGACCCTGTGGATTTAAAGGTTAAATCAACAGTTCATTTTCCTCCCCCAAACAATTGACCTATCGACTAACTTCCACCACTTGTCCAAAACACACACAATCTTTCTGTTGGCATAATGTTATGTAAATGCTGATGCACCGAAACAGGAAAGTTATTTCAGTGCATTGGAGTGGAAACTCAACTCTGCTGCTCCTTTCCTGTCAGTGGAAGCATGTGGAGACTGTGCCCCCATGTGGTCACAGTGGGGACATACTTGCATGTCCTTGCTTGGATACTCTTTTATGTTAACTGGCACCGAGACATTTTATTGACCTAAAATCTGCCTCTCAGGCTGAGCTTGCTCCTGTGAACTGTTCCAACAAACATGTTTGTATCCTGGGGTTGGGATCTCAGTAAAGACAGTGGGAGATGTATGCAGCCAGAGAGGAAGTTGTGCCTGGGAGGCTAAGAGTAGGGCAAAAGGAGTTCCTTTTAAGGAGAACCTGTTCTGCCAGAATACTTGATGTCTCTCAGGGTGTGTCATTCAATCAATACTCCGGTCCTCTGCAGGATCGACTCTTCTGTGTAGATACTATTTTCAAGTGACTCTTTTTTTTTTTCAGTCCCCAATCTGACATAATGACTGAGGTCAGAGGTTGGACGTACATGCTGAAGAGGTATTTTACATCATGTGCTGGTAAGTTGTTTGCAATGCAGTGAACATCATGCAAAGAGGCTTCTGTCCTGGATTTTAGAAAAGTAAAAGAAATGTTTCTGAAGTGGAAAAGGATGATTGGAAACAAGTGACATTATAAGTAGCCATACTTTTTCTAGCTGGTGCAAAAGCAAATAATTTTTTTTTATGATAGTGAAATATATTTATACTGCTTTTCCCTGATAGAATAGATACAGCCCGGCTTTACTTAACTGAAGGAATCCTGCAAATACGAGGATAATTCTGATTGTTAGATCAAACTTCTATCTGATCCTCAAAAGTAACTTCACACAAACATTGCAACAAGATAAAATACACCTGCTGAAGGAGAGAAAATCTTGTATAAAGTTTGGTTCCACTGTTTCCATGTGAACAGCAGAGATTTACCCTTTTACTGGACAAAGTTGTACTGTGTCCAAATTTCTTCTTCAAAGGGCAGTTTTACTTTTTCTTTTTCCAAGTCTATTTTCACACAGGTTAGTTAGGGGGCCATGTGAACATGGAAATGGTTTTGCTTGCAGTAATTATTCCTGCTGTTCATTCTGGCTGTAAACAGATCCCTTCCTAATGTGAGTGATGGAGACAATGCCAAGTCTTCTTTCCATGCATCCATATATTGCATTATGAGGTGATCTCTTAATGGCCAGTGTGGACAGGTAGAATAATTACAGCAAGCATCTCAATGTTCATTATCAACACCTGACTTTTCTATTAATTAATACACAAAAGGACAAATTATCATTGTCCCTTTTGGACAATGATAGAGAAACTGTGGGATCAATATATAATGGTACTTACTCAGATATACCCTGTATTTAAAGTAGATACTGTTATAGAATATACAGCTATATAGCACACCATACAAATGCTTAAACACAAGTGTTATAATTGTGCAGGGTTACTGTACAGCCAAGCTGTCATTAACATTATAAACAGCATAGCCACACATTAAATACCGTCCTTGGGAACCCATTTATTTAAAAAGTATGTAGGACACATCATGCTTTAATACAAAAATACTCCAAATACTGTACACTGGTTCTCAACATTGTGCAAAATGTAAAAAATATTTACAACTCCAGTTAACAAGGAGAAAGTCAAGGACAGAAGAAAAACAGATTTGTAAATGTAAATACTCTTTCTGACTGATGAGGTTGAACCTGGAGTCTAAACACTTTGAGATATTCTGATCAGAGTTAATGAGCCTCTACAAGCAAAATAGAAACAGTAAAGAAAAGGTAGGGTTTTTTTTTTTTTTTTTTTACAATTTGTGCTGAAAGGAATGCAACATGGATTAAAAAACACAACATGCATCAGGTTGGAACCATGCACATTTTGTAAGAGATTGAAATGTAGCGTTAAAGTTGCATTTACTGTACAATGCACACATTGTGTAATAGAGCTGAATGTGAAAAAGTAAACATGTTTCCAATTTAAAATCAGAGAGTTCCAACCCCGACCGCACACGAACAGGTTGATAACTGAGGTTACATGGAATGTTTTTTTTTTGTAGATTTCCAAAGACACATTGCCTTATCCTCAAGGCTTCATAAAACAATGCTAGTAAAGAAATATAAAAACTGTTTCCAGTTTTTGTCCAATAAGAAGTGCACTGCTCTCAGACATGCATTCATGGCTATAAGATGAGCCTAGTCCTCTCGTATCCAAACTCACTGTCCCGTTCACATAAACACTCTCATCCACATTCATTTCCTCAGCAAGTCCAGCAGCAGCAGCCATTGTTGTTTTTAATTACAAAGTCTTTCATTTAAAATCCCGGCTTTTGGTCTTTTTTTCACTTAATTTGTAGGAGCTTCATCTTGCTTCCTAAAAAAGGAAGAAAGAAAGAAAATTAGCTGTTGAAAATGAACCTTTTTATAAGTGAACATCTGATGATAGAGCAACACTTACCTAATCCTTTAAGAAACTTGTTCACACCACTCGGCTCCGGCTCAGGGTATGAATCCAGATACTCGGCCACTCTGACCTCAAAGAGCCCTGGGAGAGAGTTGGAAATGTGTATAACAGATATTCAACTTAAAATCAAAGTTTCTTTAATTTTTCTCAAACTGCCTTTAGGTCAGTGCACGCTGTGACTCATTTAACTTGGGTCATACGGTTCGATATGATTAAATTACACACTAGAATTTATCCATTTAACAGATTATTAAGTGAAAACATCTGACTTCTCTACATCACAGGGTGTCACGCTTGTTTTGTAATGGAAAGAGAGAAAATTGTCCCTATTAGACAATATAATCAGGTGTTTCATAAGTCAAGACATAACATTCTTAATCTTTCTGGGGTTTTTTTTAAAGGAAGCAACTCTTGTGACTACTGGCACTGCTACATCAACACAATTACCTCTTCCTCCTCCCTTGCGCAGCTCTTTATCCTGAATGAAGCCCGCAAACATCTGAGTATCCATGAAGAGCTGCAGGAACTGGCGGACTCCGCGGGAGGGATGAGACTTGCGGAAGCTGTCGCGCTGGAGCTCCCTGCTTCCGTTGGACGACTCGACCATGTGGAAAGGATAGTGGCCCACCAGCTCCACGAACAACCGCACGAAACCCTCCGACACCAGGGAGCTCAGGTCAGCCTGCTGACCTGGACGGGCCACATTTTGGATGAAGACAAAAAGGGTGAATAACCCTTTTTACAGTAAGATTGTCTAAGATTTGTTTTATAAAATGCTTCATCATATCATACAAGACACGTTAAAGGCTTTTTCCTCACAGGACTTAATATTGAAACATCTTTATTGTGGTGCACAAATTGATGTACTGCAAATCTACAGCTGGCATCTGTAGTACACGTATAAACATCCTCTGATCTTATATTTAGACGGAAGAGCTGATGTTGCTGTAATGACAAAAAGGACCTGGAAATATTCTTCCTCACTATTTTCTAGAAAAAAGAAGGAACTTTATCTGGTGATGATATAGATACTGTAAGAGCTTTTTAATCAGCAACGTGTGATGTCTGCTATACAAACCTCCACATCCGTCTCCATCCTCCTGGCTCAGGATCTCTTCCCTCTCCTCCAGGATCTGCTGCAGAGCTGCCTGCAGTTTACTGGGTAGGATGCAATCTTCATCGCCCAGCTGTGACACATCACAGGAAAGTTCAATAGCAATCACATGACATACAAATTTACATTTAAAACTGTCTCGCCCAATGTCAATCTGTTCTGATGAATTGACAGCTGATTTTTTTTTTTCTTTCTAGAATACCAAACGGTGTTAAGCACTTAAGGCAGTAAGGCCTGTAAGTATTGGGACAATGAAATCCAATGTGCCGAGAGAGCTGAAAGAACAGAAAATAAATGTATCACCTTTCTAAATAGCACACCTACAGAATACACTGTATGTCAAAGATTATTTAGCCTGTGAGTCAAACCTTTCAAACAGTTGTACCTCATGTTTCATGCTGAGGAGGGAAGCTGCCAGCAATAGTGAAATTATAAAGCTCTGTGTAACAGACAGCTAATGTTGGAGTGGCAAGTCAACCACTGCTTGTCCCATTAGCTTGCAGTTAATAGGGAATGAGACTGCGCCTGAACAGAGATTAAGCTCACTCAATAAAATGTCCAATTAAGACAGGCATAATATAAACACAACCAAGTTTAGAATTAATTGAATTGTGGCTGAGTGATTACTGTTGACTGACAGCCTTTATGTTGCATCATGACACAATTCTGCTCTGGGCTTACGTTCTATATAGTTTTACCACTGCAGCACTTTTGGGTGTAACATCATTTTCTCTCCGTCACCCTCTAAACATTCCACATGCAAACAAGGGACAAGTGTAGGCAAAGCCATCCGTTCCATTGGGACCGCGCCTATCATTCCCACTATACACTGCTATGTGTACACACCTGAATGACAAACTTGTCTGCACACAGATCCACTATGAGCACCTGAAAAGACAGCAAGAAGAAAAAGTGACAGTTATTGACTGAAAGATTTCGCAACAAGAGTTATAAAGCGGCGAGGTGAGTCTCTTCAGGGTGTTTTCTCCACCTCTACTCTCACACAGTGGAAGCTACTGTCTGTTGGTTCTGGATTCACTCACTATATGCAGTGAATATGCAGCCAAAAGATGGCACTATAACCACTTTAAGTCTATTTAGACTGAAACTGGACAATGATTTTGCAACACTTTAAAAAGAACTCTGACCGACCTCCTCGATGGGCAGCTCCAGCAGCTGTGGCAGGCAGGGTGCCAGCACCCCAATGAGGAATGGGGTGGGGGAGCAGCTGATGTCCAGCATGCTGGCTGGTAGCACAGGCACAAAGGTATGCTGCCAGGTGAAAGGGTATAGCAGCGCCAGCACTGCATGGCCACACCGAGACAACACACTGCAGTGAACAAGAGAAGAGAGAAAAGCATAAAACATGATTTGAATTCTTCCTTCTTCAAAGGGACCAACTTTAAGAGCTTTTAGCAAACAGCACTAGTGTAGCAAAGAATTCTCATGCAACTGACCTATGCTAATACTCTTGGTGCAGTATTTACTACTACTACTACTATTTCTGCTGACAGTCCTCCCTTTACGGCCAGTTGCGGTGCCATGCTGTGAAATACGTCCTCCACTTCCTTCTCATTGGTCAATTTCTGGAGCTCTCTCACAAGCTGCCAACCTCAGCACCTTTCCCACTCCCTATTATCTCCTGGATTTAAAAAGTGACTAGTCATTCATCATTTGTCTTTCAGTTTCAAACTGCCTTACTATACTGCTGACTCCATTGCAGCCTTTTAATTCTCAATCTATTGTAAGCACAGCGTTTGACATGGCTGATTGTAATATTTTGCTTGAAAATGATGTAGCTGTCTATAACCTGCCCAGGTCACAGTTCTTCCTTAATAATAGCAGTTTGTCCATATTGTACATCTCCATACTGTAAGGTACGGCATCCCTCAAGTCTGTTACCTCCCTCCAGTACTTTTGTCTAAAGCCCAAAACCAATATCAGTCTACTGGCATATATTGATACAGGTTTGGGCTGGGTCAGGACTTAGTTATTGTTGTGTGCCTGTAGAGATCACTGAGACACTGTAAGTGATACTGGGCTGTACAAATAAACCTGACTTGCCTGTGGGACTCTGCCTCAGTTTTGTATTGAGGCCAAGGTACACACACATAAATGGCAATGGACCTGGGCCCTTGATGCAATCAAGCATAGAGTATAGCTGGCACACATCAAAGGGGAGTTTAAAATCACATATCTAAATATTTTGTGCCATGTGCTTATACATCAGCCATATATATACACCAATAGTTAAGTGGGCTTACAGTGCTGTGTGTTCCCACAGCAGTACCTGAGTTTGTCAGCAATGAAGATGACTCTCCTCTCAAGCAGAATAGAGGCAAACACCTGCAGGAGTTTCCCGACACTGAGACACTGCAGCAGACTGTCAAAGTCCACGTGCTCCAGTCTGGAGTCCACTGGTCGACAAAGAGTGAGTACCTGGGAAAGCAACCAGAGCGTAAATACAGTTTTATAACTTGCTGATTACACTAGTTGTTCCTCACCGACTGCTGGGTGAATGCCTGAAACCTGGATGTTAAGCATAAACAGACTCTTGAGATACATGCATAGAAATGTTGCTCAAGACAATGAACTGGTGGAAGATGGAGTTAACTTAAGCTTCCACTGCAGCTTAAGAGCCACCTAACTGCTGAAACAGGAGAAAGTAGAAAGGGGTCATTACTTTACTTATTTTGAGTCTGTAACAGTTATGACTAAATTGATTATTGTTGACTGTTATAATATAAATAGCTGTCCCAACATGAACCTTTCAAAGCAGAAATAGCTAGTATCCCTATTGTTTACACTGATAACCTCCCATTCTGAGTCATTCTGAGTCTGCAGAGAGGAGTGGTTAGGAGGAACCAAACTACTAATTAACATTTCCTCTTTTGGTTTCAGGGTTACCTCATTCCCAGAGCCAGGGAGGAAGCTCTTGACGGTGACTGTGCGTCCAGGGGCTGGGAACGGGGCCTCCATCACGCTACGCATAAAAGGGTAAACCAGCGCTGGGGAAATCTCCCTGCGTCTCTCCACCTCCTCCAAAATCTGGGCAGACAGAGCCAGACAAATCACTGTGTGTCCTGAAGGAACTGGGGTTGATTAAACTCTAAAACAATAGAACGGAGGCAAGATGCAGCCCTGCACGTAAATGCAGTTTTCCTCCCCTGCCATATTTAAACTGACTGTTTGTAAATTTCACTGGGCCAACTGGAAAAATAGGTGAGACACAACTACATGCATACAATTTGTTTTTTTTGAAAAACACACCCTGGGATTGCTCAGGATTATCTTCTAGTGGAGCTTCATTCCTCACTAATGCATACAAGGAGTTCCAGGGCAGCAGCTTTGACACACTTCAAGAGGATTAACACTGAACTTTGACAAATCCAGCTGCTTTCATCTCCCTATAAAGGCTACTATCAACAGAAACAAGGGAGCAGATGCATTGCGTAGGTGCCTTACCTTTGCAAACAGGTTGAAACAGCCCAGTTTACTGACGATACAGTGCACCTCAGGAAGCCTCTTCCCTTTTCCACTGGGCTGAAAGACACATACAGTTTCATATGTCGTAATTCAGCAGAGACATCTATGACATAAAACACATTTGTGAAACACATCCAATATAAACAATTAACTAAACAGAGTACAGTAAGGGCAAGAACATCATGTTTTGTCTATTAATGCTTTTTCAATGACAACACTGCAGAAGAAAAAAATGACGAAAGTCGAAAGTCTAAACTCCATCCACGTTTTTGATGGCAGTGGTGAGCTTATCTACCAACAAAACATAAAACTCCCTCTGTTAGGTCTGGCCTAACGGTCTACACTAAAGAATAAACACAACAAAACATAGTTTAAGAGTGCTTAACAAGACACCCACAGTATGTTCACAATAATACAGATAAACCGAAACTAAACAGAAAAAGAAGATATGCCACATAATTTCAACCTAAAAAAGTGTTTTTGAGAAGAGTCTTAAAAAGACCTAAAAGCAGTTCTCCTTGTGAGGCAAAGGAAAAGGGGGAAATTGTGAAATTCTTTTTGCTCTCTGTCATTGATTCAGAAGTGGTTTATGGTCTGTGATTCACATATACTGATTCACATCTCCTTAGAGATGTTGAGTAAGCACATGGCGGGCTCCCATGTCATCACACACAGACAGACACACAAACACATACACGGCGCTCCAGTCAATGATTCAGACGCACACATCCACACTCACCAAGATCTTACGGCAGTAACAAAACCAGCGGCTGCCGTCCTCTCCGGTCAGGACAAAGGAAAAGGTCTCACTGTAAACACACACAGGACATGATATATAAATGATTTGGCTTTTTACTGCCTACAAAAACAGAATTAAAAAAAAACACGATCTCATCTCTAATTCCTTGTATAAAAACTTTAATAAGCAATATCTTTTAATGAAGGGAATTACTTCATTAAAAAAACAAGCCAAAAACCCCAATATAAACAATGCAGTTGCTTAATGTAAGGACTGTTTAGTCTATGGAGACATAAAGGGAGAGCATGCAAAAACTACGTAAACAGAAGACAGGTATGTCTGTTTATTTTCTCCACCACAGATAAGTGTTTTAAAGACAGTGAGGCAGTATATGCTGAGATCATAACCCACATTACAACAATGAACCATACCCGGAAGTAAAAAAAAAAGAAAAAAAGAAAAGAAGAATGCCTGATGCCCCTTAGCACTCAGATTTAATTAGATGAGTTGAAACTTTAATTATCCCTGTGGGGGATTTGAGATGTTGCAGCCGCAACTTATGTGTTACAGCTGAGGATATAAATAGGAAAAGAGGACATGGGGGTATTAAACATAATATAACTGATAATTAGGGGGCAAGAACTTAACTAAATACTGTAAATGAAAGAGACAATATTTGGGAGAACACATGAAAGGTGTGTATAATGACAACACAAGGAAATACAGACACAAAGGGAATAAGTACAAGATAAAAACAAAAAAAAAAAAAAAAAAAGAATAGAGTGTCACGTTACCATTACGCCATTGTGATAGCCTTTGGGTTGCACTTACTTCCGTATATTTTTTCTGTATCTAGCATGCTATTAAAATATTATTATAGTGCACGTGCTGACCTTGGCATGTGTGCAGAGGGCTTCCAGTCCTGTGAGTCAGGGAAGCAGAACTTGGGAATGACCTTCAGCTGATCCTCAGCTTCTCTGGAGAGCCGGGATGACTTCTCAAACTGAAACAGAGAGACTGCATTTACAGCAGCGGCAATGACTTCCTTGAAGTGGTTCCCAGGTGAAAACATTTAATTGTATTATAATATAATTCAATAGAAATTATCTTAAGTTTAAGAAATTAACAATAACGTAAGATAAGAATCATCTTCCTTTAATTTTGCCAAACAAGATTATATTTTGGACATGAAATTGGCTTAATGGTACAGAATACCTTTCAGTTAAAGCCCTAATAAGGTACAGTTATGTCCTTTGCCTAAAAGAAGGACGGGGTTGTGTTAAAAGGCTGCTAACCAATTTGGGGAACTGCTGTGTGATTTCAGGGGTGTAGGTGTTTCCTGGGGAGCCTTTTCTCAGCGACACCACCACAAAGATCTGGAAAAGCTGCTGTTGCTGCAGCTGGATCAGGTCTCTCTCTAGGGTGCGGTAGCCTGGCCGGCGCTTCAGTGTAGATTGGATGTAAACTGATCTCCTGGAGCCTGCAGGACATCACACAATGAGACTATATAGTAATGCTTGTCCTGGGACGTATCCCACCCAGCACACTGCAGCAATATGAGACATTTTAAATATCAATATACAGTATAATTGTGATTGATTATACAGTATCCAAAACAATGGTCATGGATAACTGGTAGTCTGTACCTCATGGCAATGGTGTTATTTGAGTTTCTCAGAGTTAAAACAACATTTCCCATAAGCCTCATCACTAACTATTGCAAAGGGGATGTTGCTTGGATGTGCTTTTGTTTTGTTTGAATTTTCTGAGGAAGCTCAGCAGAAGCCACAAGTGCCAAGCTAGACTTTAGGGGTGACAACGTTTGTCCAGACTGATATATCTTATTGCCATAACATCTGGTACGTGTTCCCAGAGGATGAAAATAAATAACTTTGGTGAGCCCCTGACTGTTAATCTAGTGCCAGATCAAAGTTTCACACTGTCCAGTACTTTGGTTTATGGCCAATTACTTGGAAAACTATTAACATTCCCATCAGCCTCAGTTGTACTTTGTATTTGTTGCTAATTAGCAAATGTTAGAATGCAAACATGGTAAACAAAGATGATTACCATGATAAATATTCCTTACTAAACATCAGCATTTTAGCTGAGAGCATGTTAGCATTCCAACTTTAGCATTTAGCTCAAAGCAGCACTGTGCCTACGTACAGCCACACAGAGCTGCAAGGAATCACTGAAAAAATCTATTGTTGAAAAAGCTCCTCTCAATATGCAAAGCCAAGTTAACATATTCCAAATTCTTGTTTTCTCTGACCAACAGGCTAAGACCCAAACGTGCAATTCTCTAAAACAGAGAAACGCAGCAGATCGTCACATTTGAGAAGCAGAAACCAGCGAGCACTTGGCATTTGTGATAAATGACTTCACTAATGAATCAAATTTTCCCTCAACTAATTGTTTCAGCACTAGTCTCTATGTCTCTATCATGTATAATCAGCTGTATTATGGTCCAATTATGATTGTATGTCACTCCATCGAACAGAAATATGTCACATGGATGGCATTAACAGGCACTGAAGAATGATAATAACTTCAGTAGAGCTGATTAGTTCTTCAGAGATGCTATGATTTTTTTTTTTTATGCAGTCCTATGTTTATACACTGGGACTTTTCTAACTCCATAATAGAAAAAGGCTGGCATTAAACTTCACCTAAAAACCAGACTTAAGATAAAAGGGGCATTACAGACACATAATGCCAACACAGCTCTATGGTGATACCTTTGGCGTTGTCCTCAGGGTCGCTCTCTGTCCCGCTGGTCTCCTCTGTTGATACGAATTAAAGGAGGGAAAGATTAGGGAGAAGCAGAGGAATGGAAAAGACTTGAAGAGCCATAATCAGATGCAGACAGTTAGCCTTTGTTTCATAATCAGCAGCTTCGCCTGCTGCAGCTGGCCTTGTGTGTACCATCAAAAGCTGGGTATTTCCACCAAGAGGCTCAACTTAATCTTATTGAAGTGTTGATGTGGGTGACATTTGGGCATCTGTGACCATCTGTGTGTGTGTGTGTGTGTGTGTGTGTGTGTGTGTGTGTGTGTGTGTGTGTGTGTTGTGTGTGTGCGCGTGTGTGTGTGTGTTACCTCGCACTAAGACTCCCTGGTTCTTTACTCTCTTCCTCCCTCGCTTGTCGTCAAAGATGGTCTCGATCTTGTTGACGTACTGTGCAGCAGAACACACAGGTACTTGTCAGCCCCATAATTTCACAGCCATTATAGAATCATGATTACAGGGAATCATGATATAACAGCCACTAAGCACATAATTATATTATAGATTTTCAGCATTTTTTTTACCCATACATTCCTGCATTCTTCTGCTAATGTCCTGAAAGCGCACAGTTGAATATTTGACAGTGGACTAGAGTCAACTGAGGCCCTGCATTAATACACTAGTGCTTGGCTCAATACAAAAACAGGAAGCTGAAACTTATCTTTAAGAGGACACAAAACTCACTGCCAGTTAAGGAGACAGACTTGTATGACAGTGTAAGAAAGGAAACCACTAAGATAATAGAACTGTTGTTAAGCAGAAAAATACATAATGAGGTGTTATTATGTCTATGCCAATTTTCAACATTTTAACATCTTTCTCAAAGATGTGATCTAAAAGAGTTTAAGGATAGCTAGTTAACTAAATGTTATCTTTTATTATTACTACTGAAGTGATTTATTCTCAATTATTTGTTATTTTAAACCTACATAATGGCAAATAAACAGATCAGCAATGACACCTTATCAAAATACCATCTAAAAATAAACCTGATTTACATGTGTCACATGGGTTTTGAAGCTATAATCTTTTTCTGGTTCTCACCTTTATATCTGTATGTCAATATTACTATACCTTATCGTCAAAGTTCCTCCCCACTGTCCCCACTCCTTCCACTGCCATGAGTTATATGCTCGAATGATTGTGTTCTGTCTGAATTCCCATGAAGCGTCCATACATGTTGCTGTACTACTATCTATTTCTTTCAGCGTACTCTCCTTCCTGCTCAACAAGTCACCGCCCCCTTCTTTTCTTTCCAACACATGATTACTCAGTCAACAGGGTACATACCACTGTGTGGCTCTACCATATAGCAATATGAAAAGAACACCTCAGTCAGTGTGAAAAGTAATTGCAAGAGCCATTTACTATTTACCTGAGGCATCCTCTGTATTTTTTGAGTGCTCGTGCGCCGCGGTGTAGCTGGTTTGGGAGCATCTGCAAGGGTTGAGGATTTGGTTGCTGTTAATGTTTGGAACCTCTTCCTCTCCACTTTGCTAGCGTAGCCTTGCAACGTCTGGGGTTTAGAAGGCAGCTGAAAGACAAGAACTGTGGAGTTATCACTCAGTTTTTAGATAATTACATGGTATCCTACTACAATAGTTCCTCCTTCCTCCCTTAGAATCTCAGGTTAGGCAGGGATCATTCGATACACAACTAATACAAAATACTCGCGTACTGTGAAAGGGAGACATAAAAGGAATATCTTCCATTACCTTTGGGGCGTGAGGCCTTGCAATAGGGAGACACATGGGAGATAGCTTGACATCCTCATAGGGGTTATCTCTGGTCACTTCACCTGGGGGAAGACAGAGTGATGGGAAAAGATTAAGACCACCTCATCAAATGCTTGCTTTCAAAAGGCTACTTAGAATAAAACCAAATGTGTGAGGGGTCTGCTGTGGATATAAATAATGATGACTTTCCAGCACAAAGCAGGAGCATTTCAATATTATTCCTTTCTGATTTGTATGTGTGTATGTGTGTATTACAAATCACTGTATTGTCTCTGATGAAATCACTGAAAGGTGCGCACAAGGTTAAAGTGTTTTAGTAAGAATGTAATATTTACCCTGGCATTATATTTTCGTAGTTTACTCCTACATTCCCGCAGATTTAGTGAATATTTAAGAAACTATTGCCTAAGTTAGAAGCTCTTTTCAAAAAGGAAGAAGTATGTTTAAAAAGGAAGTAGCCTTTTATGGCTAAAATAAAATGCACACTTATGCACATCTAACAAATGAATTACCCACAAAACCTGCAACATATAGTGTATACTCTTAATATCCCACTACATATAACATCATTTTAGGCAATTATTCCCAAAAGCTGATGATTAAGACATGCCCGATAATCCTGATTCCCATCCAGTCTTTTCCCATCTTAAATATAATACTCAAAATGAGAGTGGGAAACAGCCCCCTTTTCTAGGCCTATTCAATGATTAGTTGAACAGCCTAACTCTAAACAGACTCTGTTACGACAGTTGTGAAGTTCGGATCTGTACATTCAACCAATGACCGACACCAAACAGTCTTTATGACTTCCTGTCTTTGTCTCTTTTCAGCAAACCCAGTGCTCAGTTAAGCTGTTTAAAATCCATGACAGCTGTCACTGACAACAGTCAGTGTATAGATCAAACGTCTTCCTCAGTTTATATGCCTCAGGGAGTTGGACTTACAAACAATGTCCTCGTAAATATTGTCGTCAGAGTATGCATGGTAAAGGCCTGAATCCCTGGACTCGCCTCGCAGCGTGCCTTGCTTCGCCGTCAGACGCGCCGCATCCTCGTACTCAAAGGACTTCCTGTGGCAGGGAGGGAAGGGAAGGGAAGTCAGTGAAAAGGGGGGCCTGGCTGCTATCCTAAAGATAACCCCCATACTATTGTTCACTCTATTGTCTTATATTCAGCCAGCGTCCCACCACAACATTCCTTATGTTGATATCAAACACAGCAACACAGAGAGAGTGTGATAAACTGTCATGGGAGGAAATGACTGAGCATATGGTACAAATGTTTAAAAAAAGCAAAATAAGGGGAAAAAAGTATGTATGACAGGATTTAGACAGAGATAGCCATCGACAATATGACAATGTCAGCAGCTGTAGCAAAAGCAGAAATTAGGTCACTGTGCAACTTTCCTCCTCTTTAAAATGAAGATGCAGCTTCATTTAGTTATAACTGAGTTTTAAGTGGTAACATTTTCTTTTCATGTACTTGATTTTAGTTCATGTACATGATCAATCTGGCCTGGTGCTCAAACAGCAACTGTTACATGATTCAGGTTCAGTGTGATGTAAGACCTAACCCCGTGGAGGTATTTCATAACACACAAGAGTGAATGATAGCTAGTGGCTTCTTCTGAAAGCTGATAAACAAGGGGCCCTGTAAAACTATGCTAACTGTGTGCAGACATGAAGAAGACTGTAGGAGAGACACAACAGATTGACATGAAAATGAAAATAATTGACTACACTGCCAACTTGATGTATTGATATTATACTAGCCTCATAATTAGGGGGTTTAAAGTCTGTTTTTACAGTAATTGAGACATCAACTTGCCATTTGGTAATTGCACAAAAAAAGTAAATGTTACACCCTGATTTCAGAGCACACTTAATACAATAAAACTTGTATTAGCAAGTAGTTGTAGGAGTAAACACAACACAGGCAATTACAATATTACAGAATGGCACATTATTTTATTATTATTTCCCAGCATTCTCAAGTCAGCTGTAGTGCTGGGGTTAGGTTTACCCTAATCCTAAAATTATGTCAGTTTTACTGAAGACTTTGATTGCGTTTAAGTGTTTTTTGGCCCAACAAAATGATATAATATATGAGGGAATTAGAAACAGCTGCAGAATACGAACAATGTTTATTGTGCAAACTGCAACGTAGTAAAAAAAAAAAACAGAACTCAGAAATAAAAGAAGATATGCTAACAACTTTAACGTTGCTTCCACAAAAAAAAAAAAATGTCTAAGCAGATACAAAGTATTTAAGTATCCCAATAGATATTTCTCAAAAGTTCTATTGCACAAGAAACAAATTGTCACAAATGTTGGGTGCCATGATGTTTTGCCCTGTTAGGGAAATTAGTTGTGGGTTATAGTTATAACTGTTAGTAAGAAGGGTACGAGTACTGAGACGGCTCCCCTCTCAATACACAAAATACACAGCTTGGCCTGACCGTAGTGCTCTTTGCAGCAAAAATAATATTGTTGCATATTGAAGAGTTACAGCAATTGTTTCAGCTATGCACGGGTATGGCGATATATGAAAATCATACAGGAAGATAAAACCAGTATACCAGTTCATCAGGTATATCGCCCATAGTCAGTTGCTTTAAAAGGCATAATCGTTAGGTGGAGTGTTGCTAGACTGGATTGTTTCCACTACTTTAATTAGGAAGGGTAAAAATGATTTTGGGCAGCTTGTGATAAATTTGGCTAACTTTTTGTACTATAATCCCTCAGTGAAAGGTTAGGTTACAGTTCAATAAACTTGCTTTTCCTCTCTTCCGGTGTAGTATGATTGAGTCTGAAAGGGCAGTAAGTTCAGTAGGCTCAAGACAATGACTGATAACTGACAACCAACACAGAATCAAAGGTCCTTTCAGTTTATTACCACTAGGCAGAATTCTTTTCCCTATTCAAACAGCTCTATGATAAAAGACTTGTAAAAGCTTTCATCTGTCTCGCATACCAGTAAGTCGAGACGTTCCAAAAGACTTAGTGGAGCTAATTTGTATTGTTGTAACTGTGGTTTTGGGTTTGCCTAATTGTATTAATACAACTGCATTTTTCCGAGTCTGCTCTCTCGCATCCGTTTTTTAAAACTACTGCAGCCTAACAAAACAGTCCTGCAATACATCCTTCCTTCATGAAGGATATAATGTTCAGTTTTTGTGGAAACGGTTTTAGAAAGGTGTTAATTCAACTGTATAGTTTTTTTGGAGGATGTCGTTTCTGGTGCTGTTGAACTGTATTGCATTACACTGACAGGTATTTATTGATTTTGTCCTCTCATTTATATTATTGAGGGTCGGCTACAAAACAGAAACACCTAATCTTTACATTTTTATATATTTGCCATTTATTGGATAGGACAGCTGAAAAGTGACAGGAAGGGGAAAGAGAGAGGGGATGCAGCAGAGGGCCACAGGTCAGATTCAAACACATGGCCGCTGCAGCAAGGACACAGAGTTAATACACGGGGCGCCAGCTCTACCAGGTGTTATTTCAATTTATATTTTATTAGAAATTGTAAAAATTACTATATTCTGTCAAAAAATCCTAGGCTATGTTTGGATGATATCAGATAACACCAGGACACAGCAGTGTAGAGAACTATATTATTAGAAGTCATGTCACCTAATAAGTCCTGATCTGAGTGTGCACATGGGTTACACAGCTGTCTTGTTTTGCTTGGCCGTCAGTAAATGAGGGAGAGCGTGTGAGAGAGAGTGTGTGATGATGATGACCCTGGACTCAGTGGCTGCTGAGGAACTAGGCCACATCCAGACAATAGAGAACAATGCTGCCAGATATCATGTGACATCACACCTGGAGCCCAGCCAGCAATTAGACTCAGTACCCTCCCCAAAACTGTCCTAAAAACACTGCTGGTATTCAATAAACAACATGACGAGTTCTAGCCAAAAGCAGGGAACCGAAGAGTTTCCTTATTCTATCAGCAGCTGTTTTCTTCAAGAACATGATTCAGGTCAATTAAAGCACTGCGAGAACTTGGTCCCTCTTTCAAATTTAAAAAAAAATGTTAAGAGATGTTAATCTGTGCTCACCTGTTCTTTTTATGCCTTGAAATCCCATTAGTCTTTGCTACTGGACATGGAGGAGGTGGGAAGCTAGGTGGGTGGGCTACCCTCCTGCTCCTCACGTTGGAGTGGTTGCTATGAGGGGATTTGTTGTCCCATTGACAAGTGATTCCTGCGTTGTTGTTGTTGGTTCCCCGATACTGGAATGTCCGCTGAGGTTTGGGAGGAGCCTGAGCTTCACCTGAAGAGTCCCTGCCTTTCTCCCAGAGCAGTCTGTCCCCTTCCAGCTTACGCCAGAAACCCCGTGAAGTGTAGAAATTCCCCGCAGGCATGTTGTCTTCTTGGTCATAAGTTGATAGAGGTAGAGGTTTAGAGACTACTTCAACATCCAAGATGCGATCCCTTTTTTGGTCGCCATTGGCAGAGATGATTTGTTTACCTGTACAGTTAGCAGTGTTAGCCTCCACTTTAGGAGACGCAAATGTTTGTGCTGCAAGTGGTTTATTTCCTGGGGTTGAAAATTCAGTGGAACATTTCGGCAGAGGTTCAGACTTCCTACCAACCACACCATGCCCAGCCTGTGATGGGGATTCCCGAAAATCTAAGCTCTTAGCTTTTGAGAGGCTGGCTTTTGCATGAAGCCCCCCTCTTGATCCCTCGTTGGAACATCCGTTGCCCAGTACATCTCCAGACAGACTTCGGGATACAGCCGGAGGGTGTGCTTTCACCCCAGCATCCTGGCTGCTACCCTGCTGACTGCGACCTTCCCACTGGGAGATCTTCTCCCTGATGTTAATGCCCTGCTCGTGAGAAGGGGGCCTCCCTGCCTGGCGGCCCTGCCAGGCCACGGTGGCCCCTTTCTGCAGGTGGTCAACCTCACCACCCCCTCGCTTGCCCTGCTCCAGCCTCAGAGCCAGCATGTTGAGAGGGGGCAAGTGTCAGCTCACCCTCAGTTCTCCATTGGTGAATGCATCAGGGATTTCCTCACAAAGATGGACAGGAAAAACCACGTAATCTGTTGTCAATGAATCCAGAAATGATAAGTAAAAGCAGGAGCGCCACAAGGTTTATGGTTGTAAATGCTTCCTTTGTGTCTTTATGCGTCTTCTTGTGCTAGCAGAGTGTTATTTCCCCCTTGTCTCCTTTTGTAAACAACCTAAAAAGAAAAGAGAAGACACAAAAAATTACTCATCAATCACTGCACTTAAAAACAAGTCCAGACAGCACACCGTAGGGTCAAAGGGATACTGAGGCAACACAGGAAGACACGGTTACTTTTGAAACGGCGCACATCTGAAGCAGTCTACCACTTGTAGGCAGGGACAGAGAGAAGGTCAGAAAGGACAGGCTCCTGTCAAGGTCGGTTTCCAAAAATAAGAATAAGGAAAGACGGTGACAGGAACAAGGTTACCGCAGATTTCTGCTGCTATGTGTCTGTGTCTTGAGCTGCCCCAACCCTCCACTAGCCCCAGGGGAATTCTTTATTCTCTGTAGCTGTCGTCCTTAACCACATAGCTGGCCAAATATGAAATGCCAAAGATACAGCAAAGCATTAAATCTAATTTAGTCTTCTTGCAAGGCTGTCTTTCAGATGACTGGGAAGACTTTAAAGTGATTTCAAAGAGCTTTAGAGGCAGAAAAAACATATTAACCTCAAGGCGTACATAAAGAGCCAGTGACAATTAGGTAAATGATGGAAAACATTTTAACCACACCTATCTACGCAGTGGAATAAAAGCTCCTATAGCTATTTATCAGACGCAAGATACAAACATACACGACTAGTGTCTGTAATTAACTGTTGAGTTGGATTAGAATGTGTATGGTATAATGCTATAATCTATGGCCTCTTTCCCTCTCCTCAAATGCTATCAGACACAGAGACTTGATGTAAAGCTCTGCAGCGGCATCCACCCTGACTCATATTCCCTGAATCAACATCAATGCGGTCACTGTACACTCTTGTACAGCAGCTCCTGGCTCGCTGGAACCAAACCATTTGGACACGTTGCACATTAGGACCGAGGCTGAGAGAATGTGGAGAAGGGGAGACATGGTAAAATTCCACTCCACAGCTCATGATCATAATAACTCTATGAGCTGCATTCCTGCAGAGCTGTACAAGAGGGGGGTCGGGGAATAAATTTAACTAGAGACAGTCGGTCCGTCAGTCTTGCAAGTGACGCCTTTGTTCGGTTTGACCTAAATCAAATGTATGTGCGCATACTGGAATGCTGCTCGATCATTGCCAGACCATGCAATGACAATGCGACTCCCAAACTGACCCACTTGCATTATTTGTCTGTGTGCGGTGTGTTGTACAGGAAGGCATGAGTTGTGTTTCCTGAGCTGCAGGAAGAAGGATCAGCAGACTGTCCATAATTATGGTGCGGCGAGATTTGCACCCAGTTGCAACCACTGATTTGAGCTATGTTTAGATCATCTATATCCAAACCCTGTGATAGTAATCAAACATTGTCTTTGAAACGCAGTCAATACAGAAATATAGCAGCTACTAGCTGGTTACAGTAACATTCGCAAACATGTCTAAAACTGTCAGCTTCCCCTTTCCCACGCGCACAGTTAAAATCAAATGTTATTGCTAGTGAGGCAAACTGTGAGGTGCTGTGATATCAAGTGACAACGCCAGAGGGTAAGTCAAAATGAACTTCACTGATATGTATGAGGCTGTCAACTCTGCAAAGAGGTATCCTTCTATGTTCTAGTGAAACTCTCTGACTCATCAAGGTAGAAACCAGACAGGGGACCCATGAAGCTGAAGTACCCCGTCATCACTTGGCAGCTAAATTCAACCTAATTGCACCTTCAGAACCACCACAAAACGCCCTCCTAAAGAAGTGCGGCGTGACACAACATGTTGTAGGTGAGGTATTGTACGACTGCGGTTCCCTATCAACAGTGACAGTTAAAGCTATAATAAAGGAAAAATGTGGGTTTGCTAAATGCCAGCATGAAAGGACACACCAAGACGAAGTGCCTTGAAATGACTTATCCATCACCAGCCAGCAGAACAGCTTGTGTGCATACAGACACTCACTGGTTGTGGATAACACTGTGTCTCAAAATGATCTCTTAAACTCACACAAAGAAGGCTAGACTATCAAAAAATTGAGCTTTAGCACAGAGTGAATGCAAATGAATGAACCGTGTTCCTGCTGTGGCTTTGACCCTTTTCTCTGGGGGGTTTAGTGGAATATACCTCTCAGATGTCTTCAGTTATAGTCAGTTATTCATTAACTCAACTGTTTTTTCTAAATTTAGCAACACCTGCACAATATTTCCATATAGCTATCCTCTATGCAATGACCTTAGTTAACTCTGTGACCTGAATTAGCTGATTCCCGGTATTGCTGTGTAACATGTGTAGATAATCAATGACTTAACTGCAGGAAAATGGGGATAGATGCAGAATGAGAGAGAAAAAAACTGCCTTGCGTCTAACTCCAGTAAGTGCCCTCGTTCTCTGTTGAGAAGAAAACATCTAGCCAAACTCCCTCTGAAAACTATACAAATTAACATTTTTTCATCTGAACTTCAAAGCCTTACTTTCATAGAAATCACTGCTCTGACTCATTCAGAACTACTCTGTAATTCGGCTTTAAGAAAAGGCCAAAAAAACCCTAAAGCAGCAAACTGGTTTACAGTGCTTGAGTTGTATGTTGGAAGAGCGATAACGTTACAGGAATAACGTTTTCGTTGCCTCTGAAGGTTTATATTGTTTTGTAAAAGTCCCGTTTAATTGTTGGAAGCGTGCCGAACTGAGCAACAGGACTTCATACTGTTATTAAAATAAAACTAACGTTATATTTATTGATAATAAACTCAGTTTAACTCCCCATACTTTGAACAGAGTTTAGCGTTGATTTTTTTTTTTTTACTACGGTATATCGTATATGGACAAGTTCTGGGAAAAAGCAGCTACTTTTATTCCATTATACAGATAACAATTGGTTAATGTTGAATTACTGAAAGCAACAGCTCTTCGTTAACTCGTTTAACTAGCCAGCGTTAATTTAACGTTAAAGGAGAAAGACATTACGTGAAGTTAGTCAGAGAAGTTGCGTGGTAAGATATTACAACAAACATTGGCATATGAATAAACTACATGTCTCAAGACTTACCCCTCGTAGGAGCAGAATTTATGTTCTTCCCTCATTTTCCTTTCGATAAAATGAAATACACAAATAAAATCCGAGTCCGCTCGCCCGCATCGTTCAGTCTGGAGAGGTTAGCTAGCAGTCTGAATAAATCCAGGCTATCGTTGGAGTCCACCGGCAGTTATTGGTAACTTAATAGAAAAATAACTCTTATGGGGCATAAAAACGTGTCCCCAGTACTAATAACTATACATAACAACAAAGAAAGTGTCCATAGACCAGAGAAAAGTAAAGCAGAACACTCCTCGCCCTCCTTCTCAGAACAATTAGTCAAACCAGCCAAAACCCATATCACTTCCGGTTATAGTTTCCAAAATAAAATCCTTAATTGACCAGCGAAGTTCTCTGAAGTTTTCTCAACTTACAAAGTGAAATTACACACATTACTTGTGCATCGTCACCTTTACAATCTACATTTTTTATGTTCTTTTGATAACACATTTTCAGTTTCATCTTGTTATGAATGTTGAAGGCAAACATATTATCATTAAAAACTGCAGACGGGATGTTATATGGGCTCAGTATCTTATAATGTGATTATTACACACATGCAATTTTAATGCACAAATGGTTGGAGGATATGTTGAAAAAGGTGGGTGAACTAAAGTTTACCCACCTCTCCTGCACACCCACTTTGCCATTTTTTAAATTTTGTTTTGTATTTGCATTATAACTAGACTCTTATTTCCTAGGCAAGTCGCCTGGCTTCCGGTTGAACTCTCGGTGTTTCTGTTGAGCTTGACGCAGCGGTGACTGTGAGAAAGTTAGGTTGAATCCTCCCGATGCTAGAGGGAAGACGTCATCACATCAACCGCTGCAGCTGTCAGCGATGAATAAATACTGTTGTCTTCAAGTGTCCTGGGAAATATAGACACTGTGTTATGGGCTGCACCTGCGCGACTACACGAGTCAGTAAATATGATTGTACTTTACTCTTCATTTGTAAAGTAGAGGCGTGATGTGTTGGTGCAGGGAAGTGATGGACAGCGTTTAAAGTGTTGAGAGGCTTTGATAAAAAACACATTGTATAAGTACTGTGTTCATTCAGTTGCCTCAATAAATGTAATATATAAATGTCTATTTAGCAGCAGGTGATAATTATCACCAGAATTTTGCAACTCACTTAAAGGATCTATATGGTTGAGCAGACTGGAGGCCTAAAGCGAGTAAAAGTACAATAAAAAATCCCCTTTGGTACACTGTGAAATAGAAATAAGGTGCAGAATAAGAGTGTAAATCAAGTTTTACTTATGAGGAACGTCTGAAGGCAGGAGCCAGTAGCACTGCCAAGTCACAAAATCAACACAACTAGACTAGATCCTGCTGTCAAGTAAATAAAGTTAATGCAATGTAATACTGATTAAATTATGAAATGCATCAACTACCACACAAAGACACTTGTTATTTCACATTTTATTTCCTTTCATTCTTATACATGATGTTTCTCAGTCAATTGGACAGGATGTGCAGATGGTACACAGTGAAGACAATTATCAAAAAGGTTCTTCCTCCAAACGAGAGAGCATCAGTGTATTAGAAGGCCAGTGTCTTTAAGATTCTTTCTTTTTTTTAAGAGTTACTGTGAAAAACAAGTGTAGAAACATTTCTACGTCACAATAAAGATGGGTTTTGAGCAGATTTGAGAGTGTTTACTCAGACTTCAAGCCCTCCTTGATGAGATTGAGCTCATAGCACAGGGTCTCATAGCGATATGCCATACGGATCTGGGCCACGTTGGTTTTGCGGATGTCGTTGCCCTCTGGACCCTCCTTCAAGTAATCGTGACCCAGGCAGTGGATCTTCTCCTGGAGCACAGAGGACAACCACAAGCATGTTTTGGTGCAAGCATAAAATCATCTCTAAGTGGAACATGATGTGTTATCTCTATGATTTAAGATCTGTCTGTATGGTATGAGGATAGAATCAGTGTGTCTGTGAGGAGTTGCCACTACAATTACTGATTTGCACCAAAGATGCTGTTAAAATAAAAAAAACAAGAAAAAAATCCTAAAAGCAATTCATTAAGAAGTCACCACATTTAAAGCTCTCCATCAGGTGCGTTACCTCATCAGACATGGCGCTCTGCAGCACGCTGTTCCTGGAGATCTCACACATGTCGCAGGTACTGAGCTTGAACACCTGGGCTGCAATGGCGTACTCTTCCATCAGGGGCTCCTGTGGATGTAACAGCCAAGATTTACACTCTGATATTTTCATCACTCCTCCTTCGAGTTAGTGAGCTGGCTCAAAAGGGACCTCCACCAGCTCCAGTATACACATTTACCCTGAACTGTGGATAGCATCATTTTCCAGAGGTAACTGTGTTCAATGTATATTGTGTTCTATTTCCGTTTGAGTGTGCTGTAAATGACTTTGCCGGTACAGTACAGTAGTACAAAGACTTCCAAAGAAAAGTATAATACATTGATCTGTAGATGTACACAATACAATACTCTTTACATGCAGCACAGTATGCACCATTGTCTACATTATGATCAAAGGCCCTGTCTTTGTGTGCTCAGACCTTGGTGTAGTGAAACTGCATGGGGTCGTCAGTGGACAGAGAAACCACCAGGCCTTTCTTGTGGAACTCCAGCAGGGGGTTCTTGGCGTATTCCAGGAACAGGCTGTTGTTGCTGAGAGGGGACATGGCGATGGGGATCTGGGCCAGGAAGTACAGGTACTGCAGCACAGGACTCTGGTGGTGGAGGATTGATAGATAGATATGATCAGTTTAGTCAACTTATGACATTATTTGTCAAAACCTGGCACTTTGAATTGTTTTTTTTTTTACTTTTATTTTTGATAATAAAGCAGGCAAATTTCCTTACAGGGAAATAAATTGTGTATTAACTGCAGGATTACTCACAAGATTAATCTCAAATCTGAGACTGCACTTGGCATTAGACTATCAATTGTACAGTAGCCAAGATATCCACTTACAAAAGCAAGATTGTTGTAATAACCCTACACCAATTAATACAGTTAAGGATCAAGGAAGATCCAGGGTAAAATCCATTATTACTCCAATCATTACCAACCCTGTTTTTTTACCGAGCATGTTAGATCCAGATTTCAAACACTGGTCTTAAAAGGGTATTTCTTCCCTCTGCGAACTGGGAACAGAATGTGGTACTTGTGGCCTCTAATTAGATAGTTCCTAAATACAATGTATCCAGCAGAACGTCTTTTGGTACTTTCAGATAAGAGATTATGTCAAGAAGAAAACGTCTTTGCTAATTGACTTTAATGTCTCTAGTATAGAGAAGCAGGTCTTTCCTATTATATCGTATTAAGGACAATGGAAACCTTATGGTTACTTTACAGGTCTGACACCTAGAAATGGGTGCTTGATCAAATCAGTGTATGTATTACTGCTCCTAATTAAGCTGCCATTTTATCTTGTAAAAAGAGTACGGACCTTCTTGAGATTGAGACCGTGAGAGATGTTGTCAGCAGTCATGAAGGCAGCCAGCAGATGGGTGATGGCACCGGCCTCACCGCAGTGAGGCCTGAACGTGAATGTGTTCATCCCCCTCTGTCTGGAGAGCAGAAGATAAATGAGTGTTATATTACGGAAAGGACACATATTTTCAGAGGAACTGTTACTGTCATGAGGCACTCACTGAGCGTTACTGACCTGCGGAGCTGGTTGAGCACAGCGATGTTGGCATACATGTAGTAGATGTAGTAGGTGTAGGAGGGGTTCTTGACGATGTCCCACTCCTCTGGTTTGGGGCTCTTGGTGGAGAACATGTGACCACTGTGCTTGGACTCATCGTCCACACTGTCGAAACCTGTCACCTACACGCCAGGAGGCAAAAGGTTAATTATACAGGGAACAGAGGGCTCTCAGGGCAATTACTCCATAATTGGATCCTTAAGGGGCCGTACAAAAATAATTAGTGGAGAAGTTGGGGTCAGACAAGGCATGTCAGCTGTTCATTTATATGGTGGCTTTAATGGCTGTTAATTTTGCAGCTCTTTAATTTCATCATTATGATATCATTACATTTATTATTTTCAGACATTTTAGGAGGGTATTGCAGTTTTTCTAATCGAAGGGAATGTTCAAAATAAAATACTGATCATGCTGGAGAAGGCCTTGCTTTTTTTATAAAATAAAAATATAAGATTCAGCACCCTTCCCCACCCCAGTAAATTTCATACAGTCCCTAATTCGTGGCAAGCCAATCTTTCCATTGACCAAGATAAGATCTGGTGTCTTGTTGTGTCTCAGCTGTTGTGATCATCCCTGTTATCTATGACAGATTTCTGTGACTGTTTCTGACTCACATGCTTGAGGAAGATGCTGAGCTCTGGGTCGGACTGTGGGTCGATGGTGGCCTGGAACACGGGAAGGAAAATATTCTCCAACATCTTGCCAAAGTGGGGCACAAAGTTCCTGCCTCTGAAGATGTCACTAAGATAGAAGGGTGGTTGGGGGTGTGGGGGCACAACAAATTCATTTAAACACGAATTCTAGCCATCTATTAAACCTTTTTGTCTGTATCACAGTTGGGTCCAACATGGAAAAAAGAATCGAGATTGAAAACGTACTAGATCCTGGGTATTTGAATCATCCATTTGAGGTTTGGGGAGTAGACTCTGTGTTTGACAAACCAGCCGGAGAGCTTGGTCCACTCATTGGGATTGCAGCCGTAGATGGACAGACGAGGCTCAGCATACTGGTACTTGGCTTCCTCCAGGTCAGTGGCTACTTCCTGGTTTACACAAAGGTTGATTCAGGTTCAGTTCACATAAAGTGTGTGTGTGCATAATAGATTATCTATTTGGCAGAAAACAGAAAGCAATTTAACATCTCTCTTCCAGATGTTATTTCATTATCCAAACTAATTTTTCTAGAATTGTTTTTCTGTGATGTTTCGTATCTGTTCTTTTTATATAGGTGACCTTGATGATGGTGGCAAAGTATTCTCCATTGATGTGATTCTCTGTCTTCATGTACAGGTCACGCAGCTCACTGGCTCCCACAGGGTTGTACTTGGCGTTGAACTTATCAAAACGCTGGAAGGTTTGTCTGCCCTACGGAGAAACAACAAAGAGACAAGAAAAGAGGTTCAGATCAAGGATGGTTCACTGAGGGGATGGGACAATATGATGTTATAATAGCTTGTAGTTTTTGAAAAATACATTCGAGACCTTTCTCCAAGAAGTCGATTTTATGTAATATAGTAATTTTCTTGCCTACATGTTAAAATCCTATCATATTGACAAATTACAACAAAAACTGTGATTTTTAATATAAAACGTTGCCGTTGTCCTTAGCTACTCTTTCATATCTGAAACTCATCCATTAGATGTACTTGTAATGTACTGTACGGTGTCCTGTATCAATACTATGTGTACTATGTGCACTGTTTTCTAATACAGTGAGAAAACCACCAATAAGGAAATCATGTTTTCTTTACATGGTAATTCTAGTTGTAGCTATGCATTTTTATTATTCTCTATGTTCACATCCAGCAAGTGAGGAACGTACTGCATGCACATCCAGGGAGTCCACAGTGAGGTCATAAGGGTGCAGGTGAAGGGACTCGAAGAGCTCCTTCATGGTGACCTCTCTCCCTTGAAGCTTGTGCACAACGCGGTCAGCGTCCACACGGTAAGACTTCTTGATGAAGCGCAGCAGGTGCTTCTGGTTCATGCAGGCGGCAGCGTGGATGTGGGTGTCCACCTGGAATGGCAGAGAGACGATAGAGTGGTTTTTGTGTTGTAATAACTCTGCTTGGTCACAAGAGGGAACTAAAGACACATACAAGATACATGGCAGCTGCAAGTGAGGAATATGACAGTAAACTAAGACTTTTAGACTCTTGAAGTACCATCTAAAAAATGTTCTCAATGAACATGCACATGCCCATATGCATTTTTGTTATATCCCTACAAGTTAAAACAGGAAGAGGTACATGTTTAAGGTTGATTAAGTGTTATTTTAAAGCAAAATCAGAAGTCTGTGCGAGATGCTGTTCATGGCTACCTTCCTGCAATTGTAGAAGTCCCTGTGGGGGTTCAGCTTCAGCTCCTTCATCTCCTCCATCTCATTCAGCATCTCATGCACATTGAACTTGGACATGAGGAACTTCAGACGGCGGTGAGAGTAAGTCTTGCTGCAAAACAAGAGAAGCATCTTTACAAAATAGCTGCAGAGTGAGGTGATACACATGCAGACAGACATTTCGCGTACGTTTTTGTATCTATAAAACATGTTACGGTGACATAAAAAAAACTGAAAAATATAGATTTGTCTTGTTACTTTGATGTGGACCTATCTAGGGTTCCTGTGTGAATCGCAAGGACCACACACACACTTAACAATCAGTTAACCCTGGGGGTCATCAGCTGAAAGTGGTAAATTCCTGACATGATCTGTGTTGTACAGAAATCATAACTGAGATATTGCAATTCTAAAAATTAACAGCGTAATCAACACATTTTAAAGGACTCACGTTGGGCCCTGTGCAATGAGAGCAATGAGGAAGTTCATGTCGTCAATGAAGGTGTCGTAGTCGGGGCAGGGCAAGTCCTTGGGCTGATGTTTGTCAGCAGCTGCAGCGTCATTGTACACATAGATGACACCATCCTTCATACGAGCAACATATCCCAGATTCTTTGGTAGGTCCTTGGAATCAAAGGGGTCGTCCCCGTTCTTTGGAGGAGATGTGAAGACTGATGGATGGATGAAAGAATTCAAAGTAAGCATTTTGGATACCCAGTGATACAGAAAACATCTCGCATAAGTGGAAACCTGACTGACCCATCTTCTTTTCTCCTCACCTGGCTGCATCTGATCGTCAGATTTGAAGGACTCTCCCTCAATTTCACGCAGGTACTGAGAGGCCGTCCGTGGAAAGCGCTGGTACGCCAGCTTCATGTACTTCTCCCTGATGGTCAAGGCACGGTACATGCCCTTACAGGACAGCTCAAAATCATCCATGGTCACCTGAACAGCAGATGTAAGAGATGTGATTTTACAATTAACTTGCAGAAATACTACAAAAATTGTAGCCTTACAATTCCATGTGGCTAAGTTAAATTTGAGGCGTTACTTTCAAAAACAAGAATGAATGACTCAACAGCTCTCCATTCATGCAAAAGCTTTTTATACAAAATTGCGGTACTGTGCAGTAAACAGGTAGAGTCGACAGTTTTCTGTTTAAAACATAGTCCTCATTTTGGTGGGTGATTTTTCTAATATACTGCGTTACATGGGCAATCATATGCTTTCTCATGTAGTCACCTAAAATGTATCTTAACAAATGTAAGGTTTTGAAAAGGGTAAAGCAGAAATAACAGTCAGCTCCTCCAAAGTGCTTCTCTACCTGTAAATGTCAAACCCACGGTCATGAAACTTAAACCTCGGCCTGCTCTCAGATGAGCTCCATTCATGGGCCTCAGTTAGTGGGAGATCCACAGACGCATATAGCCAGTGAAACTCAAAGCAAAACACCTCCTGTATTTTATAATTAATCTGATTTATTTTCTTTTAGCTGGGCTAGCTGACTTCTCTTTTCAAACTTTGTGCTAAGCTACCTCCTGCTCCTGGTAGTTAATCGGCAGAGCCACATAAAACAAGTTATTCCAGCCATTCCAGCCAGGATTTGTGTGTCAGGTCATATTAAATGACTTTCCCCACGGACATTTAGATTACTTTCTAATTTGCCAAGATATGCTGTTGTGATGTTAGTAAGAGTAGCAGGAGAGTAGTATCACTGTCTGGAGCCGGTGTGCTGGCTCGGGGAAACCATCTTGTCCTTTCTGCTGCATGTAACACTTGCTGTTAGCTGGGCAGCAGCAACTTTAGCAACAGTTTGCAACCGCATACCACAGCTAACCTTAGTTACATTACTTGCTATGTCGTTGTTCACATCGTATCATGCTATTTGTCATGGTATTGGATTTCTCCAGAAGCGCTTTCCCTTTTAAATGTCTTGTAAAGTATTGTGATTTGAAATGATAATTTAATGAATGTTGTCCTGACTCTTCACCATACTAACCAAATTAAGTTTCTGAAGAAAATGACTAACATATTCGCTCTCCAGAAAGTTTTCCTCTTTTAAGTTTAAAGAAAAGATACATAATTGAAAGTTTATGCCTGTTATATAGTGGTTGCTTTCACAAATAATAAAAAGCTTAGTTTTTTAGACAAAAATGAAGGGACCTTAAGTGTTTTACAGTGTAGTACTGTATTACTACCAGTCAATGATCATCCTTAACCACCAATATGAACAATAACAGAATAACCAATAGGCTTTTTCCAGCCTCTAAACACCACATCCTCAGTCGACTATGAAACTAGTTTGATGCTGGTTACTATAATGATTTATCCAAGTCAAAAAATTGGGTGATATTTTCTAAAAATATCAGGGCAGACATTCAAATAAAGTGAACAGTACCCCGGAGGCGTAGTCTCCAATGATGGCCACTCTCTGGAAGTCAGGCACTTCCAGGTAGGTGGGCGTATCCACCTCCACTGACACTACAGGGGCAACAGTTGCCTTGCTACCAGCCACAGGCACAGCCATGGTGCGGCGGCGCTGGTGCCTCTTGCTGTGGATGAAGACAGGTAAGGTATAGTAGTTGGCTTCATCCACAGTCAACATTTCAGAAATGTTTGCTGTGAAACCCAACCACATTACCCTCAAGAAATAATATCAGCTACATAGGGAAGAGTTTGTACTGTTCTTTCAGGGAACTTACCAGTCCGTAGACTGAAAGGTCTTATTTTCTTGCACCACAAGCAACAACCTACTGTCTCACCGTTTCACAGCATCATCCTCAGTGTGCAGATGGAGGGCCATCTCCTGGTGAAGGATGGGGCAGTCGTCAGCCACATCAAACATAGAGATCTCATCGCGGACGTTCTCATCTTTGGTCTCAGACGCAAAGACTTTCTCCGCGAAGGCCCGCATCTTGTCATCGGTCTCTGTCAGGCACAGCAGAGGTATGTTCTGTTAATAACAGAAATACATTCTGCGCCCATCACACCATGCAGCACTAAACTAATCAGGCTATGGCTATGAGGCCAGACACAAACAGAATCTCTTGGCTGCTAATCTACGCTGCACCAATATGAGTGCTGAAGTATGCAAATTCATGATGAATTGTGCACATGACATCCTACATCAACATGACATAAAAAGGCACATACCTTACCTAACCTGAGGTGTACAGACTCCAGCACATGCGTTGTATACGACCAAACCAAAGATTGACTCAATCACTACAAGTCTGTAACTCTGACCTCCAGTTTGGGCTGCAAACACAAAGTCCCATGCATATAGAGAAACTACAGTGATAAAGCATGGACACACACATTTGTCTACTCATATGGATACAGGACTGTAAAGCCTTTTTTAATGTAGGTTTTTAACTCCAGACCCAGTTTTCTTATCATCTTCACTGTTTATTTTGCATTTTCTAAAGCCTCTATTGGGAAGTAAAGTAAGGGAAATGAATTTGGTCATAATTATTCAATATGTTGAAAAAAAATGAAAGGAAAAGAGGGTCAAGGTCCAAAGTGACAGGAGTTATGAACCAAGCTACGAACAACAGTACTTCAACAGACGTTCAAGTGTCATAAGAAACACAGTGACAATACACAGCATGGGTGGCATTACATGATGCCTACTCCAGAGATAACTACTCTCTAAATCAAACTCTACTTGTTACATGCACTCACTAGCCAAAAGTCAAGGCTTTCAGCTCTAAGACACCAACTCTGCTACGGCACATAAACCGACTGAAGCGGTTTGGGGTTCTGCTTCTCACTCTCCATACTTACTGTCTTGACCTGATTATGCCCAGCAAGAAAGTAGCACCACCCGGAACAAAACCCAAAAAAGAGAGTGTTAGAAAAGTATTGGTTAGGTAGATAGGTGTTATACATGAGGATGACATACAACCCTTAACTCTTTTACAATATATGCAAATCAAATGCATCATATAATTAACGTAGTTATTAATATATAACATTTTATGAGATGTACCTGCATTATAATTAGTGGTGGATGAAGTACTTTTAAGTATCCTTTACTGAAGTGAAAGTAGCAATACCACAGTGTAAAACTGTGCTACAGGTAAAAGTCCTGCATTCAAAATGGCACTTCAGTAAAAGAACAAAAGTTTGAAACATACTTAAAGTACCAAAAGTAAAAGAACTCATTATTTAGTGGTTCATTAATATGTAAGTACCACTAATATTGCAGCTGGTAAAGGTGGGGCTTATATTATTTACTTTATGTACTGCCACATACCAGCATAATCCATAAAAATACATAATCATTTACTGGTTGATTTTTTTTTTGATTTTACTAATAATCTGACTGCAGAGTAGCACGTAACTAAAACTGTGCAAATAAATGTAGTGGAGTAAAAGGTACAATATTGGCTTCCAAAATGTAGTAAGTATAGAGTAGCATAAAATGGAAATACTCAAGTGTAGCAAACATTCCACCACTAACTATAATATTCATCGGTTATTAACAATATGGAATATAGATTAGAAATACATGCAATAATAGATGCTGAGGATATGAGCAATGAAATGAGACATTAGACCAGTACATACAGTTTATGGTAAATGGATAAGTTGGATTAAGATAAAGGGGATGAATAAGGGAGAGGACATCTGACTGTTTTAACAGTTACTCTTGAAATATATTTGGACACAGCAGCTGGACAAAGAATTGGTAAGTGCATCTTCAGGATACGTGCAGAGATAAGTTTGTGGTCTCAGTGTTTCCAAGTTTCGAATCAAATATGGAGGATACTCAGGTGATGTGATTCCATTACAGCGGCGCTAACATCTCCATGCGTGTAAAGATGCATTTCCTGTGTATCCCTGGCATTCCTTTGATGGTTCAAACAAGTCTGAAGGTCAGTGAAGTCTTGTTTGTGTGCTGCTTTGCATATTGATAAGCATTCCCATGGTGGAGGGGTCGGTGAGCTACCTGGGAAAAGTCATTCATTAATGTAAATATTCACTTTCAGTTCAGTTTTAAACTGATGATGCTGTGTTTGTGAAGCATCTGATCCAAACCAATATAATGAAGCAGAGAACTGATACCGAATGTGAACAATACATTAATAAATAGTGTCCATTTCCACTATATTCCATTAGCCTACTTTCTATTTTCAGTGGAATAGATCTTCATTTACTAAGATCTATATTACGTTTGTAATTGCATTACATTTAAATGCATGAAAAAGTATTTGGCGATGTGACTGAGTCACATCCATGCGTTTGATATGCTTCACATCTACCCCCAACTCCTTGGATAGTTTCTTAGCTCCATACTTACTTCCTCCCTCTGCTCGGTAAGCAAAAAGTCAGGGTGAGACGGTCCAGGTTAGAGGAAAGCAAAACAAGTGTGATTATGTCTCAAAGTGGTAATTAAAAGGAAGCAAGTGAGCTACACAAAAAGAAAACTGACATGAAATTGTTAGTTCTGTGGATTATGTGCCATGTCCAGCACATGTTTCCTGACACAGTTGAGTTTTTCAGGGTAGTTTCAAGTTTTGAATGTTTCAGCACAAATTAAATTTAAATTCCGTTCACCTTCATTGTATCTCAAAACCTCTGTAAATAAAACCAAAAACAATCTGCATGGCTAAATCTGCATTTGGGGGGGGGGTTGAGTAAACTGGCCCTTTTATATAAGACTGATCTGAATTTGATCAGTTTGATCATTAATGCATCTGTTGTCAGCTCTCCACACCTGCCCCAGCAGATCGTAAAACCTGCCTGCATGGACCGCATGACAACATTGGTGTGAAATCTCTGCAGTCACATCAGAATATCACAACAAGTGTAAACACTCTCCGACATTACCTGCTAAATCATTACAACCACCTAACTCCATTAAGATGTGAAATCAAGCTCTTCAGACAGCAGCTGTTCAGACCATTGCATTTCTATTTTTCACCCCTTGCATAATGCGACTTCATACTTGCCAGTTGCTCAGTGCTTGGTGGCGGTAAGCCTATAATTAGCAACCATTACAACAGCATTTAGAACAGTAGTAGCGATAGAGCAAGTACAAATTGAGCAAAGGTTGCTGCATGGCCCAACCTTCTGTCACACTTGATGAAGGAGAATCTGCTGACAAGTCACATCCATCAAACATCCCTCTCCTTTTTCGCAGCGGATACTCAATTGCTCACTAGATTCTGCTCTGCCAGTTTGTTTTATGATATGGATCCAACTGAGGTGAAGAAAGGTATTTAGATGTTCGAATCTGCCGATTGAGCTAAAACAGGAACATTCAAACTTGTCAGCTATTTGGTGCAAACACAGATTAAGATTAAGGGAAACAGTATTTTTATAATTTTATTTAAGTGTCCAAATCTAAGAAAGAGACGGTGATGACTATATATTAGTCAGTATGAACTTCATATTGGAACTATATGCATTTTAACCCCAATGAACCTGTCATTAAAGCTGTCAGTACCATCTATTAGAGTGATGATGTAGCACTGGCAAACATATGGGAATTTATTACCTTAACAGTTGTTGATATTCTACGCAGTGAGGGATATGACCCCTATAATATACATACATACATTACAAGTTCTCGGGGAAAGAAAGAAACTGAAAACCCTTTTGGTGAAGGCTTTCCTCAGTTCATCTTTATAGTGACGTGTCAATGTAAAATAACTTTTTGAAAAAATGCTATTCAACCCTCTTTCTGTAGGTGACCAGTGTCATTCTGCTCATACTCACCTGGCACTAAGACTTTAGGCATGGTGATGCTCGTCCAGTAAAACGCTCCCTGAGGACTGTTAAAGGGTGGTCAGCCACTGGCCCACTGTAGAAGGGAAGTGTGGAGCCCTGTGCTTGGTCGGTGCAATATTAAGCTCCCTCTGCCTCAAGTGTAACCAGAACCTGCTATGCCCACACGGAACACGCGTCAACATAACGGGGGAACTCATATGTGTCCAAGTCTATTTTAAGTTGTCTATGTGTGCATGCAGGACTCCTTGACAGGCACAGCGTGTAGACAAAAGAGACAAGTATGTGTGTGTGTGTGTGTGTGTGTGTGTGTGTGGGGGGGCTTATATTATATAACATCCCAGATATCTGCTCAGGTCTCTATGCACATGGTAGGTGGGTGTTTAGAGGGGTGCACAGTGCAAATGCCACAGGACTCTCCCCATGGTGTTTGTTTGAAAACATGACAATCCTGAAAATTGGACCTGGAAAATGGGATCCTCACACCTGACCTTAGTAATGTGTAGCTTTCACAGAGGTGTCCCAGTGGTTTTCATATTATAATTACCAAGAAAAAACCCTCATCTTCATGCTGCTACTTTTCAACAATCAACTTTTTTTTATCAATCTTCAGATTAGGTGGAATTGGCCCTTTAAAATAATCTTGAGCCATATCACAAATGTCTTGGTTAGGACAACGGAGGCTTGTTTTTGTCTTTTAATTGATGGGCATTTTTACGGCAAAGATCAGAGAGAAAAATTTGAAGAACTTCTGCACAGTAGATCAAATTCTGTTTACCTTCACAAAACAACTTTAGTGACTTTTCTGCTATCAAGTTCCCATCACACTTGTGGCTCAGTAAGGCTGTTCTTATTGGTGCTTTGAACTAAATGCTAATGTCAGCATGCTAACATACTCACAGTGACAATGCTAACATGATGGCGTTAAGCAGGGGGAATTTTTACCTTGTTAACCTTCTTAGTTTAGCATGTTAGCATGCTAACATTTGCTACTTAACACTAAACACAGTACAGTTGAGGCTGCTTGGAATGTCATTAGTTTTGCAGGTATCAAAATTATTGGGCAAAAATAAAGTGTTGACCTCATGATTGCACTTGATCAAAAGTCACTAGTCATTATGATTCAGGACCATCATTGTCAGTTCAGAATTTTGTGCCAATCCATCCAGTAGATGCATCACCAAAATCATTAGGATGTATCCTCGTGGGACTGATCTGTACCAAATGTCATGACAATCCATCTAATAATTATTGAGACATTTCAGTCTGGACCAAAGTGGTGAACTGCCACACATAAGCTGCCCTTAATCACCAGGTAGTATCAATCTTACTGTAACTGGTGAGAGCAAATTTGCTGCAAAAAGGAATTAATCACATTAGATATTTACTACTTAAGCTATGTCCCCCCAGGGATCAATAACATATTTCTGATTCTAATTCTAATAAGGTTGACATATTATTATCAGATTTAGAAGTCTAAATTATGCAGTATTTATTAGGCAATATATCTATCCATTCAGAAAGTTTTTGCTTTATTTGCCATGGTTTTTACATAACCCTCTCTGAAACTTCTGCCACATGAATGGATTTTTATTTGTTCTCCTCAGAGCATTTTTCCTGACGCCTGTTTTTGGGGAATATTCAAGACAAGTGTGAATGAGATGCTCAACTAAGCAGAGATGTGGGTACGAGCCCTGGAGAGGAATAGCCTTCCAAGGAAGTATAAGGCTTGGGGCTACCAGCGTGGAGTCCAAGACTCCTGTGGCCACTGCTTGTGAACAAGGTCCTACCAAAACCAACAAACCTCGAAAGGTATAAATCAGCTAAGAAATCCTGCTTTTCCTGTGTTGGACACCAGCCAACCTGGAACACATACTGACATCATGCCGAACAAGCCTGACAGATTCAAATGGCAGCACGATCAGGTGAGGACTCAAAAGATTATTCTGTCCAGGGGAGAAGGCAGAGAGGCTGGGGGTACAGGGATCCTTGCCAGTGAAGAACTGGGAAAGTTTGCCTTTGAAGGCAACTCAATTTTCCAGAAGAAATTACTGTCCTGACATTGTACCCTGGCCCTACTGAAGCTAACAGTACCCTGGGAGGAAAGGATTGAGAAGGCTGGAACCTCCCGGTGGAAGTTGGTTGCAGGGGCTTGCCAGGGCAGTCACTCTGGAGCTCATTGATAAAACCGCAGGGTCAGAGGGCTAGTCTGCAAGAAAATGGTCAGGAACATCACCAAGCAGATGGAGACCAGATGACTAAGAGGAATGGCACAACCAGGCGGGCAGAGGAGAGGGAGGGCAGAACTAAGTGGTGAGTAGACCTGAGGGACTGAGTGGTTCCAGAATGCCGTTCCACTGTCGAGCCCATCTGAGGTGTCATGGGCCAATCGACGAAATAAAACAGGGAGGGCTGGGGGGCCTCTTGAAAACCCTATGAAGTCGCAAATGTCTGAACCACAAGACTCTAACCTGAGACGATGCAAGGGCGATGGAAGAGAGTGATTTTATGCCATCCGCTTCACATAAGGGGCAGTAGGTAACTCCTGCCAGGTGAGGCGGCTGCGATATGACATTCTCAAGATACTTCAGTACTTCAATACTGCTTAAGGTTTTTAATATAATTTTTACTGCTTTGAGCACCACAAACAAACTTCCACAAACACACTTCCATTGTATCAGGGTAGGGGCAGAAAGCTCAGAGAGATATTTCAAAACGGAGACAAATAAGACCTTAACTATCTGCATTGCTGGATACCAGATTTGGTAAGTAGAAAAATATCTTTTGTAATTTTGTCGTGAAATTACCCTTTAAGTAATGGCTATGTTTTATTGGTTGTTACCAAGGACAAATCCTCGTCATCACTTGTGTAACACACGTCTGCTTATCCGTTCATCCTAAGACACTGTGCAGCTTGAAGACACTTAACAAGCTATCTATTTTTAGGGAATGTGATCCTAAATGTCAAAGTTCCTCTTCTGGTACAAGTTAAAGAGATCAGGTTAGAAATGGGCAGTCAGTCAAATCAGCCAAAGACTGACAAATAAAAATTACAGTTTTAATTTCTGGAAAGCTACCGGTTAAAACTAGACATTTTGTAAATAATAATCAATTTCAGTTAATCCTTTTCATAAAGACACCTTTACAATTCCAAGTTAAACTTCAGTCTATGTTTTACTCATGATTGGAATTAAACTAGTGACACATGAATCCACAGTATTGTAATCTTGAACACAAGACATGGATTGATTTAATTTCCTCATGCCATATTGCTGTTTCGACAGAATGTTATCAAAACTATTTATTAAACAAAGAAATTGAATGAATTTCTTCTCAACAAATGTCGGTTTTAATCTTCAGTTGCTCATCTCAAATGATCTGACAACAATAACTACAACCTGAGGTTGAACGTTTTTGTATGAATTCTTTATGCAACATCTCAGATTTTTGCCAAGTTGCCACATAAACGTGAACTTGAAGGGCAAACTGTTAAAGGCAAGTGGCAACAAATGCACAGGCTGGCATGAATGAACAGTTCTTTGAAGATTGGCTCTTCGTGGTGTACAGAGATCTCACTGTTCCTCACCATGAACCTAAGAGATTATCAGCAGTTGCCATGTGGTTTACATAGGCAAGAGGGAGCACAGAGTCCAAGTTTCCCCTGTCTCATATTACTCCTATCATCATCCCCCAGACTGTCAGACATTACCAAATTACAACAGGTGTTCCCATGTCCGGCTTCTAGTCTGAGAGTTGTGTTTGTCCATACAGAGGTTTTCTATGGCTTTCACTTTTCTAATTCATTTCAAATATCATTCAGTATGATAATCTGTGAGAAGCTGCAAAACATAAGCGCAATGAACACCAAAGCTGTGAACACCAGAATGAAACAAACCCAAAAAAGTAACCTCCAAATATATATTTCTAATGTATTAATAGATATGAATAGTTCAAGTTAGTGTCATATAACAATGTTTTGTTTGGTATTGAATATCACTGGTGTCAAGTTCACTGGTGACGAACCCTCCAAGTGCATGTAGGAAGAAATGTGAAGACCTCGGTTCCTCCAACAGCCACACTGACAAGTGAATGTCACTGCAGCGTTATAGCAACTGTGTTGTCTGCAAGTGTGAACTGGGGAGTTTATTACATGCAACATATTTCATACAATACAGATTTATTTTATAAATCTCCAAAAGAAGTACATTAGCTTTAGGTAAAATCTGAACTTTTGAAAAGTAATAGACCTGATTTTAATGAATGGAGGTTGAGAATATGTAACAGCGCGGACTCAGTGAGGAATGAGTATGTGCTTGATAGTAATGGCTCACTGGCGTACAGTTTACAAATTCAGCATGTTTACATGTTATGTTTGGATTGTTATCACTCTTCCTGTTAGAAAGATAAAGAGGAACACCCAAATCTTAAACCAGCAAAACCACATAATCGTTGGTGCACACATGTATATACAGGACCTTTGTTTTCACACACAGCAAGTTTCATAAGACTGATTTTACTCCACAAATGGCACTACCTTTATTTTGTAGTTAGTCTAGAACAACTCCTTATAGATTTTTTTCTCTTTTTTTCATATTCTAACGTCTAAAGTTATAACAAAGGTTTTTCACTTTTCTGGTTTTATTTATCTGGCCTAAATGTGAAACTTTTCACATTATAATGACAATACTGAAACCTTGCTTCACACACCATTACACTATGTTATAGCATTTAGCATTGCTATGGAAGTGCCACTTGGGCCTCAGCAGTCACTGTTGAGAAAGTTGGCTGTTGAAGAGTATAGAAAATACTTACACACTAATACATTTGGGTTGAGTAATGGAAATACACATATACCTAAAGGCTTCCTCATTCCAACTTCAAAGTCTCCTTAAGCACTGATTGATAACTTAGACTCCTGTTTATGTTCCTAATACCATCTCAATACCGACAGTGCCCGATAAAATGTGTCCTGTTGCTGTTTTTTCTGTCATATGAGCCGGGAAATTAAATTTTGTTGTGTTTTTTCAGGGAAAATGGAAACTATGCAAGATGGGTGGGATCATAAACAGTGGTAGTTGCCTTTGGGAATTTCAATTGGTCTTAATTGCTCAACTGTTCCTCCCAAACAGAACATTCCCCCAGAGCAGAGAGGTTTGACCATCTTAACTACAGGCAGGACAAAAAGGTAGGTCCTTCTAATATTTTAGAATGAATATTTCTTTTAATTATTTAAAGCTTGTTTTCTGTTCATTTACTTTTGGTATTAGAGGGACAAAGGTCACTGTAGACATCCTATTAAAATGCTTTAAACTGCCCTCGAGCTTGACCGACAACATGATGGGCAGACAGATAACAGTGAATGTCTCCACCATTTCCTCTAACAGAGAAGTGAGCCTTGCACAATGTGCCAGACACTGACTAAACTTTACTGTCCTTTTCAAATCGCAGATTGGGTACAATGGAAGTGAAGGTGTCTGTGGACGGTATCCCGCGTGTGGTCTGTGGAGTTACAGAGGAAACAACATGCCAAGAAGTGGTCATAGCTTTGGCCCAAGCACTGGGTATGTGTGTCTCTACATTGTAATAAGATTTGTACTCTGACATGTTAACCAAGCTGACAACCCCACTGCCATCTTTCTCTTTAGGTCAAAGTGGACGGTACACGCTACGAGAGAAATTCAAAGACTTTGAGCGGTGCATGACGCCCAACGAACACCTTCTGGAGACACTTGAGAAGTACGGTGAGCAGGCCAGAGAGGTCCAACTCACACTGCTCCACAACGGACCCTCAGTCTGGGATGAAATGAGTAGGACAAAAGTTGGAAGATACCAGCCCTGCCCGCCGTTGAGAAGAAAAGACCCAGGCACCAGAATGCGGCGGGGCAGCGGTTCACTTAGTTTGCATCGTCAAAGCCTGCCACCGTTGTCGGGTTCTAGACAAGAGACTGAGCAGCAAAAAGAGGACCTGAAAAAGCCTAAAAGAAAGTCTCTGACGCTCATGGAAGAGGCCTTGGAATGGCTGGAGAGTCTGGGTAAAGGCAAGGTCTATAGTACTGCCTGTGATAAGGAAAGCAGTAAGAGGAGTGATAAAAGGAATCGCACCTCTTTGGATTTTTCTCTCGCTGTTGACAAAGATTACTCAGGTCGAAGTAGCAGGAGCAAAGTCAGAGGACAGAAAAGTTTAAAGTCAGACTTGGATAGTCAAACATCCTGCTGCATGGGAAGTCAGACGAAGGGCAAAGAAAGCAAACACTCCAAGAAAAGTCAAGAGGCAAAATCTGATGGCCTGTTCAGCTCGAGCTGTGCTACAACTGAAGATGAGAAAAACTGTCTAAGAGAAACCATTATATGTCAGCTCAGTTGTTTGCAAGATTTACAAGTCCAGATAGCACGCGTTGACAAACAGATTTTTGAGCTTGAGGAAAAACAGAGGGCCAAAAAAGATGAGGAGGAAGCCCAGGAGAGAATGGCTGAAGAGGAGATGGAGCAGATCAAGTTTTGGGAGAACGAATTAAAGGCAGAAGAAGGTTACGAGATGGATTTGCAGCGTCAGTTCCTTGAGATGAGGGCGAAGGCCATTGAGTGCAAGCACAAACTGGAGGAGTACAGGCACAAAATGCAGGGACTTGATTTCTTTGCCACTCAAAACGTTGCTCAAGAGAAGTTAGATCTGATTTCAAAGGTTGGTGCAAATGCAACAACGGCCACTGGGATTTCAGCTGTTTCAACCAAGGACCTAAAGCGACAACAATCTGATCCAGATGGGGATGTAAATATTAACAGGAAGTTTCTGCCCAGAGAAGACTTAAACCCTCCTCATGCTCTAGTTCCTCCAAGTCAGATAAAGGAGCGACGGCCCACAGGACCCACCGAGCTGAGGGAGTGGTGGACACGCTGGTCCGAAGCCCAAGGCTCTCAATCACAGACTAAAAAGAAGGTGATTCACCGCTCTGAGCTTACTATATATCTGGGGAGCACCAAGGTTTAGAATCAGATAAAGTCAATTATTGAGTCAATAAATATGAATTTTTCATTGTACAACAGTTCTAACAATTGTATTCTTTAAAATGCAAGACTGTGATCCTCCTGGTTTAACTTGCATTGAGCGTTTATAACCAATACTTTGTGTCCTCTGTGTGTTGGGATGTAGACACTAGCACCCTGGTGCACCCACATCGACATTAGCACAGCCTTCCCTTGGTTTATTTAGTGAGCCCTCTAGTGATTAAATGGGTTCTGAACCAAAAGTCAGCCCCTGTGGTTGTCAACAAAGGATCAACTGAAGTCGATATAGCACATTTTAAATTAACAGACTAAGAATTTAATTCATCCAACCCTTGCCTTGGAAATTATGGAATATATTGTACATGATGTAACTTTAATGGAAGAGAGGGAAATCAAAGGAGAGCATTTCTGCCTTTATTTCATATAAATTAGAAACTTCATTTTGTCTCGCAGGCAGCTTTCATCTGTACATTTTGGGGATTCTTCCCCTCAAGTTTGAGAACAGATGATGTCCATAGGCACAAAAGCCTCTTTAGACTTAATGACATTGTGTCCTTCATGAAGACTAAGCTGCCTCTGAGAATGCAAGCAAAGAATCAGCCTTAAATAAATTATGGCTTGGATGATGCATTTTGCTGTTCTCTGCAACACAAATACTACATACAGCTGCACTCCTGAAGAGAGCTGGTGCTCATCTTAGAGGGGTGGCACTGGACTGAAAGCTCTGAATTCATCTTTGGTGAATTTGTACATTTTGTCATCTGCTGAGAAGCCCTAGTTGTTAGGATTTATCTGTGGAGCACTAAACAAGGCATATTCACCTTGGTCTGTTTGTAACAACTGTTGGTCATTTCCTGTGCTTGACTGAACACTGGTCTGCATGATACATTCCACAGCTACTTGATGCTTTGAAGTTGTATTCAGTCTTAAATAAAGCAGACGTGCAAAAATAAAAAGACAATTACACAACAGCTCATGATTTTCATAAAACTTTAATTCAATTGTTTCATTCAAGACCATTAACAAAAGTACATGAGAACCTCTGTACGTGGTTCAACTGAAACCCAGTGATCTCCAAAGTTGAAATTAATTTGACTGTAACTTAATGTGCAGAGGCACAAAGCTCACCCAGCATGTCTCCAGAGCACAATAACTGATATCCTGATTCTTAGTTTTTTTTTTGTTTGTTTTTTTTTTTTTTAGACTGAATTTCTAATACTTTACTTTTCTCCTTCTTTAAGTTAAATTCGTTTCATTATATCTGAAGTTTGAACTTTCACTAAGAAAAAAAAAAAGCACACATTACATACAGTATAGTTCAACCCACAGGTTTGGGATGCATATCAGTATTATTTCTACTAGAAAAGAAAGCCACCCTAAGATTGTTCTGAATATTTTGGCGGTTGGCTGGGAACAGAGGATACATCTAATTTTTTGTTGTTTTTTTATTTAATTTTGCTTGTAGTTTTTTTTTTTTTTTTTTTAGGCACCTTATTCTTACTTAATTCAATATTAGCAGATTGAGTTTCAATGGAAAAAAAAGCAAAAATATGTGCAAGAGAAAAAAAGAGAAAAAAAAACATAGTATAAAAGAACCGCAGATATAAGATGCCACAAGGAATTCTGCACCTGGGAAAAATTGCTTAAGTGGAGCATGTGAATACCAAAAAGGTATCTAAAAGGCTCCAGATTGGTAAAAGTAAATCCCATTAGATTAACTACTTTGACATTCACGTACATCATACACACACACCATGCTTTCACTTCAGCTCTTCAATAAAGCATTTTAAAAACTGCTCAAAAAACCGAGCAGAGAAGAATCCTCAGTTTAAGCTCGCACATATGAGAAATATGATCCTCCTTATGGAGGGAACTTTGCTTTGCTTTATGCGTCTTGTAGGAAAGCATACAGTAGTGGAAACTTTACAATGAATGCATTTTAAGTTTCCATGGGTAAAGGAGCAAAAAAAAATATGAGAAAAAAAAAAAAAAAAAAAATAAAGGAGCAGATGCTCAAAAGACATGCCAACAATCACACTCATTCACCCAGGCAAAACTACTGGACAGATTACAGGTGCAGAATTCCAGACAAAGCAGATTCAAAAGATAAGGACATAGACAGCCACACAGTCATCACTCTGATTTAGAGGTACAAGACCCTCAGAAACAAATATCTCAGTTACACACACTATGATGACTCCTAGGATACATCACACACACACACACACACGCGCACGCACACACGCCACACACCCCCCACACACACACACACACACACACACACACACACACACTCAGATCCCACGTACACCGCAGTGTGGAACTCTTTATCAAGTACATCATACATGGGAGGCAGGGAACTGTGGAATGAAAAAAGTTCCCACGCAGGTATCAATGGGGACAAAGATTACACATGCCGATTACTGTATGTGTGCGTATGTTTTGTGTATGAGTTTGTGTACAAGCATGTGTTAAATTTAATTCCCTTATCCCCTGCTGTTGCCCTTTGGGACAGCATCCCACCAACACCAAACAGGGCGGGGCTCTGTATTGCTCAGTCAATGACACCTGGCTGGCGGGTCTTGCGCTCAACATTGAAGCCCTGAACAGGATGGGGACAGAAATATTAGTCTTGCAGCTTAAATAAATGCAAAATTATTCCAATGACTATTAGAAGTTACAGGGAGGAAGATCTAAAACTATTAACTCTAAATACTTAACATTAAAAAAAATAATAAAAACCCTAAAAGCCAGCCATATACATCTTGTCAGCTGATGTGCAGTTACTGTTAACTGCATATGGCAATAGTACAATTTTTGCATTAATGCAACACCTATCTACATTGATTTTTCCAGGTACTTCATTCTGATCTAATCCAGCTGATTCAGTATAGAGCCTTGTTTTCCACTATATGTACTGGTATAAATTCTATCATTAAAAACACTTATTTTATACATAAATATTTACAATATTATTAATAAAAAATAATAAAAAAAGGTATTTAAAGCTATGATTAACAAATCAGACCAAAGAACATACATAGTACAGATAAAATAAGGCAATAGCACAGGATTGGTTGTACCTTTGAATTGTCAGGACCACGGGGCTGTCTCACAATGACCAGGCGAGGAGCACTGGCGTCGTCAAGAGTGATGCTCTTCAATCGGTTCACCAGACGATCAGGACGCGGAGTCACCACCGGTTTAGGCCCCTCACTGTAACGTTAGGCACATGAAGATAATCGGTCTGAGGTCTATGTTACTTAAAAATGTTTAACATACAGTGTACTGCCAACAAGTTAAGGCAGAATTCTATCCAGAAAACTGTAAACCAGGTTCTACAACATTAATTGTCTGCTGGAGTCCTTACCTCACTCTGCGTACATTACAGGCACTACATTTTCCTGTGCGTTGATTGAGGACAACAGAGAACTCCACCTCATCCCCGGTCTGGAGCTCCAGGCCATCTTGCACTTCTTTTACATGGAAGAACAGCTTCTTGCTCTCACCAACTTCATATGTGATGAAGCCAAACTGGGGACAACAAAACAACAACCTCAGGATTCAAAATTGGCATTACAACATACTCCAGCTGTAATACTGTAGTAAAGGTAAGTTCAACACAGATTTCTGACACGTGAGATGCAATGAGTGCTAATGAAACGAGTAACGGATCACTACCTGGTCTTTGACACACTCCACCATGGCTCTGCGTTGAGGGACCACATTACAGGCCATCTTCTGTCCAGTTTGAGCAACTGTGCAAACCTGGAACTTCACAAGTTCTCCTTTCTGCAGACAATCTGCCTTATTTGCCATACCCATGATTCCAAAGGGATAGTTCTGGCCTTTAGTTCCACCTGAACAACCAAAAAGAGTAGGATCAATATCATCCAAAGTTTTAACAGTGCTTTAAATGTTGGTCTACAAGTCTCATAACACTATACCAACCTTCCTCTGTGACTTCAATAAGCCCTTGGTATTCCGTTTGGGAGGGATCCACACTGCGTAAGGGACGGATGACTTTCCCCATCATCACTGTCGCACCGACATCCTCACCAATGCCATTCACTGAATGTGACAAACACTATTTGTAGGCCACCAAACATTCCAAATATGAATATTATAAGTGATATAGCTAGAATTAAACCTATCATACCTGCAGCCACTTTAGTAACCTTTTCAGCGCTAACTTTGTTTCCTTTTCCCTTAGAGAGAGTGTACTCCACAGTGTCGCCCAGCTCCAAGTTCTCCAAGTCTCCACACATTTCACTGAGGAGAAATCCAATATAAGAAGCCATTAATAGGTAAATGAGCAACTAAATCCCTCAAAAAACGCATCTTAGAACTTTAACCTTTACTACCTGTAGTGGAAGAAAATCTCCTGGTCATGATTTGCTGTCTCAATGAAGCCAAAGTTGTCCTTCAGTGTGGCAACAAATCCATGCAGTCTCTTCGCATTGGAGGCGTTACGGTTGAGGACCCTGATGGAGACTGCGCTCTGCTGGCCAGTTCGCTTCACTTCGTTGATAGAGAACTCCACCTGAAGTACAAAAGTCAATACGTCACACACAGTGGAAAGGCAAAAACACAAAGGTCTTCATGTATGAATTAGGAAAAAGTCACGGCAAACAACTACAAAAAAATAAAAAATAAAAACAAAGTGGGTTATATTAGCAGTCTAGGTCTGGTATAGGGAGCAGCCCGCATATTCCCCACCTATTTGGAAGTGACTAACAATTGAGCTCATTACTTCAATATGCAAATCCTTTTAAGTAAGAGTTTCTCGTTGTTTTCCTTTGGTACCGTCTTAATTTAATTCTCAAATACCTTGTCTCCGACTTGTGGGTAGCCTCCTCCCTCCAGGTCCTTGGTATGGTATGGCACAGTGAGCTTCACTCCGCAGTCTTCATATGCAATAACTCCTTCCTCAGCTTCCTACAGAGAGTGAAACAAACGTAAATCATCATTATAAGAAATTAGCACCACCAATAGCTGATCCAGCTGTCCCCAGCCAAGGTCGATTATCTCATCAATGCTGCAACAAAACTGGTGTAAGCTACCAATGTCTCAACTGTTTCAAACAGATGATTTCATAGGATGAAGTGTATTAGATGAAGGTGCGCAGATTGTCTACACAAGCATACGAGAGGCACCAGTGTGCATTGCATCATTCTGTAGCAGCCTAATTGGTTAGCGTTCGGCTAGTCTACTGCGACAGCTCTGAGTTACAGCCTACAATGTAGGGCTGCATAATTACCCAGCACTATTGTAGTTTCCACTATCATTATATTATTGGGAACAGTTCTGCAATACTTAGTTTATTCTCTCCACAGTTATTCACAGTAATTGCCTGAACCAATCAGCATGTCATTTACTGGAAAGTATATGTTAGGCACTTAATCCCAACAAAAGTAAAGTAAGTGTTTACAAACATATACACACACATATGTATTTTTACTATCTTGAATTCAAGTGCCAAAAAGGGATGGTGTAATGGAGACCAGATAAATGCTGATTAAATGACTAATCCAGATGCTGCTTACATCATTTGGTAGGACAAAAAGAAAACTTTATTGAATGATATATTTTATAAAAATACTTAAGATGGTTCCCACAAACCATACTAGTAACTAGGACTACCGTTTCATCATTAATTGTGCAGCCCTACAACACACTGAACCAGTGATACAAGACTCGGGTTTACGGGTTAATTGGTGATCAAACACCATGCTGTCAAATAAAACAGGATAAAGGAGGCAATCAGTGGGCCAGAAGCCTGCAAAGACTGACCTTTTCTACAACTTTACCCTTAAAAAAAAAAAATAAAATAAGACATCCATTAGACAGCAAAGCTTGTGAACATCACGCTGCATTATTTGTTGATAGCTGACCTTTAGATTGTTCATCTAAAGTTTAGGAATCAAATAATTATCTTAGCCTACATGTTAGTGAAACGTATAGACTATTTGTATAAGTTTGTACAATTTGTCTAGAATACGAGCATCTTTATCTTTTATTTGTGAGGCTTCATTGATGTGGCTTCATGCAGGAGGTTCAAGTCCTACCTTGTCTTTTTTCTAACCAACAAGGAGCATGAACAGGATGAAGTCATTGGAGGAGAAAGCAAAGAGGAAAATTAGAACTAAAACAAAAATTGGGAAGTGGGTAGATTATGTCGGTCGATGAAGTGGGTTGGAGTGGACTATAAGGCTACTGTTTTTGATTCTGGTGGTATTTTCATGTACAAAAATTCTGGTCATAATAGTACCTTCTCCTTGGTCTTGGTGGGACTAGTATTCTTGTTGGGGGTTGCCACAACTTCCTTTTCCACCACACCCACAAAGCGCTGCTCAGACTGGGTATGGAAGGACACTGTGCCCTTGGGCAGCTTCTTGATGCGCACTGCATGGTTCCTCTGAGCAGACAGCATATCCTGGAAACAGTGGGACATTTACTTTTAGTTTGTTATTGACAAAAAATTATTTGAATGGACCTGCTTAAGGAATAATACTGAATACATACTTTTGTGAAAAGCTTATAAACAGGACCTACAGGCACAACAGTGAACTCCACTTCATCGGAGATGTGCAGTTGGCTCTCCTCTAGAACTTCACTGAAATGAAAGAACATCCTGGCATCCCGATCCACACACTTAATGAAGCCAAAGCCATCACGTATAGCCGCAATCACACCCTAGGAGAAGATTGGGTGACAAAGTTAATGTCTGAATCGGTATTCACTTCAGTTTGATGGATGAATCTCTCTCTCCCTCTCTCCTTCTCATCATGCTTCATATACAAATTGACCAGGAAAATCAAATTTACTCTTTCGTAATACTCACCATTTCACGGGTCTCCTTGGTGAAGTTGAAGGTGTCTGGGAGGATGTCGATGTTGGTAGACCTCTCCAGCTTGTCTCGGCGGTCGGTGGAGATGTTGAACTGTATGTGATCTCCCTCCAAAAGGGTCACCTTGGACTTTGTGTCCTTCTCACCAAACGGCAGTTCCTTATCAGTGAAACCAATCCGGGCACTGATACGACCTGGTAGAGGGTCGTTCTATGGAAGCAGGAAGAAAAGGATATGTCAAAGTTGTTGGTTATATTCTTGGTTGGTGGGTCACAGTTCCCTGCTTGCTTTTAAAACCAAAGACCTTCAATCTACTTGCCTGGTTTTTGGTGGGAACCTTGGGAATGACCTTGACGACAGTGCCTTCGAACTGCTCAATGCTGATATCCTCAAAGATGACCGTTCCTTGGGGGAGCAGCCTCACATCTGTGGCTACTTCTTTACCCTATGACCACAAGAACATAAAATATAAACAATGTTGTACACAAATATTCAGGCTGATCAGTAAATAATGATATATCCAAATTTGCTGAAAAGCGCCTACATTTCTGTCTTTGATGGTGAACTCAACGTCATCTCCAGCCTGCAGAGCCTCCAGATCACCCTTGAACTCGCTGTAGTGAAAGAAGATCTCCTTCACCACATCGGCTCTCTCAATGAATCCAAACGCCTCCTAAAGGACAACATATGGTTCAACACAACAGGTACCAGCAACCTATGACTCACAACGGAAGATCCAGGGCCTGTATTAAGAGTTCAGTGGATTATCTTAGAGGAATTTTTTTATGCTGAGGCTAAAGTAACTCATGTTCAAATTTATGTATGCATTTTAGTCAATATATCATATTCATCTGTATGGTGGAAATCATGGTATGGAACCAGATACAACCGGCATTAACTAACCCATCTAAAAACAGATCAGTTCCTGGGTTGACAGGGAAGTGTAGGACTTCGTTTCTCAATCGTTTTTGCATTTAGTTTTGTGAAGTCAAAAAGAACCACCACTACCAGACTATATCTGAATTGTTTAAGAACCCTGGTCCATGTAATGATATCAGTGGTCCTTACCTTTGTAGCACACACCACACCCTGGCATCTCATTTGCTTTTTCTTCACAAGTTGAATATTACGAGCGCTGACTGCACCGGTACTGAAAAACAAGAGCAATAAATCTAACTATCCAGTGCCAGCTGGGAAGTATTAAGACATTTCTGACATGGTGTAAAGACTTACTGCTTGTTGGTCTCCATGTAAAAGCTGACTTTGTCGCCTGTGTCCAGGTGGATATTACCCTCCACGTCGTCAGGAGTGTAGGTAAGGTAGAACACTTCCTGTGGAACATCACACCACTGTAAAACTTTGTTAAAGAGTTTAGGGTACACCTATTAATCGTAACAATATTTCACATTTCAGACAGAGTAAAAAAAAATACATACATACATACATATTTATATAAATATATATATAAATAAAGGACAACCAGCCATGTACTGTGGAGGCTTAAGATTTACCCCATGGTGTCTGGAGTGAGCACATGCAGTTTCTGAGCATACGGTTGTAGATCATTGAGACACATTATCATTAACTATAACATGGAAGCAGATGTAAGTACTAAGTAAGCATTTAGAATTACCCAGGTAAGCATGGGATAAGTAACAGAGTGCTGTCTGTACATAAATTAACATTCTGCCTTGCATTGATGAAGCATGCTGTAATCCATGCTACTTTTCTTACCCCGTTTCTTTCGTAACAAACACTGCCAGTGGGCACCTGGCCAGGAGCAGACTTTCCATCCAAGTGCACCGGGATTGCTGAGACAACCTGCAAGAAATTGCAGGCGGAGGCCATTAACACACTGCTTTGCCAATCCTAGGTTGAATATTCATTGTCATTACATAGCCCAACTAAAATAATTCTGGACATGATGGATGGATGAAATGGCTGAATTTCAAATGTCACAGTAACAAGTATATCAAGTATCACAGATAAACCATCTACAGGTTAGCAGAGCTGCATGTACATGACTGTGCTGCTGTGTAAAATCTGTACACAGTCAGGCCTCCAACAGCCTCTAGCATGTTGATAACCTGACATGTTAGTGAGTGAATGAATCAGTATGAGTGTGAGGTAGAGTAGAATTAGATTCATTATGTGTCTGCATTAATGAAGTGTACATAACCAAAAAGTCTGCCATAGCACCGCTCGGCCTTCCCATTGCTGACCTCAACTTAAATGATGCAGCAGTCAGGCTCTTTGACTCTTTACAACTGTGTACCAGAATGGTACATGTAAGATTTGTTTAGCTTGTGAAACTGACCAACTGAATTATAACTAGTTGCTGTGAACATTCACAGAGAAATTAATATAGCCACTGGGCAATTACATTGATCACTTGACCATATTTGTTCAATAGACATTCAACAGCTCCAGTAAACATGCATGTCAGCACAACAAGCCAAATCTGAAATTCAAATGTACTGGAAATCTTGAAGGAAAAAGTTTAATTTAGATGGGGGATTAGAGGGGGACCAAATTTTACAGTCTACTTACAATAACATCCCCCGCCCAAACACACACAATGGGCGATATACATGTTAAGTTGACAGACAACGACAGAACCAAAAATAAAATGGTGTTCCTTAACTGGATGAATATAACCATGCAGCACAGTAAAGGGATAGGCGTGCAGGTCTGGCCCCACCTGGCCCGAGATGCGCTCCTCTGGCAGCACCTCTGGCTTTATCTTTAGCAGCTTCACTGCTATGGGCTTGCCAGTGCGCCTGTCAGAGGATACCTCAAACTCTACATCATCTGAGGACAGAGAAGCAGAAGAGAACACACTTAGCACATGTTGAATGATACAGGAACAACAACTTAAGTATGTATGATTGGTACACAAGTCCAAGGCTCTCACCCCCTATTTTAAGCTCCTGCAGGTTGCCATTGTACTGGGAACAGTGGAAGAAGAGACGAGCCTGACGTTCGGAGCACTGGATGAACCCGTAAGAAGTCAGAAGTTTCTCCACTACACCAGTCTCTCTAATGCCAGGCCCTGTGCCGTTTGTGGCGTATGCAGTGTGTCCATTGTTATGGAGCATGCCTGGGTCAAAACTCATCTGAGGAAGAGAAGAGGCAAGTGTTAAAATGCATCCAGGAGTGGGTCATAATGAAGCAAACAAGAAAAGAAAAAAAAAAAAAAGAGGCTGCAGTTTAATGCAGTGTTTGATGCCAACCTTAAAAAACCAAACAAAAAAAGAAATCACTTCAAAACATGCAGGTAGAGCAAACTTCAGAGGAAGTGGGGAGGGGAAAAAAGCAAAAGCTACATCAGAGTCTTCTGGGGGTATATGTTCATCAACAGAGCACACACGTTGATGATGCCTACACAGAATTTCAGGACATTTTATACCATCGACTGAAAAATATAAATGAACACACACAATAACGACACCGTGTGGCACCTTGGCTTACAAGTGTCATGCACTAAAATTCACTCAATTTGTCAAGTGATTTTACTTCCGAAACACCTAAAGCACTAACAAGACTTTGCAGAAATTCCATGCAATTCGGGTTAGACAGACAAGTGTTAAAAACAAAAAAACCAAAAAAACTTTTCACCTCCCTCTACCAACGCTTAAATATACTGGAAAATCTATAAAAATTCACTCATCAAAATCTGCCACTGCAACCTGGTTGAACTCTTATTTCACGCAACATACCATGCTGTTAAGCAAAAGTCACATGACAAAACAGCAGCTCACTGGGCTGTTAAGTCAGTGTGGGCACCACCGAACATGCCCCCTTACTGATCTCTGATACAACGGAGTCCGCTTGTGTTTTTTACTTCCTGGGTGGGGATGGCAAGAGACAGAAGAGGAGCGAGGGATAGGCATGGGACCAGTAGAGGTAGATGGGGCAGAGCCAGTGTTGCGAGCCACTGGAGGTTCAGAGGAGCCTCGTTCCATTTCTGACACTGGGGATAGGGCTTTGATATGCTGTTGGGGAGGAGGCAACAGCTTTGAAAAAGAGCATAGTTACATCGTTTTCTTATAATTACCCTTATCCAGATATCACAAGTTATTAAATTATGCAAAACCAGTTTTACAGCATTTCAGTATAAAATACTGCATCGTCTACTGGACACTACTATTCTGCTGATAGTTGTACCCATGACATGCACCGATTTTGGGAGGTCCAACATATATACAAGTTTCACAATATCACAGCAATAAACTACACATTCATGTGTACAAAGATTCCTCCAATAATATAATATATCGCGGCTCATCACAACCAACACCACTGTAAGAAAATCCTGACACCAAAATCCCAAGCAGAAAACCATAAGGCCACTCAGTAACGATGGATCTGCTACCATGACAATCTCACATTACAGTATCCACCAATGGCACTAAGTGGTTCAAAACACTAGTGCTTTCTAACAGGTACGGCTCTACAAAGAAGACCAACAACTAATCGACCAACTTCTTTGTGCAGCAAGTTAGGGGGAAATAGTTTAAGAGAAGTGTCGCAAATGCTACAAGATCAGGTAAAATAAAACTACTGAAGATGGAGAATTGGAAAATGCAAATGACAGGTCAGGTAGCATTGCATCTACAGTGGACAGAGTTTGTGATGGGTTATGGGTTATGAGGGGGGTCCCAGAGCAGCCTCTTCTGTTAGGCCCTGTTATGCACTATCGCAAAGAGCTACTCCTCTAATTTTCTTTTTTTAAAACTAGGGACCAACTGGTATGTACTTTAACTTTGTTGCTTTGATTTGAGAGAAGTTATATACCAGCATTAATGTAGCTCAACACGATGTGCACGTGTCACGGTCTGACTAAGGTTTCACTGGATTGTGCCGCAAAAGTAAAATTGAGGGGGAAAAAAAAAAAAAAAGGACTCTTCAAGGCTTATGAAGAGTGCCAAATTTCTACAGTCTAAATCAGAAGAACACCCCTCACCCTGCAACAATATAACTAATAGAGGCTTGTCTCGGGAGCCCGAAAAAGGATGAAAGAGGTTAGGCCATTCACAGCAGAGAGATGCGGGGCAAGGTGGGTGGATGGGTGTTCGATGGGGTGGGGCACGTAGAAAAGAGGTGGGAAGGTGGAACTTACGGATCGGCCATATGGCGACAGGCTGAGTCCGACAGGGGAGGTGCTGCTCAGGTCAGCGCTAACAAACGCGGTGGGTGGCGACGCAGGCAAGGTAAACTCAACAAAGCCTTTCCAGGGGCTGCCCATATTTTCCCATAAACTCGGACCAAAGTTGCTTGAGCACTTGCTGAACTTGATTACTTGTTTGAATGTTTTTGCTTGACTGTTAAGTACTATTTTTATGTAACCACCCAAATGATACACCGCTGGATGTCTGCAAGGGTGAAGAGAGGAACAAACATAACGGGTAAGGCAGATAGGACAGCCAGTGTGCCAAGTGTCACAAACAAAGGAAAATAGCGGTGGGCTTTTACCCCCCAGAAAAGGCAAAAATCAGGGAGGATATGACTTGAAAACGACATAACAGGAAAGAGGTGCGGGCTGGGTGTGGGAAGGCAGTCAAATCATTCTCAAACTGAATTGAATAACCGTTTTAACTGTTTGGAAATGGTAGCGGTTCAGTTTAGCTAGCTTTATGCTTCATAGAAGAGGTGTAGAGGTCACTAGGGCTGCACAATTAATCTAAATATTATAAAAATCGCAATATGGCCAAGTGCAATACACAAACTGCAGGAGCTGTAATGTTTTGATAAAGGTAAAATTTGTGACAACACAGCATTATAATGAAGTACTGTAATGCTGCAGATAGCCTGGTCTACAAATATTGTTCTCCAGATTTAATTCAATTTGTAATGAAAAAAGAAAATGTAATTCCCACATAAGCATGAATCGCAATATGATGATTTTACCATGTTGTGCAGCCCTAGAGGTCACTGACAATAAAACCTTCAGTTCTGTCACATATCACACTCATTCCATATCAGGAATGTTAATCATGTGCCAAGCTAATATGCTGTCCATTCTTTGAAGGTGTGCCAATCAGTGAAATCAGCAGCTGCGAAATAGTAGATGCTGCAATTTAAAAATTGAGAACCCCAAACTAATTGATGAGCGCACAAATCCAGAAAGTTTCAATAAAACCCATTTAAAAAAATTTAAAAATTAAAAAAATAGTACATGTCCTGGTCAAAGTTGGATGTGCTAAAGCAAACAAGAACAAAAGCATTGTTGTTTGTGTTCAGTGATAGAAAACCACCTCTGCATTGCTGCCCAAAAGTCAGCACAGCTGGCCAAACTGAATCAGAATTGAGAGTGTGACACAATCTGTGTTTGTACATCTGTATATTAGGGTAATGTGTACAAAACAGGGAATTTATCAATTACAGTTTCTGACCCAACTTGCAGTATCAAATTCTGTGTGATTTTTGTAAACCGCTTACAGGGAAAAGTTTTCAGCATATTGGGGGGGGAGGAAATCATTCAAAACATGACTAATTAAATCATAAGTGACTAAACAGTTAAAAAGTACAGTTGTCATTAACATGACAGGTCTCGTGTTACGAAGGGACTACAACTGAGACCCACCTTTATTTGTCGTCTTGAATCTTGTAATTCTTAGGATCTCGGTGACTATGCAGGTCCTGCAGATCTCTTCACGCACACAGTTGAACACACACACACACACACACACAAACACACACAAACACACACACACACACTTGTTACAGGTTTCTGGCACAAGTTCTAGATGGTTGCATAAAGCAAAAAGGGGGAGAAATCTAGCTCAAAAAAAAAAAAGGCAAAACGCAGGTGCAATAACACTGCTTAGAAAAAAATTATAATGAAAACAGTGTGAGAGTAGAGGGAGGGAAGACCGGAGGAACTATGGGGGAGAGAAAAAAAAACTAGCAGATAGCAGCCCACTCCACACCCCGGTGAGTCGGTGGTGTGGTGAGGATGAGGAGGGCTAGGAGCAGCGTTGGGACGTGTGCTTTGTCAAAGCTGTTGAGTAGGCACAAACTTCTGGTTTCAGATCAGTTATTGTCTTCTCAGAATATGCTTGGGCATAGGATTGCTTCTCTTCTGTGTTTCAATTGGGCTGATGTGTGTCTTCTTTGGTCGTTTCAGGATTTGGTTACTTCTTGTGTTTTAAACCGTTGAAGTGATCCTTTTTTTCAGTGTGTCTTCGGTGTTGCAACTTTGCTTGTCTTGGGGAGGTTGATCTTCGGTTTCTTTGTTATGATCTGAACTTGAAGCAGTTGCGGATGGTACAAAAATTCAGTTCCGTTTCACTTCATACTGTTGGGGGGAAAAAGAAGATTTAGTTAGCTCAGCAGAATTGATGACTTTGACTTCACCCTATGTTGATTTAAAAAAAAAAAAAAATCACAGATCAAATGTTTACTGTTGGCACAAAAAAGACAAAGTGGCTCCAAGAGTTTGCAGTGAGGCAGTGAAATGTAATTACACTATCAAATGATAAGAATTTCACTTTTTTCTGTCACGTGAACAACAGTAACAAGCCTGAAGACCAGTGGCCTGAAGTTTGTTTTGAGAACACTAGATTCTTTGCCCCCAGATTCACAAGTATAAAAATAGGTTTTCCTCAGATGCCTCTAGATACAGCCCACAATGACAGGCAGCTGACTAGCAGGCAAGAGCTGTAGATCAACAAGTCCCTGAGCATACCTTCAGTTCGGGCCATGATATTTAGTTTTTTGTGTGTTGTACCATGCGAGTGAATTTTGCTAAATATTTTGTTGGAAACTTAGAAAGTGATCCCCCTTCAGTAGGTAAAAGCAGAGTGTTGTTGACCTAAATGCACTGCTTTCAAAACAAGCTGGGTGAGCCAACCCAGGACACATGATATCCATTTTGCTGTGACTATGTTGCAATGACTCCCATCCCACATACTTCCTGAAAAGTTAAAATGTAACATTGTGAAAATGCTCAATGGATTCCTAGCAGTAGAGAGGGGGGCTGTTTTTGAAGGTGTCTCCTTGGTATTCAGACCCAAATGTCATAATCCACATTAACAAACAAGCTTTGTGTGTGTTAGTTTTATTTGCAGTGCTCGGGTGAATTCTTGACCCACAAGAACTAAAGCTGTACAGTGACAATAACAGCTGTACTAATGACTGTAGAAATTAAGTAATTTATCACAGGATGGGTTGGTTAAGTGGGTTAAAGGTTATACGCAACGACAGCAGACGACTCCAGTGAAAACAACCTCGGAGGAGATGGGCTTTTCTGCCCTCCCCCCCTCAGTTTTGGTGACGCAGAAAGAGAAAACAGTCCACCCACTGAAGCACCAGCACCGATTGGATGTTTCAGCACTTTCTCATGAGTAGTCTACAGTTTATCTCGGTAATCATTAAACAAGAAAGACTAAGAACCATACACACTGTCCTAAATACGACAGAACGGCTAATCGATAAAGTCTCGCAAGCTTTAACACGGCGGTGCCACCCTGATCTGGGCCCGAACAAGCGCCACCCTGGCAGGACCAACCATGTGACTTCCTAGCAATCCGCCGTCCTCAGCTGGAACTGCTAACATGGCCTGATCCAACACGTTGCGGCATGCAAAAACGTCACATCTAGGCTAGCCAGCTAATTTCCAACACATGTAAAACTCTAAAATGAGTGTAGACAATCGAGGACGGGTTGCTTTTCGTCTTTTTTAACTGCCCATTACACCAAACTACGCACACATTAACAGTTGAGTATATATCCCATCATCTTAATGACCTTGTGTGGACCAACAGAACCAGACGGATTAGCATGTCGCTAATGCTAAAGTCGTAAACAGCCAGTACCCCCGGGCGTTTCCGACTCTTAAAATGGAAATTAATTCACTGCGACAGTGTCAGTACGACACAAGTTAGCTCAAACAGTTAGCACACCAGACATTTTTTTTAGTTATTTGGTAGTAATCGCAGGTACGTGGCTTGCAGTCTCTGCTCAAAAAGTTGGCGGAGAGTAAGAGCTGAACCGTGTCCTTCTTGTCCACCGACACAAGCACACCAAAAAAACACTTTCTTAAACGTTTCGTGGCATTTCTAAAATGGAGTTACACACTTGGTGGACAGTTATTCGAGGATTGTTACAATACCGAGGGTCCATGGACTATTCGCACTCCTGTGGTGACCGAGTAATTACTTTATTTTAATAATAAAAACAATGACTTTGTAGAACTAAATGGCATCAGATAAAATGTTACATTGGCAGAAATTTAACTGAACAGACAAAAGCAGAGTTTGGGACGGTGGCTGCTGACGTTGAGACGACCTCTACCGTCAGTTATTAAACTGGATGTGTACACTTACAGATATTTAATCACAATAAATCAGCAGTCCCGGAGTTTATTCTCATCACACAGACAACAGAAAGATAACGTTATCTGAGCTAACGGCACGAGGACGGGACAACAAAGAAGCTACGACAAGCGATCGGAAGCTCGTGCTCAACCCTAACACGTCGGTCACTAATGTTTCACACTGCAATGTCACACGAGTGCGGTCTCTTATGTACACTGGGGCACGTTTTATAAACCCATGCCTGTTCAATTGAGGCGTTAACAATGCAGATAGGCCGTTCAATATGCTAAGCGGCTAATAGCGGCTACAGTTAGCTAGCACGCCGCGGAGCTGCTCGGTCCTTGTGTGTGGTGATTTATGGTGAGGAAAAACACGGCTGCCCCCACCCAGGCCCGAGCTCTGCGTATGACTAAGCACAGCGGAGCCTGGTCAATTGTAAAGACTCGTTGGATAAGTAACAGAGAATGCCTTACTGGCGCATTTCAAACAAATGCTTAAATTGTGATATTAAACCGTAAAATTAATAAAAAACTCACCCCAACAGCTTTCAGCACTGTCACCAGCGCCGCTTGAAGCAGCACGGCACATTACGTAGTGATTAGGGAGGCGGCTACCGCGATATTTGACAGCGTTAAGACAACCAAAGAGCCTAAACGGAAAGAGGGGCCATTGCTGGGCAGCTGCTGTTGAGTAGCGCCCATTGTGGTCTCGCAGGGATTCATGGGAGACTGGGCATACAGTAGAGGGATACATCTGATATTTTCTATAACTTGCTGCCTGGGCTCGGAGGCCGTGTTACTGGGAGTATAGTAATGAGTATGTCATTCGCTAGTTCAAGACATCTGAACTCAAAACGTGTGCCGTGTTCAACCGGTTGACGGTGGCTGTTCTCCTCTTGCAGTAGAGTTTCTGAGGCCACACGTTGCAACTTGGGGATGTATTCAAGAATGAAACTGGCTGTGGGGGAAATGTCATTTAAGGCCGCAATGCTTCACTCCTCACTCACATATTATTCATTGTACGTGTGGAGACTTGAAATGTTGATAACAATCGCACTAAAATTTGCTCAAACCGGTGCATCAATTTATCATAAAATGAGTTAAACTTTCAAAATATTTATTTTCTTTGAAATCCCAAAGTTACCCAAAGAGTTCCAACCATAGAGAGACTATACAAATAAACAATACAGTCTATATGCGTTCATTTACCATATTCTTGTGTGTGCTGCTGTGAGTTGGGAGGTAAATCATCAACATGACCATATATTGTAGGCTGGGTGAAACAAGAAAAAATACAACTCTTATTTAAAATGTTGAATCTTCACGTCTATGTCTGAAATAACGGAACTGATTTGAATCTCCGAACAACATTAAAAACTTGTAAAGTTGTTGTTTTTTTAAAAACACCCTCTGTTCTGTTCTGTGTGGTATAGAAGACGTGTTGGTGATGCAATAGTCAAAAACCATGATTAGCTCTTTCCTGGTGGAAAAAAAGGTTTTAAAGAAAAGTGAATTGGTCTCAATTAGAATATATAAAGTGCTCACCCTTTCATTTCCTTTCCTTTTATTGCTCCCCAGGTTGGACTCCTAACAAACCACAGTGTCCATCCTGTACATCTGTTTTGTTTTGCTTTGTTTTTAGAATCATAGCCTTTGATTCGGTACAGCTATTAAATCAGTCTCACAGTTGCTACTGTCAAACTTCCATCAAATCAAAACTCTCCGGTAGGTGGCGACATAAACAAATGTCTATGGGTGGCGATATTTAACTCTTACTTGGTTTGCGACTGATAAAAGAAGAAGAAGAAGAAGAAGATGCGGAAGTGACGTTATCGGTTAGTCTCAGACGGAAACGACAGACTTGACAACAGACACTGAGTGACATTTTATTTGTATGTACTGTACTTATTCTGCTTCCCGACACATATTTCCAAAGGTCTGCAATAGTTTGCACACGTTGCTATAAAGGCATTGCAGCTGCCTCGGCTAACTACCGCTACACAGCCAACGGAGGCTATTTCCACCTAGGGTTAGCTGTTAGCTCTGTCGTGTGGAGGAGCTTGTTTACGTTACACGCAGGAGTTGTCCGTTCCCGGTAAATGGCCTGCACTTTGGAAAAAGTGTTGGGCGATGCCCGGACCCTTCTGGAGAGACTGAAAGAGCACGACACTGCCGCCGAGGGACTGATAGAGCAGTCCGGGGCCCTCAGCCAGAGAGTGCACAGCATGAGAGAGGTGGGGAATGCCCTCCCAGACAAGGTAAGGACGAGCATCTCAACGCGCTCATAAAGAGAGTTCATTCAAGTACGTAACTGTTGTCTATGTAGAGCTGCACTGCTCCGTGTACACACACAGGCCTGGCACAACAGGATTTTAGTTGAGCTCTAACTCACCCACCAAATCAGAATAGATGTAACCCATAAACCCCCAATGTTTCTTCCAGTGTTCCCGCAATCGTATCAGAACACAGGGGAACAACAACTTGTCTGGTCACTTCTCTTCCCAGTTAAACTAAAGATCCTTACACTTTTTTTTTAAAAAACGATTCGCTCAGATGATTTGTAGATGTGTACAACGATGTTAAATTAGTTTATTGTTGAATGGAGTTTGGCATTGCAGTCATTGATAGAGGCTTCATCTTCTCTCTGTCTCTCCTCCCAGCACATAGAAGACAGTTCAGAGATTCAGGAGCTGACCAAATACAAGCCCCATGTCCTTCTGACTCAGGAAAACACTCAAATCAAGGAACTACAGCAGGAGAATAAAGGTTAAAAGAAGCCACTCTCTTCTGTTGTTTGTATGTCAGGTGTTTTATATCGTCTGCTAACCCTCTCATGACTCTCTCTGCAGAACTATGGTTGTCTCTTGAAGAACACCAGTACGCGCTAGAGTTGATCATGGGTCGATACCGCAAGCAGATGCTCCAGCTGATGATGGCCAAGAAGGAGCTGGACACCAAACCTGTGCTCAGCCTCCACGAGGACCACGCAAAGGTATGCACGTTTTCAATTTCTCTGCCATTCGTTAGGTTAGGATTTCAAATCAATGGTTGCACAGTTGTAATGATTTTCTGACTCTTTTTCCAGGAAGTGCAGAGCCAGGTGGAGAGGATATGTGAGATGGGACAGGTCATGAGGAGAGCAGTGCAGGTGGATGATCAGCACTACTGCTCTATTCGAGAGAGGCTCGCTCAACTAGAGGTGAGCACAGCGCTTCAGTAGAATAAAGAGCATCTGTAGATGAAAATAGCACACTGATACTGCCTCTGTATCTCTATGTGGTATCTTTCCTAGATAAGGTGAAGAGATACATTGAACATGCACACAAACTGATGTTTTTGCATGTATCACCTACACAAATATACTGTAGTTGAATACCGTGTACATACAATGCAGTTTACATTACTGTGCCTATTTTTCATTTTTTGTCCTAATTTCATATTCTGTGTTTTATATATAGAATCAAGTTGTCACATTTCTGTCAATTGTATTAAAGAGTTGGTTCCTCCAAACACAGAGGTCTGGACTTGAGTCACATGACTCGTACTCGAGTCAGACAAATTTCTTTAGACTTGATTTGAAAATAATCAAGAAGACTTGCATCTTGATGTCAACTTTAACACTAATGCTACCCGACTTCACTTGGACTTGAACCTTTTGACTAGAACATACTTTGTACCTTCCCCCTTCATTTCCTAAAACAACTAATGTTAATGTAGTCATTCCCAGCAACTTGACACTTAATTTCCCAGATGCACTTTGTTTGAACCAATCCCACAGCAGCCAATCAAGTTTCAGTAGAAAACCATTCAGAGCTAACAGTTTGTTACTGAGCGCCAGTTGGAAAAAATGTATGCCAAAGATAATTTAGTTTTGTTCATTCTGTTGTTGTGTTGCTGTTATATTTGGTGGTGAAAAGCACTTTATGATTTGTTTAGGACTTAAAACTCAAAGTTAAAGATTTGGGACGTGAGAGCAAATACTTGAGACTTACTTGTGACTTGCAAAACAATGACTTGGTCCCACTTCTGCCTAAACAATAACAGCAATATATTTTTCTATTTACTTCTATTGGAATCTAGTGTGACACACAGGAAGTCGGCTAGTAGGATTATCCTGCCATTGGCCGACTATTGCAGTCGCTTTTCTGATCTCCTTCTGCTATCTGTCTGTTACCGTTTCGCAAGTGCAGCATCACTACATGAAACAACAACAACAACTTGTGCTGAGCTAGTAATGAACATGCTGAAAATAGCAAGTTACCCTAACCTGGTCGAAACAAGTTAGCTGTTACCTTTTCATTTGTGGGGATTCAGCTATTTTAATACCAATGCTCACCTCCCCACGTGCAAATGGCAAGTTTCCACACAACACTGTTTTTGTGCACCGTCGCTGCATCCTGGATTGTGATTAGTTTAAAGAAATACAAACAAGCCAGAGCGTTTTTCCCCCTTACCTGAACGATAGTGGGTTCAGCCTCACCTTTCTCCAGTGCTGGCACAGTTCTAAAAAAAAAAAAGTGCTAGAAAAAAGGTCTGGTTATGAGAGATTAAGGGATACCTAGTCATCTCTGAGATATCTACTACAATCCAATACAATCAAACATTTGAAAAAATGCAATTACAGGGACTATTGAACAGTAATAACTGTTTAACTCTCAAATCTTTTTCTAATATTTCCGTATGTGGTTATTGTCTTTTTTTATTTATCAGATTGAGAACAAGGAGCTGCGAGACCTCCTGGTCATCAGCAAGGGCTCCGTGAAGATGGCGAGAGAAGAAACCAACCAGCCAGCAGCAGCAGCACAGGAACAGTCCCCTCAGCCAGTGTCCAATGAGTGAACAGCTTCAGAGTGAACTGTGGTTGTGGCTAAAAGACCTTCAGGACCAGGGGACAGGGTTTATGATCTCTTCACCTGTGTTCACCACATTATTTTTTTTTACATAAGATGGAATGCAGTCAAACCACAGTATATTTTTTGTAGTGAAGGCCACTTAAACACAGCATTCTAGTAGGCCTTTAACTGTGGGTATATCTGGATGATAGCTATCGTTTTAATATGCACAGTATGTGTATTATCACTGAAGTTGTGTTGGAATGTACTCCACATAAAGTGTGACTTTTAATGAGATGTCTTAGTTGTCACTGACAGGAATTCAGTAGGAGCTAAAGACGCATACATATACTGGAGGAAAGGCAGTAAAAGCAAAGGGGGGTTATTTTGTTTTTGGCCAAAGATACATTCAAGGACACAGTTTCTACCTCTTTGGTGCCCCTTTGCTGTTCACACGCGCTCACGATGCGTAAGATGCTCATAACCACCCCTGCTATGAGTTCACTTGAAGTCCATTAAGATGCCAACTCTTACTCTACACCATTTTTAGAGGCTGTGCTTGATAATCACTGCCAACACGATGACTTTTGGCTGTTTCACACAGTTTGCCTGCTGAGGAGTGACAGTGGATCATTCATATGTGATTGTCTATCATTTTATGAATTTGATACGTTTGTCAGTCTGTTTGTAGAATTCATATATAACATGATTTCCATGTTTAGTACTTTAGTTTTCTAGTTTTCAGATTTGGATGCAGAGTAATCGAATGTCCCAGCTCGTGGCACATCTTTATTTAATGGTAACAATTTAAAAATATGCCAACTTTTTGTGTGGGTATCAAATGTTTGCTCACTGTATGTTGTCAGAAATTGTATATTGTCATCTCAGGAAATAAGTGTTAATAAGGTGAACATGCTGTAATGACTTCATGACAGTATACTGATTTGTGTCAAATGAAATTTCATTCAGAAACTTTAAAATAAATTTGCAAAAAAAATGCTTGTATGTGAATGTTTTTTTCTGCCATAATACGCGAATATACTTTATACTTTATCTGTAGAGGCGAGTTACATTTGGCCTGTACTATTTTTAACCACACGATGGCGACATTAAGCCATTTTGGGTATGACGCCTCGCGAGGTTTACGAGAATGGCGTAATGCTACGTTCAATTAAATAGGCATAAACGAGTGTTCATATACACCATATGTATTTTTTACACATAGACCGTATCGACAACATCGAGCTGATAAAGTCATATTTAGAATAAGATCGGCGGCCTAAAACCACCCGGCACTTGGCATCGTTCAGCGTTCAAATCGTAATTATTGAACAATCCGGACAGCACTTGAAGGCAGCACCACCGCTGTGTTTGACACTTCTAGCCGACACAAGCTAATGTTCAGCATGTCTGAGAAGGAGCTGGGGAAAAAGTGGGACCGATGCTTGGCAGACAGTGCCATTAAACTCGGTAAATATCCCAAAGTCTTCTGCGTGTAACGGCATTGTAATGTCTCCAAAAACCGACAAAAAAAGGCAGCAGGTTTTACTGTAGTCTACAGCTGTCATTGACCGGGCGAGAGGCTAACTAGCTAGCCATAAAGGGCTCGTAAAGGGCAACTGCATGAGAGTCAGATATCTATGACTTATTTAATCTGATAGGTAAATTCTTTAATATATATTTTTTAAAAGGTAACCTTCAGTACTTTCGCCCTGACGTTACTCATAAATATTGGCGTTTCCTTTAGGTTCTTCCCAACAACAAAATCTATGTGAAACCACTATTGAGAAAATGTAAATTTGATGCTTTCTTCCTTATCGATACATACAACTTCGCTAAGATATTAATTAAGACGTTTAACGATACAGCATTGGCTACTCCTGAATTCGGCACCCATATAAAACACCAACAAACATTTATTTACCATGCTATAACACAATACCATGAAAACTTTCCATTGTCAACTCCACCTTTTCCAGAATGAACGTAGCTAGCTAGCGTTAGAAATGGCGGTAGGCAGCAGTGTAAAGTTGATTTTATCTATTGAAATAAGGTATTGCTTAATCTATCACTGATATTATAGACCAGTAGATCCTGTATTATCGTTAGGAGGTATTCAGTCATGTACATACTGCTTATAAGCAGAGCAACATAAAATTGTCGAATATTTGAATGGAGTTTGGTGCGATTTGTCATAGACACAGTTACTGGAGTGAGGTACCTGGCCCAAACGAGGCTATGTCTAAAGACTGCAGGTGTTCTTTAAAACAACGAGAGGAAATTACACCACATTATTAACCAGTTTCAGAGAACAATATGGGGGCAAATACTGTAATCCCCACACTTGCATTGCACGCCTACACTGCATTACAAAGCAATAAAGCGTGTGCTAAGGTTATATGAAAAATATACAATATAAATGTACGCAAGTCAGAGACAGCATGAGACTACACATGCATATAACAACTATATAAGCATGAAGCAATAGACCTTTTTCACAGCATGACATGAAATAGTAGGGTAAACAAAGTGCTACCTATCATACTAATGAAGGTTGCATTCCATTCAGGTCAAACAGAGTCATTGTGCTGCTATTGTGCATGTTGGCTCACTGGAAAGGCTCTGCTACACTGAATGAAACAGAACCTTAATTAGTTTCATGGATAACACCTGTGTTTACCCTACTATTTCATGTCAAAATGGCTGCTGTGAAAAAGGTCTGTAGCTGTATTAATTACAGTCAGTTAAAGGTACATTGTCATCCATGTCATACTGCAGCTGTGTTTATTCCTCCCTCTTTTTCCAGGTACTGGGCTGGGGTTAGGAATCGTGTTTTCTGTTCTGTTCTTCAAACGTAAGTAGTTTCAGTGGATTGTTGCTGTAGTGCGTCTTCAACCTTTAATTTAGCTCAGAGGTCCTTGATAAGAGGAGCAGGGCTAGAAGGGATGCTCTGTAGCTACTGCAGCACAGACAGTACAAGTAGCTAAACACTTTTTTACTTATGCGCTGTGACAGTCTTTAGTTAGTGTTTTTGTTAAACATATCTATCTGTACTAATTATTCAAATGTATAATTGAGAATATTTAGTGATTTTGTTGTGAGAAGAGCAACCCATCCTCAAAAGCACCAAAATGAGCATGTGAATATTAAAGTTAAAAAAATAAAAATAAAAACAAACAAGGGGTGTGAAAAGGATTTCACATGCCATCTTTGGTACACTATGAAGTGAGTCAGAGATAAAGTACCTGTTTCATCTGTAGGGCACACATGGCCGATTTCATTTGGCTCGGGAGTGGGACTTGGCATGGCATACGCCAACTGTCAGAATGACCTGAGGTCTCATTATTTGCAGCACAGAAGCAAAAAGGTAACACATACTTGAACAACTTGCAGAAAAATCGCTGCCTCAGAATGACAACCCTGTGTCATTGTTTATTTAAACCAAGACTTGTGTACTGATTTCTGTTTATTCTTTAACAGGAGTAATAGCTGCAAGACATCGAGGGACTGTCGTTTTTTTTTTTTTTTTTTTGTTTGTTTTTGTTTTTGCTATGTTTTGTCTGTGGGAGTCACCATTTGCACTGTTCTACAGTTAGATCCTTATCTCCCTGTTGAACGATCCATCCCTAGAATGACTCTGTATGATTTGTATGTGCCTAATCAGGACAGTCTGTGTTTATTTAATAAAATAATTTAAAAAAATGATGCCCTTGTGATTCATTCTTCCTCAGATGCTTTATGCTGGCTGAAAACCATTTAATACCATACTGAAAAGTTGTACAAAAATAACTGCAGTAATGTATTAATTATAGTATAATTATAACAGCTAGGTTATGCTTAATACATTCCAAACAGTAATTGTGGTGCTTGAGGGAGTAATAGGAGTCAAGTGTTAATGCAGATTTGAAAAGGTGGGGTTTTCAGTTTATTTCCTATTATTTATTATTACATTGCGAGTGGGAATGATTTTCTGAAATATGCCGGGAGGAAAGTGGGGGCCGTAATGCAGATGCTATCCCATAAGGTGGTGGGTTTGGTGTGGGGGAGAGGGGGTCAGAAGGTTGGCAGCAGCTGGTCTGATGTGGCAGATGATGGGTGTAGTGATGGAGATTAGTCTGTTCTGAGGGGGCATGAAAATTGAGAGCGTTGCATATTATGTTTTGTATTTGGCGAGGCTATTGAAAAGCTGGAGTGCACAGGACTTTACCCCATGAATGCTTTTGTTTTATGTTATTTAGCCCTCAGTTGCTTCTGTTGGGAAGTGAATAATTGTTGTCTCACTCAATCTCACTGTCTGGATTGAGAATAATGTAGGAACCAGGTGTATTGTTTTCTGATAGCTCTTAGAACAGGCAATGTGAATTTGTTGTCACTGAAAAATATTTCATGAACTTAGACCCAACTCTATTATTGAGGATTGGCACCTTAATGTGACTTTTGTATCCGTGGGTTTTAATGACATTTTTCATGTTTTATTTTTTTAAAAACACTGAGTGACAGTGAAAGCAATTTGGCTTTTTAATACTGACAACAGAAGAATGACTAATTGAAAAATGAAGATAAAGCTTCACAAAGGTATGTAAATTAACTACATTTAAATGCAAAATAACTCATTGCATAAGTGTCCACACCCTTTTCTCTGATATGCCTAATTCATCGTGACTAGAGCAGCCAATTGGGTCAGCAGTCACATAAACTGTGTGAAAATAACACCTTTATATGGTGCGGCCTGTAGTTGTCAAAAATTACACCATTAAGGTGCAAAAGGGTTGAACAAATTCCAAACAAGTCAGAGACAAGGTTATTGAATCGGGAAGGATACAGGAACATTTCTAAGGCTTGGACTTCAGAGTAAAAAGCTTCTTTATATTAAGTGTGATTCAGTCTTGTAAATCATTAAAACATTAAAAAGTCATTTTAGGGGTATAAAATGGACATTGCTACAACAGCTCTAAAAAAGAAAAAAACATGAAAGATGAACAAAAAGCAGGTAGAATGCACAATTCCAGAGAAAGTCCTTGTGCAAATAGAGGAAAAAGCAGTCATCAAATATGTGTAATGCCTCAATAATTGTACCTCAGTAGTTAAAAAACACCACGACCAAACATGGAAAAAGACCACCCACACCAGTTCCTATGATGCAGAATTAGCATTACTTGGCTGTGATTGTGCATGGTTATGCATTAACAGCTCAATGCTTTGACACGCTCCTTCTGAGAAGCTGTGCGCTCTGGCTGGGAGGCGCGCTGGAGTGGCCGACACAGGGATTAACAAGAGCGGGGGATATAAAGGCAGCGTTACAAGGACCATGATACCTGTAGAGCACTTATGAACGGAGCCTTGCTTAAAAGTGACTGCTGTACAATTTTGTGCTGGTTTCTGCTCCCCTACGCTGTTCCCCAGAATAAAAGGACTTGTGAAAGGCAGTAGAGCAACAGCTCAGCGAAGGACCTTCGGAAGCTGTACAATTCCACTTCTGTGAGGTGAGGTATAATTCTGAGAATGGGTCCTTGTGTTCTGCATCTTCAGTAGCTCCTCTCACCGGCACAGCTCTCGTATGCCTAGTCGAGCTTCTCTCTCTCTGCGCCCTCCTCCAGTGGCTGTCATCATCGTGACATGCTGCTTCGAAAACCCTCTGTCAGCCATCCAATGGCTCATTCTGGCTCTTAGCTGTGGATGAGGCAGGGACATGCCGGCCAGGATGAAGAGAGTTAAACTGTGTTGGTGATTTTCATCACTAAACTAGAGACAGTGGAAGTAAGCCCAGGGCACCTGGATGTATTCCTGCCAAAGGGAGATGGAGATATTAACCCATGGAGAACAGTACGGTTAACCTTGACGGTGAGAGGGTTGGATGGCTTCTCAACACCTCAGTGGCTTCTTTTTGTTCAACAGTGCCCCTAAAGTGAGAGCTTTGGCTGCAAAGGAGAACTGGTTAAGGTCTGTAAAATTTAGTGGTGGCAGAAGAGGAGCTTGTTCGTCGATTGTTGCCAACCAGCACCATGGCTGACTCTCACTTTTCTGGCTCTGTAGGAATCTACAACAGCAGCTCTCCCACCACCGGCGCCTGGAACATCACTGGCAGTGGCCCGTGGTTGTTGGCCTTCATGCTGACTGTCATCATCCTCATGACAGTCTGTGGCAACATGTTGCTTATCGCTTTGGTGTTTGCCCATCGCTCTTTGCGTTGCACCTCAAACTGCTTCCTGGTGTCTCTGTTCCTGTCTGACCTTATGGTGGCACTGGTGGTCATGCCACCAGCCATGCTCAACGTGCTGTGTGGGGCCTGGGTGCTGTGGCCCGCCTTTTGCCCGATTTGGCTTTGCTTTGACGTCATGTGCTGTAGTGCGTCTATCCTCAACCTGTGTGTGATCAGCCTGGACCGTTACATCTTCATCATCTCGCCGCTTCGCTACAAGCAGAGGATGACCCCACCTCGGGCATTGCTCCTGGTAGGAGCTGCTTGGGGGTTGGCAGCATTGACTTCCTTCCTGCCCATTAAGATGAAATGGCACAGCTTAGGCCACTGGAGTGGACACTCATCAGTTCCTGGAATCAGCAGTAGCAACATCAGTTCTTACTCTGACACACTGTACCCAGAATCCTACTTTCAGCTGTCACCATCAGGAGGCCTTTCCTTCCAGTGCCGCCTGCAGGTCACCCTGCCCTTTGCCCTGGTGGCATCTGTGCTCACATTCTTTTTGCCCTCTAGTGCCATTTGCTTCACCTACTGTCGGATACTTCTGGCGGCGCGGAGGCAGGCAAAGAGGGTCGCAGCACTGAGCCACCCACCACACCCGCACCCCTCGCTCGGGGAACCTTCCAGGCCTCCTTCACCTGGGGTTGCAGCAGGGCAAGCTCAGCAGGACGGAGATGACTGCAGTCACCAGGAGCCTCCTGTGTCACAAAATGTACCGGTAAGGAAGAGAGACCAAACTGTAAAAAAAACAAAAGCCAGGGCAGATGCTGTATATGCTATGATTGGTGACCAATATATTGAATAAAACACTGAACAATTTCTATGTGAAAGCCAAACTGAAATAGAGGAGTGGCCTTTAAATAGAGCAGACTTTAATGAGAGTTGAAAAGATTGATTCTGTGAGTGGAGAAGGTAGCACAAAGATAATAACCAAATTACAGTTGTCCATTTATTGTAAGAGTTCTCAAGCTTGTCTTTTCCTTGACATTTTTAAGGTTTTGCATAATACTGTTCACACCTACTTCTCATGCCATTACTGTAAAATGCAAATGATACTGTTGAAATCCACTCTGAAGTTTAATATCATCTAAGTGCAGCAATTATAAACCTGGCTGGAGTATGTTGAATGATTATAGACCACTATAATGTAAAATGTAAAAGAAGAATTCAAGAATGCTGTTTTTTTCCCCCCGCATTTTATTCTTTCTGAGACCTAAGATTTGAGTCTAGACCCCCTTGACTGTCCTGATGTGTTTAATTATAAAAGTGCCTTGCAGTTGACCTAGTTTGTATATCTGAAAGTGTGGTGTGGCTGACTTGGAACCAAACAGTTTTGGTACTTCGTGCCAACTACTTTGTGTTCAACAATGCAGAGTTGTTGTGGTCAACCAATAAAGAAAGCAGTAATTTTTGGAGATCAAGTGTATGTACCATTTAATAGTGTAGATCTGTGTCGTGACAGTGCAGTAGGATGAGCCTCTTTCAATGAAAAGGACCATGTGGAGGTTTAGTGATTAAACAAAGTCTGTTGACATAGCAAATACCCTGCAGTATTGTTATTAAATGTAGACGATGCCATTGAACATTTAAAAATGATTTTACTTTTCATGAATTTCAAACTTTAGTCTTCATTATCAGGCTATTATGATGTAGAAATAACTGCTAGTAGATAATGTAGAGCTAAAATTAACTTAATTTAATTATAATAATACTAATATTAACTTAAAGCCCTGAATGTATGAAAAGTAGAGATCCAGTGAAAAGAGAAGAGATGTAAAACCTGCCCAGAAATCTAGGAGAAAAATAGAGACCTTGTCAGATATGTTGCCCCCGTCTGTAAGGATCACAGCCACATAGTCTGTCACATTTGCCGGCAGTAAAAAAAAAAAACACACACACACACACACACACACACACACACCCCCCACACACACACACACACACACACACACACACACACACACACACACACACACACACACACACACACACACACACACACACTCATGCACACCAGAACAGTCAATGCTGAATTAAAAAATCTAAAAATCTGCTCAAAAAATCTGGTAACTGGTAATTCTTTGATTCATCATAAATATTCTGTGTCAGCTTGTACCAACAAATGAATCTGACACTATGGGTAATATTCAGACTTCTTATGGATGCACCATCAAATGTATTTTCTACAATTAAGCCTGACACATTTGGTTTTCTTTGGGGTTTTCATGAGCTCGGCTAAAATGTAAAATCTAACTCTGTCGGTTTCAGCAGTGTTTTTCAGCACAACCTGAGTTTATAATGAACGGCCCACTGGTCAATGAAGTTTAAGATGTCATAACATTATATTTTCTTTTACCATAAATAAAATAAATAAAATATATTCTTGTGAAATGGAAAAGAAACATTAAAGGTCCAGTGTGTAACATTTAGGTGGATTCATTATATGGAATATAATATTCATAGGTACGTTTTCATTCGTGTATAATAACCCAAATATAAGAATCATTGACTTTTCATTACATTAGAATGAGTCGTTTTTACATACAGACACTGCTGGTCACATGGAGTCCGCCATGTTCAACCGCCATGTTTCTACAGTAGCCCAGTACGGACAAACCAAACACTGGCTGTAGATAGGACCTTTCGTGTTTTCCATTTACCGTAGTTTCTTCTACACACTCCCCAGCCTGTTCTCCTACCCAGGTTGTAATGACAACTTGAACGGTGTTCAGTTAGTTCCAATCTAAAAAATGCACTGTTAGATGCCACTAAATCCTACACACTGGTCCTTTAAACATATGTATTTTATCTAAGTTTTAAAGCAATATTTTCTGGAAATGCACTTACAGAGAATTAGATGAAAAGATCAAGACCACTCTCATGTTTGTGTGTTAACTATGGAGCTACAGGCAGGAGGCGAACAGCTTAGCTCGGTATAAAGACTGGAAACAGGGGGAAACAGCTAGCTTGGCTCTGTCAAAAGTTTAAAAAAAAGAAACACCTCTAAAGCTAACAAATGAATCTGGTTTATTTAATCGATACACAAATGTAAATGTAAAAACATGCACTAATTAAATGCATAAAGGAAGTCAAAATGAATTAAAATAATGTCATTTGCTTGTCAGAGAGGCCATATACTTTTCCAAAATACCAAGGATAGGGATTTACATTGTGTCTATAATTCTAGGATTAACTATTTCTATTGTTCTCTACTGTCCGCAGCCATCAGTGAACAGTGAGCGTCGTCTGGCTCACAGACAGGGTCGGAGGGCACTGAAGGCCAGTCTGACCCTGGGAGTCCTCCTGGGACTCTTCTTCAGTGCTTGGCTACCCTTTTTCATCACCAACATGGCTCAGGTCAGTAGAGGAACCAAACACTGACTCTACCACGGATATAACACAGACATTTTGTCAATAAGGATAAAAACTACAGGTGTATATGAATGTTCATGTGATATGTCAAACAAGTCATGGACGTGAGATACATGATCAGATGAGCTTGGATGGTTGCCTTCACTTATATGCACATACATTCTTTAATATAAAGATTTAAACTATCTCCAAAAAGTCAGAGGTTGTTAGCTCTCCTATTCCATAACCTATTATCTGTGACTCAGAGGCTTTTCTTGTCCGTTTGGTCACAAATGTATGTGTGATGGGAACTAAAACCGTGTGAGATAAATTCAAACGAAAAAAAGAAAAACACTTGGATACCAGTCTATTTTTGTATTGGCCAGCTTTGGCGTCACAGCCTTGCCAAGCTATCCAACGAGGAGATAGATTGGCATTTCAGCTTCGTGTGGCTGACTCATTCCAAAACCCAGAGAACAACACACCAAAAGACCCTTTATAATTGGTATTCTTTTTAAGTTGTTGATTTGGATTTGATTAGGTTTGAGCACACGCACTCACTGCTAAGCAAACAAACATCGGTGGCCACAAAAAGCTCGGCGAGAGCAAATGGATGTCAAAAACAGCTTAATCTAAATTGGTAATGACACTTGTCCTGTTTTTCAAGCTTTCAATGATCCAGTCATTTTGATTTCCCATCTGTGCCCTCTCGCTTCTCCCCTGCATAACATAGAGCACAGAGACTTGACTGTGTCTGCTTTCTCTTTCCTTTTCACACTCAATGTGGTGTGTGAAATGCACCCCTCCTTTCTGTCCTATTCCCACCGCCTCCCCGTCTCATCTTGATAGTATTGGAAGCTCTCCTCTAACAGCTGTCTCCTCCTTCACCGTCCTTCTCTGAACCTAGTGGTTATATGTTCAACATCACTGTTTTCAACAATCAGACGCAAATGTATCTGCAAGTTCTATTCACGGAAAATTAGTGATGATGTTCCATAAGAAGGAGTGATGGACAACCTATGAGGCTGGTGAGAAAGAATTTTTTTTGGATGATTACAGGCTCAAAAAGCACAGGGAAGGTACATAAATATTCAAAATTAATCAAAAACAAACCAAGGGTACATAAATGTGTGAATGAATGAATCTATTTAAGTCATTTCCTTATGTGTAACTGTTTTTTGATCATTTCCCAACTCAGCTACTTGAATTTTATGGTGGCCCAAAAATGGAAATGGAAAGTAAATAATGATAAAAAAAAATGTGTGCAATAAATTATAAATAAATGTGTACAGCTAAAAATATGTTGCAAAAAGGCATATTGCCCATTCAAGTTATTTTTATATTTATTCTTTATTTTCAGGTTCATATCTACATTTATTTATATCCAAGTTTTTCCATAACTTGTTTTTTATAGAAATTAATAAATATTAACTATTTTGGCAAAAGGATAAATACATTAAACAACAATACATAAATAGACTGTACTCATTTGTATTTGAAGGACCAGTGTGTAGGGTCCAGTGGCATCTATAGGTGAAGTTGCACATTGCAACACTTTGAATACCACTCACCTTCCAAGTGTGTAGGAGAAACGTCAGTGGCTGCGGAACTGGCGAAAAACAAGCCCTGTGTTCGGTTTGTCCGTTCTGGGCTACTGTAGAAACATGCCGGTTAAAAATGTTGGCCTCCGTTGAAAAGGACCTACTCTCTCTGTAGATAAAAACGGCTGATTTCAAGGTTAAAAAAACCCCAAAACCATTCTCATTTTCAGGTAACTATACACTATGGAAAACATACCTATAAATATTATTTTCCATTTCTGCCAATAGATCCTCTAAATGTTACACACTGGACCTTTATAAATATGTGTATGTGTGTGTATTGCATTGCCCAACAGTGCTATAGTGCTACTATGGGGTCAAAAAAGGGTGCCTTTCAGATTATGTATTTATTTCTATGCCCATTTTTTCTATTTATTTCCTCATTTAGTCTTATCCTGCCTTAATGCCTGTGATATTTGTCACTGTCTTCATTCAGGCAGTGTGTGAGTGCGTCCCCCTCGCGCTCTTTGACGCCATCACCTGGCTGGGCTATTGCAACAGCACAATGAACCCCATCATCTACCCGCTGTTCATGAGAGACTTCAAGCGAGCTCTGGGGAAGCTCTTGCCCTGCTGTTTCTCGCGGTCAACCAGAAGACCCTCTCCGGTGCTCTCCCTCTCTCTCCGCAACTCAGGGGAGCCTAACCTCGCCAGCAACCCCCCCTCTCCCCTGGCCTCTGACCCCACTCACCCCCCCGCCACTGCCACCGATGCCGTCAACCTGCTGGACGCTGAGCACGCTGGCATCGAGTTGCCTCTGCTTCTGCCCAATCAGGTCGACACCCTGGACTGAATAGCAATGATGGAAATATGGATTTACTTGCAGTTGAGAGGCTTAGGCCTTAGATAAAATAAAAAAGAATCAAATTTGAAATTCATTATTTTTATGGTCACAGAAAAAATGTCTACAAACGCAAAATCAGCTCCAACCTTGCTTGAATTAAGTGTTTCTTTCCAGTTAAGAAATGAGGTTGAAGAAAGCAATGCATTACCCCAACAAATCTCCCATTATCAGCGGCCATACATTGTAACTTAGCTCTTGGTAAACTCCGCAGACAGCAGCTCTTCACATTGGTATGGGTGGAATCGAGAATAGAAAGGCCTTGAAGAAAACACATTCACTGAGCTGCCCCCGGCCTTGTGGAAATCAAATTGCTGTGATAATATCCATAGCAACCAAGCCAGCGGATGAGAATTAGAAGGGCGAGAAGAACAGAGATATCACCTATTTGGTAGCATCCTCTAAAAGCTGCAAAACACAATATTATATATACAGCTATTTAATCTCACAGTGAGATCAGAAAATAAATGACACTATTTACAGTTTGTAAAAAAATCTGTCATTTACAAAACTCTAAAAATTGTTATTAAATTAAGTCGACAGTCTCAAAACACCATTCTGCGGTCAAACCAAGCGGTTAATTCAGGGGGCTTTTCACTTAAGGCTGCCATATGTGTGCATTGTGATTGCCGTCTCTGGTGTGTCAGTGTGTTGAGAATGGAATTAATGTTTTCTCCGACAAAGCTTCGACGCTAAAAAAAAAAAAACTTGAGAAGACGAGATTTTACAGGGAAGCAGGTCCTGTAACATGCTCTTTACAAGTTTGGCCGCCTTTGTTTGTGTGTGTGTGCTCTACAGTCCAGTGTGTATCATCCCAGCTCCATGATACGTGTTCATTATCAGCCTCCTCCACACTGTCACACGGGGCATTTAAAGCAGAGGTCGTGCCTTCATTAGTGCCGTTTTCCTCCGAAGTAAGCGGTAAATTGTCCCTGACTCCGATATGACTCTCTGATTCTGTATCGTTTAAGTCCAGCAGGTCTGAAATATCAGGGATATCCCAACCGTCACCCATCTCCTCTGTCTCTGCCACATCTTTCATGTATCCACTCTCTTCTGTACGAGCCTCCTCGGCCTGGTTTTGTGTCTCAGTCGCTTGTTGCTCATCGGGGTTTTGGTCAGGGATGTCCGCTGTCTTTGTAACAGGCTGAGGAAGGGCAAAAGAGGCACCTGGGACTTCTTTGGTGGGAACTCCTACTGCCACCAAGATGGTGTCCATCTGCCGCATGTAGTCTAAGTGACCTTTCACCTGGGAAGCAGGAACATGGTTACGTCTCTGACTAAAAACGACACATATTTCCTTGTAAATGACACTGTGTAATTTCAGTTTTTTAAAGATAACTACTTTGTACAAATCTGTCCTTTTCATATTTGTCAAAGTTTCCTACTCCTCACATTATATGACCAGATATATAGCGTATGGTGCTTCAGACGTCAAGTATCTTTTTACTCTTTTTTTTTTAAATGTTCAGTTGAGTGAAATTTTTACTTTACCTGGTTAAACAAAATAACTACCATAAGTGTGACGTTTCATGTGGAATGATGTTGATTTACAAGGGTTGCAGAAAGGCATTGCTGTGAACTGAAACAGACCAGCAGGGGCCTTATTCTTTTCTTAACTTTCAATTTTATTTAAACAATACAACTGTCTTTTGAAATGCTAATAAAAATTCTGTATTTAATAACACTGCATTACAAAAATGATATCTCATAACAGTTTATTCGGGGGTCGCTCATCGTGATGATCACACAAAAAACTACCACCAGGCTCTACAGTGTGTTTCTACGTCTTCCAGCTCACTGTTTTGGTTTAACCGCCTGCAACTTAACTGTTCAGTCTCATCGCTCTCATTACCCTCGTTTACAGCAGCAACAGGCAGCCATTGACAGTGAAAAAGCTCTGCTAGGCCCTCTGTAAACTACCTGCTCAGCACCAAACAGCAGACAGACACAGTTGGAGACTAACTGGTGAACACAGTGGAGCATTTAGCAGCTTAAGTAAATGACTGACTATTTCCCAGAAACACATCTCCAAATGAATGCTAATGTCACTCTGTATCTGCTGGATGTGTAAATGGGCAACTGTTTGCGAACATCATGTCTGCCATAAAAATTGACATGGTGATAATAAGTCAGTGTTGTGTTTACAGCTTGTTACACTGGTCCAAGTGGCCCATCATTTTTCCCCTTTTTTAAATCAATTAATACTTAAGGGACACAGTAAGCTTCATAGTGAAGAAAGACACTACAGTCAAGAACAAACCAATGACAGAGATTATTGCAGTTGTGGACCACAGCCAATAAAAACTGAAAAAGTATAGCAAATGGACACTCTCTGAAATCAGTAACTATTAAACCAGAGAGAAAACATTACTGACTGAATGACTTCATGACCAACAGAGACATGAATATGGAAGACTAGCTGCACACACTGTACATTTTGGAGAGGATGTTGCGAGCAGTGTCATGTATGGTTGTGTGGTTCTCATCAATGAGTCAAGGACCACTTCCTGTATATTATTTTACGACTCTTTTCTAACACAGTGCTTCACAAACTGAGTGGTTTGTAGGGGGTCCCCACCAAAAGGAGGAAAATATTTTACATTGTATCGTGTTTTGGAAGTTGGAACAAGGTAAAAATAGGGTTGGCCGTTTTGATTGACAGTAATTAATATGATTCTAGTCTGATCCTGGATTGACTATGAAGACTTCATTATCTTCAAATCTAAAATAAAAAAATCCTGGGGGTCCTCAACATAAAAAAGTTTGGCAACTCCAGATTTTACAACCAAATGTGACATTTATATGCTCGAAAAGTGTCTATTGGAGGCGACTGCTTCATGTGGCTTTTCTTGAAAGGTGAAAGAATAAATAATCTTCTGCTCATGTGTACCTGAAAAACTACTTGTTAAGGAAAAAAATTGTGGTCCTAAATTTAAATAGAAGCTTTGACTCACCACGGAGGAAAGATCCACATTGATTATACGCCGATCCTGGATGTTGATTGGCTGTAGCCCAGCAACACACAGTTGTGCAGATGAACTCCGGTACAAGAACCCCAGGAGCCAGTCCCCTCTGATAGGTGGATAGTTCACAAGGTCATTTGCAATACTTAAAACACAAATCAAGACCATACATTCTGAATCCACTGCAACCACAATATGGGACCTCAAATACACAATGAGTATATCAAAACTATAAGGCAGCTGTAAGCATTTACTGCATTTACCCTAAATACATACTGCAGGATAGAGCCTTGTCTGATTACCTGCAGTAGCCGTTCACTATTCTTCCAGCGACTACCTTGGTCATTCTCTCCCAGGCCTTTTCAGAGCCATCCACAGGGGCCCCCAAGAGGACTACATCCTCCACTACGCCTTCACTACCTGAGGAATCACAAAAACAAAAAAAGATCGACAATGAAACTGAACTAGGTTAATTATGCTTTGATTACACAAGTTATAACCACATTTAAATGCTTATTATTTAGGCCCACCCTAACAATTCTACTCTGCTCTGCTCCACCAGTGCCTTTGCAGAAAAGACGAGGATTTTAAAAGTCACAACTTCAGAACTGTCTTATGTAGGACGTTTTGAAAATCAAACTGAGTCACTGCAAGAAAATGTGGATGTGAATCAAATTCCAATGCATAATCATAATATGGTCTATCAATAGAGAGGTGTTGATACCTTGGTCATTGGCAAGCTCCTGTAGACAGTAGTAGATAACTCTGGCCCCAAGACTGAATCCTATGAGACTGACAGGCCGCTTCCCCTTCAAATACAGAAAGAAAGAAAAGAGTTGCACAATTCTGAAGACGCTTTCATCTTCCTTGTGTGTATTTCAGGTTAATAAATATGGCATTTAATTTAAAGTTTGGTTCTTTAATTCTACAAATACAAAGAACAGAAACATGTTTGAAGTTGAACTAATTAAATTAATAATGTACACACATAATATAAAACTAACCCTTCCAGAGCGACAGCTGACACAGTACTGTGGTTCACTACAGTAAAATGTGTCTTAACAGAGGTAAGAGGCAGTACAATACCTGCTGTCTGCTTCTCAAAACCTGGGCCAGGTGTTTCCCCACCTCAGCCGAGCGGTTCAGACAAACAGACCAAGGGTTGTCAATGACGCTGGCTGCTGCCAGCAACGATGCAGGCCACGTCAGAGCCGCCACGATGCCTGGACAGTGTGACGGTGTAAGAGACATGGGTCAATGCAACAAAGGTTAGATAAGACTCCTTTTTACATCCCATGTGTAAAGTTCAGAACAGACTATATTTCCCCAGAAGCTCAGACACTCCTGTATCCACTGAACTACATAACCATCCTACTACCTGAGAGCACTGTGTACTTGAGTGCTTCTTGGGCCACCATGCTGACCAGCCCATCCAACAGAGAGGCCATGGCTGAGCCGAGGTCTCTGAGGAAGCGTGACTCCCACACCAGGCAATACTGTTCCCCGCACTCGCCCAGGCTGCACCACGGGGCCTGGAACGAACCTGGAAGACAGCAGTTGTGCTTTTATGTAGGCAAACGACTAAGCAGCACTTGTAAGTGAAGTGTTTTTTGAGCCATTGTACTTGAAGGGGGTACTAAGCTTGTAACGGAGTGTATTTTTTAGTGGGGGAAGAGAGCTGCATGGTTTTATGTAAGTGGTTTGTTTGCATGCTGTCATGTGGACACTCTGCTGGTATAGTTTCAGAAAATTATGTGCAGACCTTTGCTCAATTTTACCACAGTCATCAAATGATTTTCTTAAACTGTTGGATTCCTGTTGACCAGCATGGAGAAAGTAGGGTTTTCAAAATAAAAGCCCCTAGATAGAAACAAGAGCTTGTAGGGTGACATTGGAGAAGGCTCCAATTTTCAAAATAAAAACCCCCAAAACAGGAACTTACAGTAGACTAAATGAGCCCTTAAGACAAAAAAAAAGTTTCTTTACACACAAACACACACATGCAACTCAGCTCCTGCAAGTACATGGCAGTGTTTATAGGGCTCAGCTGATGGTTTACGTTATTCCAACTAAAGTCACTTAAATGACACCTCAACTCCTTCTCCATACTTTTAAGCTCATTAAAGTCCTTACACAATAATTCTTATTTTAACAGCTTTCATCGCTTACACTAAAATTCACTCCCTTTATCTCTTTCCTACTATTCCAACTCTGCATTGCAGTTTAACTCCCAGCTGTTCATCAAGCAATACAGGTCAGTGTCAGCTTCTCAGCAGCCAGCAATCCCCCTGCGATTTCTATAGAAATTATCTAGTATATAATGAACAATGGAATCGGCCTAGCTGAGCCCTTAAACCTCACACTGAACCTTTAATGAATTAAAGATTGTGTAACATTGGCTATGTTTGCTAATCTAGTATTTGGTGAAGTTTCCCTTGGGCATGTGGACGTGATGGCCCTGGCACTGAAATGGTAAAAAAAACCTGATCACGACTGTAATTTATTCAGTGCTCTGTAAAGTGAACTATGCAGGCTTAGCTGTTATGGTAAAGACAGCTATTGGAAGATAAAATTATTTGCTCTGACTTCATTACACACATTGTACGTGTCCAATGTAGTTGTAGGATTAAATCCAATTGTTATACCATAATGTCAAAAGATTTCCTACCTTGTTATTTTATTCATGAAAATGTTCTCATTTCAATTTTACAGAAAACGTACTACACTATGATAAACTGAATATGGATATTGCAATGTAAAATGACATATACTATGACAGAGGATTCATATTGTCCAAATTGTAGGTGGTTGTAGTGAGACAGTAGAAGACATACTTACTGTATTTACCACTGCAGAGCCAACCTGTCACTGCGATGGTCAGGTGAAGATGCTTTCCGGAGCTCAGTGGCAGGAATTCAAATTCCTCTATTGCCCCAACACACTTATTCATCTTATAACCTGGAAAATCACGGTATGAAAAAATGAAGTAATGGTAGAGCAAAAATCATGCAGAAGATAAGAAAAGCTACACACATAAAAACACCACAAAAACATGAATTTATGAAGTTCAGTCAAAATTCGAATGATAACTTCTTTACGCACACAATCACGTGTCATCCACGCACACTCACCAGTCAATCCAGCTCCTGCAGCTCCAAACAGGGAGGCCATGATTGCAATGCCAGTGGCTGAGCCCAGAGCAGCAGCCCCTCCTGCCCCCAGCACAGCACTGGCCCCTGCTGCCACGAAGGGGGCTGCCAGCCCACCTGTCACACCTGGCAAAGGCACAAAGAGTGCAGTCAGCACAGAGAAAGAGCTGCCAGTATCTGTAAGGTGATGCATTTCAGAGAAAAGTTAAGTCTACAGAAGGAGAAACAGAACTCTTCATAGATTATTCTGATTGTCTGCACGGTCGATGGTGATTGAATTATCAGCTGATTACCTCATCAGTTGAAGTCTATGCATCTACATAAGATAACAGATGTTTTAAATGTCTATTTAAGGTTTTCAAAAGCACTTGAAGCAGGAATAATTACCAATCACAGTTCCTCCGCCTACGGTGGCAAGACCAATGAGGAGGTAGCGTCGTAACTTTCGCCCTCTTTCTCTCTTCAGCCGCCGGGAGGACTCCTCTCTGATGGAGATACATTCAGACAGATGATCTGTATAAGTTGAAATATTCACTAGCTCTAAAAATAAAAATGTCAAATGACTCTTCTGGTGCATTAAAGATGCCAGTGTTGTTTCAACAGTCAGACACACACAAGATTCAGCAAAAAGATTTTAAGCCAGAACATTTCGTATTTTTAATTAATTGAGGTTTAAGGTTTAGAACAAACCAAACTGACATTTCCTATTAGTGGGTTTTCAAAAGGCACCATTTAAACATTGCTACTGACTCAGTCACAGTCAATCATCTATCCTTCCACCTAACCATAACTTACTCGCTCTCCTCTCCTCCTTCCCTCAGCTTCTCTCCCAGTGTTTCCTCAAACTCCTCCAGCTGCTGTTGAACGACTCGCAACAGACAGCTGACATGACGGATGAGAACCCTCGCTCTGGCATCATACTGGCCTGAGTACACGACAGACCATGGAAGTTATAAAGTAACAAGCTCATAGGAATTTACAGCAACTCAAGGTCGGAATAATTCATGAAGGGATTCTTACCGTCTTTCACAGAAAAAGACACCAGATCCTGAAATACAAGGTGACAGCTGGGTTATAACAGGCGCATTTGTAGAAATCCAGACAAAATTAGTGCAACGCAACTGAATTAGTGTTGTTAAAAACAAAGCAAAAAAGCGTATTTGTTGTATTAGCATAATCATAACAATCCTATCAAACCCCCCAAATCATTTTGAATTAAATAACATTTGGGATTCTTATTATTTTACTTTGCATATTTCTGTAGTTATTGTTCATTTATTGTAAAAAAAAAACTGACTGACTGAACAACAACCCATTTACACTTTCCTAATCATATTCCTATTTGTTGTTGCAATAATCCAATTTCCCATAGGGAGCATTACAGTGTAATGCCATTGCATCCTCTATTAGAGTGACAAACACCTGTATGATGGGGGTGGCCCCAGCAGCCAGCAGCGGTTCGGCGTGTAGGATGGAGAGGAAGGTGTCGGAGCCCTCGAAGCCCAGGCCTGACAGGAAAGCCCCCATAACTGGCATCACTGACTCATCCAGGTCCAGCCAGCGGACCAAGCTCTGCAGATACTGCTCCCTGAACACTCTGAGAAACAAACAACAACTTATCTCCTCAAGTCGAGTAACAGTTCAGTTAAAGCTTTATTATTCACAGTTCAGCTAGATGGTTGTTAATCGAAGCGGTTATTCGCAAGTGGAAGCATTCAGAAATGTTTTATTTAATAAATTAATAAAAGGTGAGTCCTATTTCTTGGAGGTTCTAACCAGCTACTATCATTTAACATCAAACACCCACATTTTTTTTTTTTATGTCTAAGGTCCCCTTCTCACCCACTTTTATTGGACCTTGGTGGAGGACCACATGCACACCCGCATCTGCAAGTCCACATATGATTTTCCAGTTTTTAACATTATGAAGAGCCTAGATCAATTTATCTAGAAAACATATGTAATAAAAAAATAATCAAATCAAAGGTGCATTCAGGACCAATATCGCCTCATGTGTGTGCGTATGTCTGATAATTAATCACACTGGCCAAATATTCATAACTTATCACTCACGTATCCCTTAAATAACATGTTAGATTGAATTAGTCTAAAAACTGAAGCAAATACTCTTCAACCCAAGGACACACACATAATGTCACGATCCCCATGGCTCTGTCACCTGTTATCAGGTCCAGCAAACAACTGTCCCAGAGAGACACCACACAGAGCAGCATAAGCAAAGCGGCTCTGTTCACTCATCTGCCTGCTGATCATCTCCTCTGGGCTTCGATCACGTGGGGCATCTTGTGTTGATCCTGCTCCCCCTGGGTCTAAGGTGATAAAAGCTTAATTATTAACTTAAAGGTAGCAGTTTCATTCAGGCACATCGTGGAGGAATCCCAACACAAGTGACACATTTAAACACATTAAATACACATTCATCATAGGTGTGTACAATGAGTAAGAACGTTGTGGTTTTATTTTAAACGCTGTTTGGTGGATCGACTACGAGCCGAATTTAACAGAAGACCCCACTGATCGATATGAGGTCTTATATGTCATACTCCATAAGTTATGTTAAGGTGACCTATGAGAAATGTTTTTGAGCGTATTTTCCTTTGACGTTTCGTTCTAGCCTTGCAGATATCTAGGAGAAACTAGGTTACATGGAGTCTAACTTTATGCTTCTGTGTGTCTCCGATGAACTGACCTGAATTTAACATACAGAGGCTGCTAAAATGTGTGTGTGACCCACATGCCTTTTCAACAGTCATGTTAGCTCGTTATAACTCAAAATAAAGTGTGCCAGAGTCACTTTACTTTAACAACACACAACACTTGGCGTTAGCTGCTAAACACAGCTGGCTACTCAGTGTGAACAGTGGCAGTGCTTCCTCGGGAAGCTAACGGTTCTGTGGTAACTTCTCACAACGTCGTCAATTTCAATAACTTACTCTACTACCACACTAAGGGGGTCAAAAAACAATTTTTACATGATACCTGGAGTAAAATTGGTTTCCGTACTGCTCTGTTTTTCCTCCATGGCCACAGATGTCACAACTCTGTAGACTGAACTTTTGTTGCCTTCACGTGTTCCTCCGGAGCTCTGACATCTAATTACACGTTAATACGACAGTCACACTTTTAAACGCCTTTCATGGTTAATATTCCCCAAAGCCACCAGTGCAACAAAAACATTTCTTGTGGATATTTGAGTGTTATATATGAACCCGCAAATTGCTACTGTGTGCTGGACTGATACAGATGAAGTGGAGCATTGTACATTAGAAACACGTTTGATAACATGATTTACTATAGATATAGATATGTTGTATACATCGCTGTTAGCACCAAACAATATTAAAAGTTCTACAATTCGGCTTCCAATGTAACCATAAAAAACTTTTTGGAGTCATTTAAACTGTGATTCAGAATCTAATGCTAACATTTTCGACTGTAATTGAAAGCATCATTGTGTTCAAGTTGTGAGTGACGTAACATGCGTTCCACGTACGTTTGGAATAGGACAGGGGTCTATTCACGACTGAAACGTTTTAGAAAGTTTCTTAATTGATTTTAAGTTAATCAATTACACATCTTTAGGCCAGGAATAAGCAGTTATGTGCTACGGGGGCCTAAACGAGACACTGCAGCAGCTGGTTTCATTAGTACTTCCAACATATAGGAGGAACTAACCAGTGAAATCCCCTACATCAGAGCTAGTACATCTACTGGCCAGTAGGTGTGAGTGTAACATGTATTTTCTCGCCACATATTATTCTTCTGCAGTTCTTGCTGCACAACCCAAATTAGAGCAAATGTTATTGTTAGTCTCTTCAATTAGTTGAGTGCTTACTCTTTTCATAATGTAGATTATTCTAAAATGTGGCAAAAAATCCCAGTCAGACTGAGTAGAGCAGTAGTATTTTTGCCTTCTATTCACACATATTTCAATTTAAGTTGTTCCAAGGTCCATCTATGACTGTCTGCCTCCAGAAAAAAAGCTTTCTCTCAGATTCTCAATGACAGTAGGCTACATGAGTATGAGGACGGTTGCCTGCCAACCACTCAAGGAAACTGCTTCATTCAAGGACGTGGTTATGGAAGCACATTGGAATCATTTGATTAGATGTTGCCAATGGCAAAGAATGCAACAGAAAACGCCATTGTTCAATGGTGTGTGGTCAATAAATGGATTTTTAACAGTGACAAGAGCTCAACAAGCATAAAGAGAAGGAACACTTAGAACAGACCAAGGCCAGTGCATCTGGAATGACGGGACTGGTGATCATGTTCATGTGCAAGAGAGATATGTCCTATGAGTCATACCGTACCATACAACTACATAGCATAGCACAGTAAAGTCTATTATAGTATAGTATAGTATAGTATAGTATAGTATAGTATAGCACTGGTTCCTAAACTGGAGGTCCCGACTCTCAATAGGGGTCGACAAAGCTTCACGGGGGGGTTGCAAGGCTTTCTTGATTTTAAGGGGTTTCAGAAAGCATTTTTTAAAATATGAATTTATCTGAGAAAACCTAAATTAAATAGTGTTTTTTAAAAAAAATAAGTTTTGATTAGAATATAATTTTAAACGTACAAAAAAATGTTACAGTTAATCAGTTGTTCTGTACTGTTATTGTTATGCATTTAATATAATATCTTTCAAATATGTTACTTATGCAGGGATTGTCAGTTTAATAATAGAACATGTACTAAATACAGTATATTGCAGTATGGTATAATAAATACAGTATAAGTAGGATTTTATAGTTAAGTATTATATATAGTAAAAGTATAATGAAGTGTGTGTAGTATTGTATGCTTAATGTAGTATATTATGGTAGGCTATAGTGTAGCAAAGTATAGTACAATATGTATTATAGTAAAATAGTACAGAAAAGCTAAATGTAGCCAGTGTAAAATAGATTTATCAACAGTAATATCTGATCGTATGAGAATATGATTATCCAAGAGTGAGGGTTAAGGGCATTTTTAGCATATAATTCATTGCATGTCAATGACTCCTTTAAGCTGTTTGTGTATCTGTGCATTTTATCCTGCTGTTTTTTGCAGAAACTCTTATTTTCTTAAACAGTACACACCACCTTTTCACATACACTCTCTGATCAGTGTTCTGTTGATCTCTGATTTCTCTTGGGTATTTTCAGACAGCTCATCTGTTCTCTTCTCCCACTCTCCTCCTATCTGCTTCATCAGTTCCAATTTATTCTATATACTTGGCACCACTCTCATTTCCCTCATGTTTTCCAGTCTGAATGATGTGCAGTGAGAGCAAGGCAAACACCGGAAAAGCATGCAAGGGCAGATTAAACTTTTACCAGGTCTTCATGTGGAGGAACTGTTAGTACAGCGTGGGTACTTTGTCAAAATAATATCCTGGCCTTGTCACAGAGGAATCTCCAAACCTGCGTGTGCTGTATTTGTCTGTCTCTGAAAGGCATCCTGTTTATACAGTCTACTGAAGAGTCTCCAGTGTATCATAAACAAGCCTTTATATGTAGCAAAGGCACAGCTTGATTACAAATGATACACGATACGGCGTCTTTATTTGGAGTCTTTTTCTTGTATAGTATGAATAATGATTTCTACGTTAAACACTGGAAGTACAACATATACAGCTAACTACTGATTTTGTACGGATACGAAGCATTGTGAGAAAGGAATTGTTGCATAGGACCTATATGAGTTCTCTTTTTACAGACATGACATTCTCAGCTTGTCTAGACTTGTAATCAGTGGAAAATAAAAGCCTGGAGTATGACTCTGAAACCCCTTAGTGATAGAAAAGATAATATGTTGATATTATAATACGATATGATAATATAAAGTGAACTCCTGTGGTACCTTGCATAAAATTATTTAAAATAATATATTTGTACACCTGTGCTTAATATCCCTGGTAAACAGAGCATACATATCTGCTTAACAATACATTGCCTTTAAAGGTCCAGTGAGTAGGATTTAGTGGCAGCGGTGTAGCTGAGGATCAAAAATCCACGAAGAAGAAACTATGTTGGCCACAAAATGCATGATGAACCCAAAGGCCCCTATCTAGATCCAGTGTTTGGTTTGTCCTTTCTGGGCTACTGTAGACACATTGCAGTTCAATATGGTGTCTGTAGATAAACACATGTCATTATAAGGCAATAAAAATCAAATTTAGGTGATCATACACTAACGAAACCTATATTTATGCACATTATATTCCATATCTGCAAATAGATCCTACTAAATGTTACACACTGGTCCTTTAAAATAACAGTTTACAATCCAAAATGTCTTGAGATGCATTATTACATTTTACCAGTATTTTACTAAACTTGTGTTTAGAGCTGCAACAATTAATCAATGAATTGATTAGTTAAATTATCAATGAATTATCTGTGACTATTTTACTAATCAATTAATCGTTTCAATAATTCTTCCAAACAAAAATGTCAAACATTCACTTGTTTCTGCTTGAGTGTTTATATGTTATATAAAAATAAATTAAATATCTTTTGGTCTGTTAGGGTTAGGGTTACTATAACTACTTGATACTTGTAGCTAACATGCTTATGCTTAATGTTTACCATCTTCAGCATCTTAGTTTGGTCTGTTAGTATGCTAATATCTAGCTTAGGCCATAGAGAACTGATGATGGCGGTAGATGAAAAGTCAGGGGATCAAGTTATTATAATTCATCTTGAGGGGGACATGTACGTGTGTAGCAAATGTTTTGGTCATGCATCCAGTAGTTGCTGAGATGTTTCAGTCCAGACCAAATTGGTGGACCAACCAACAGACAGACTGACATTTCCATCCCTAGAGCTACTCCGCTAGTGTGGCTAATAAAAAGAAACTGGGAGCGGGGAGATTGTTAAAGCTTTGACAATGTTAGGTATAAATAACTTTATACTTTTCTTTAAGAAGAAGACAAACTCTTTAACCTAACCAGCAGCCTCCTCATGTCACACATCACCCATCCATCTCCCTTAGGCTTAAACTCCTCTTTTCCTTGTACTTGAGCCATGTCACACAACCTGCCAGTGTGTGTGTGTGTGTATGTGTGTGTGCTCAGTCTTACAATGGATTACTCATTGAAAAACAGACAGACAGCCTGAGCTCATGCTAGACAAGTTCAAACACAACACCCCCGTCTCCCCCATACAATATCACTACCAGACAATGTCAGGTTTCTTCTCCTTTCTGTCACCTTGACACTCGACAGGAGGGGAGCTGAGTGAAACCAAGACAGACCGGACTGAATGACCTGTGGGCCACTTGAAGGGCGTGCTTTGTGTGCGTACTGTAAAAAGAAAGAGCAGGAAGTGAGGAGAAGATAACAGAGAGAGGCTGAAACTTTGAGCGTGTGCGGAACGAGCCTGGAAGTGAAAGGCACAGACTTAAGTGCAGAGGCATCGGATGTGGATGACAGGTGATTGTGTTAACAGGCAGGATGGGCCGGACAGCGAGGTTGTCATCTGTCTGTCATTAAAGGACGGTGGGGCGTTTATCACACCTGGTCAGGTGTTTGGGTAAAAGTTTGAGTTTCAACCCTCTTGATTTATCCTGGCCTGAAGCTCAAACAACAAGACTGGGATTTGACCAGGTGGGGAGATTGCAGCTTTTAAACAATATAGGAGGCTTTGTGTATATTCTCTTTTTATTTGTGCACTCCCTCTGTGCGAGCTGATACAAGACAGGGGGTGGTTTGCCTCACTGATAGCTTTGATATGTTGCCAGGTCCTCCCCCCAACTTAACCTGCCCTAACATATTCCACTGTCGATGCACTTGTAATTACAACACATCTCCGCTTCTCTTAACCTTCAGACATACCACAAAAGTGACTTCAGCAACCTTTTGTGCATGCACGCATCGGCCCATGTGTGCATTTATACTGTATATGCATGCATGTCTGCGTGCGCCTCTGTCAGTGTACATGTGAGGGCTTGTGTGCGTGGTAGTGTCTGTGTGTTTGTATAGCATGCAGGAGTGTTACTAAGGGTGGGAGGCAGCTGGGACTGCTGAGGAGGGAGTGTGCGGGGTGAGAAGCAATAAGAATGACAAAGGGAGGAGAGAATGGAGAATCCAGCTGCTATCCACTGAGGCCAAAACACTTTGCAGAACCAGCTGAAGAGAAGATGGTGAAAAAAAATTGGACACTGATAGGCCTGTGCATTAAATACAGTTCAGGGGAAGGTGGATTAGAGAAAGAATGGAAAGAAAATAAAGAATGAGAGTCCTTATACTGATACAAACACCCTTCAGCACAGTCCTGGATTGTGGTTGTCTGTGTGTGTGAGAAACGCCTGTTACATTCCGCCAATTGTAGCTTACCATCCTCCTTCCCACGAGCTGCACTTGGAGAACTCTGACATCGATGAGTCACCGCCACTGACCTTTCTCATGTGGTTTCTGAATAAGTGGGAGGTTAGTATTTCTCGGTTTATAGCGAAAATTAAAGTTTCTTTGAGTAGTTTTGGATGGAAGACCTCTGTTTCATACAGCAAGGGAGCACTTGGGGGCACACTGAGGCTCTGAATGGAATTTCCTTTTTGTATTGCTGAACTATAGTCAACAAAGCAGAATGCCAAATTCTCAGTTACTCTATTTAGACCGTTTTCCAGAGGACTTTAGGCTCATTAGGGGTGAAGTTTCTCACATGCCGCAGGAGTCAGACCGTACTGCGCTGTTAAAATTCGCCATAAAAGGTTTTTTTGAGTGAATCAAGGCACTCTTTACCTGAGGTGGTAGATATAATCAAATATATGAGTCAGTCGTCTTTTAAGTGGTTATCCAGCTTTCTGAGCCAATAAGATGAGTACATTTATCCACATATCTATAAATGAGATCCCATGGCCAGCCATCGACACAATATGACTTTTGTCTGAGCAGGAGTCAAGTCAGCTATAGAGAACCGCCATTGGCCCAGCTTGGCAGAACCAGAGGCAGCTTGTGACATTTTACTGTGGAAACTTGCAGTGGGTGTTGGCCTCACCAGTGTGGAGACTCACTGACGGTCGATTATTGCAAAACAGATGTTCTAACTAGCTAGATGGATCTACCCAGTTTTACTCCAGGACAGTGAGCAGACTATGGTGCTTCTGTACAAACTTAAATATACACTCTGATTTATACTGTGAAAATGTGGACTGGAACTGGACAGTTTCTTGTGTTTAAAATAACTTGTCATATTTGTTTAGGAAGAGCAAAGACAGAGTGTTTCCCTGGAAGCAGAAGGTCTTAACTTCTCGGAACACAGGGAGATATCAGCAGTTTCATCGGGGAGATGCATCCCACCATACCAACATTTTGCTCCAAATGTTTGTGTCTCAGATTAGAGCTCCTCAAATATACACTATCTTCCATAATACAGCACAAAATGTCCTGAAAGTTAAAAGTTAAGGAAATGCCTTTATTGACGCTGTTTACTTTAAAAGACTGGACCCACTGTGGACATGCAGGATGCTGATCAGAGGATGCAGGAAAGTACCACTGACGCACGACCGGAGGTGTCAGTGTTGCTCAGGAAGGCAGTGGGCACTTGGCGCACTTGTGGTATTCTGCACATCCCAGTGACGGGAAGTCCCTCCAACTTCCCTGTCTGTATTTTTAGTTTAATGACTTTTATTTATGTCTTGTGCTAAAACCCACTAGGCAGGAGGCAAAGAGGGTTCTTGGTCTTGTGTTCGGAGCTGCTTGCCTGAAAAGTCCAAATGTAAATCCTGCTAAATATTCTGTCTGTGTTTCCTCACTCCTTCCCAGCATCACTTGGATTTATCTCCCTGTTCCATCACTCTCATACCTTTTCCCTCCCCCTAATCTCTCTCTCCTTGCTTCTTCCGTCTAGCCTCTCCTTCTTCAACTTTCAATCTTTTTGATTCAGTTTTTTTTTACTGAGAGAGAGGCAGCGTTTCTGCTTTTCTTCCTCTAAATCTGCACAAAAAGCATGGTTTGCTAGAAACCAAACCTCGAATACCATAGGCTGGCAGGAAGAAGGAGAACACGCAAATATAGACCTGTGGAATTCACGTAACCACTGACAGTGGCATTCCAATACGTAGCCAAATCCTCTGCAGCCAACATTTGAATGGGTAATTACAACTAGGTTGTTATTATGGGCCAAAGTTACAAGAGTACTGTATGACAGGCTGCGTAATGAGTGTTTCAGGCCTCAACCCTTTCCAAAAGGATGGGCTGTTTTTCCTCTATTTCCATGTTATCACACCCTCAATGTTGTGATGAACAAGATGTCATAAACTCTTCCATTGCCTTGATGACATCTCACTGTTGTTGCCTCTCCACCCGTCCCTCCTACTCCCTGCACTGCTGCTGCCTTGCACCAGAGCTAAAGGTCATGTTTACGGTGCTGTTTCCCTCTGAAAGGACTTTTAGCCGTCGTTCCACCAGGAGTATAATGGTATGTGAATATGAGCAAAAACAGATTGCTGTTCAGGTTGCATAATCTGACATGCTGATTGAGGCAGTGGAGACAGTGTGCTGACATGAGTGTTGGGTGGAAACAGCTGGCGATGTCTGTGGATTTCAGCGCAATATCAAACACTAACTCGAGCCACAGTTTTGTGTGCTTGACACAGGTCAGTCAGCTGCATGTAATATGTCATTGCACAACTAAAGCAATGCTCGACACGATGAAATACACACAGAAGTGTGTTAATGTGCGGGCACATGCTTATGCAGAGTATATGCACTCATGTTCTGCGCACATGCATGTTCAGCTATTTATTGCTCTCGCACACACCAGTGCCATGTTGTTCCAGGCGGGGGTATAATGTGTGTATCTAACTGATTTACAGCTCACTGACTAGAGAACTCCCATCTGTAGTGTCGTTGACCATGGACTTCGGGGGCCGGCAAATGTGCATGAGAGAACTTGTTCAGGCCTGGAGGGGAGGAACAGAAAAACCACAGAGAAATTAATGTTGCATGTCTGTTGTGCAGTAGCAGTAGGGTGTAAATGGATCATGATTCAGCTGGGAACTTGACTTCCCAGAGTTCAATTTTAGCAACAGAGCATAAAACAAAACATTTTCAGAAACCGGACACAGACTTTAATTGTCATGGCTGCCAAAGTCGTTACTGTAAATGTGTATAAAAATGAACGAAAGGGTGACTCACGAGCCACGAGCAAAATGATGTGCTTGTACTAATATCTGGTGCTCTTTTTACACAGTTTTCCATATGGGTGATGAAATGTAGGTCAGTTGGAGCTATCACTGGTGGACTCACAGGGGACCCCCCCCACCCCATGTTGGAAAAATCATTGAAAATGTCCCATCTTGGATCCCCCTGTTGTAGATAAAACAGGATAGGTTTCCTCTATAGTGCCTTACAACTTTCTGTGCGCTGGTGTCCTTTTTTCACCCATGCACCTCAGACAGCCTGAGTCCGCCACTGGGAGCTATCATAATGCTTCACAATCACTGACTGTATTGCAGTGATAGTGTTTAGTTACTAGGTGTGTGTATTGGGAAGGGTGTGTTTATTGTGTATGTCTCACTGGAACAATAGAAGTATTTGGACACAATACGTCATGGAAGAATCCAGACCTTTCTCGCATCCTCTCACATCTATTCATTCCCTCCTACTCCTTTTGTTTCTTTTTTGTTTGTCTCACACATAATCTCATTTATAGACACACACACACACACACACACACACACACACACACACACACACACACACACACACACACACAGTATTAATTGTGTCCATGCTGAATAAGTCCTGTGTGACTCTAAACGGTCCATATCCTTAAGTTCTACATGTAAATCTTACTTTATTTTGAAAGTCTGAGTGGTTGAGAGCTCAGAAAATAGCCTACATGCAAAGCTGTTGACCATTTTCCACTCTAGGACTATGTGCTGTGCAATTTCAAAGATGCACTCCCAGTGGTTGGAGTGCTGCAAGTATTTGTGGTCTTTCTTGGTGAACCAGAAGCTCCTTATAATCTCTAGGAAAGTTTAAATTCTTGGTTTTCTTCACCACGACAAATATTCAGAAAATAAGTTTAAAGGTAAATATTACTTGCACTGTCTGAAGACTAACTCATCTTTAGTACAAAAGATATCAAGAGAGCATGGGGGTCTTTCAGCAAAGATATATTATATTTCTACAAATGTACTAATGTATGCTCTTACTCCTCTCGAAACCCCAATAGGCCTCACATTAGCCCAAACTTCCCTATGCTGTATACAATAAATGTGGTGAGTTTTTAGTGGGTTCCCCATTTATATCCCTGCTAAAAACGTAATGTGAAGACTTAAATCTAATTGTGGCTTAGATCCAAGGTGTTGACGCCTGGATGGTGAACACAGCCCTATTTACTATTCTGAGTTACTGGGGAGACTGGAGAAAGAAGGGAGGAGTGAGGTACACAAGAGAGTCAGAGGTGTCAAGGCAGAAGGAATAGCTAGAGGGAAGTTTACCTTCAAAATAAAAGCACATTTTTGTCAGCCATGTCAGAGGTGGCTTACTCTAAACACAGTGGGGTTCAGTAGATTAAGTATTCACATATGGTACTTTATTTGAGGTAGGCTTACTTATGCTTTATTTGAGTATTTACTTTATACTGGTACTGTAATATAAGTCAAAGGTTACTACTTCACCATCTTTATGGAGTTAATTTGCATGTTAAAGGTGCCCTGTGGAGTTTGTTAACCATTAGGGCCGCTATGGAGCAATGCTTTTATCAGCAGGTCCTCGTTTTGTACATTTTTGTACACACAAGGATGCTCATAGACCCTCACACATTCCTGCCAGTGGTTTCTAACCGTTCTACAGTTCTAAATGTGGCGCCAATGGCCAAGAAACGTAGCAATGCGCCAAAGAAATCAGCTTTCCAAATGTTTTATGAGGAAAAAATACATACAACAGGATTGTTAGGCCTTAAAGATACGCATATTGCACCGAATGGATGTAAACCAAAGCTATGTTTGCTAGAAAAAACATGAGCACAGAAAAAAAAAAAAATTAAATATCTTTTTAGAATATCAGTGTTGGTCCCTCTGAGGGGAAAGTCCATGCGTGTATTTTGGAAGCCCATATTGACGCTGCGTTTTTTAAAAGAAAATAAATTAGCCGGAGGAAATGAGAATTTTATTTTGAAAGTTTTGCCCGGAAAGCTTGTATTTACTTCTCGCGTGCTTGATCTTCGTGCCCACAGCGCAAGCGAGACACATTTGCATTGACGAGGAGCGCCCAGACTTTGCGCACACCGACTGAAGTTTTGAGTTTAAGTTGAACTTCCAGCGTTTCCAGTCACCGGCTGGTGGATCATGTTCAACGAGGGCGAAAGAGAAGAAGCAAAATAAAGCAGCCGACCTGGATGTGACTCATATAAATTATGCTTCTGACTATGATTTACTGACTGGGAGTGCGCTCCTCCGGGCTGTGGTGGATATATGGTTGAGTCCAGAACCCATAACATTTGTATTGTAATAAGCTTCGGTGGACCTTACTCATAACCATTATGATGGAGAGCCACATGTGTTGGACATGGATGCTGTTGTGTCTGCTCCTGCGGCCGTCGGCTGGACAGAACCCCGCACCTGAAGGAGGTAAGATGGATATGGACACCATTGATCCAGTAGAATCCACATTTATTGAAGTAAAGAAACCTGTCAGAAATCGACTTGGATGCCGAGGTTTAAAGAAAGCATAAATAAATAAATAAATAAATAATAATAAGTATAACAGTAATACAAAATAGATTAATTAAAAATAAAAATGCCTACAATTAAATAATTTTCAGCACCAATATTCACTTTAACATCATGTTGTCATCTAGTAACTTCCCACTGTGACCAAATATCTTGGTCAGTCTTTACACCATTTTTCTCCTTGTTAATATAAAGTGAGTTTAAATACTTTGTTGGCACATAATATGAGATGCAAGACTTTGCCATTAGAAAGTGATGTTGCTTCAGGAGGTTGAGGGACTGTCTGGGCTCAGGGTGGATCAGGGTGGGGCTGATATTACACCAGTGTTCTCAGTGAAATGGCGTGACTCCAAGTATTGAATTGTCAGTTGATGAAATCCCACAGCCTGAGGCAATGGTTCCCAAAACGGAGGGGGGGCACATACAGGGACCACCCAGGCGTCCTGTGGAAGGCTTCAGGTGCTCCCCATATTTCACAAAAAAAAAGAAGTGTTGAATTCACAGATTATTGTCTGGTGATGAAAACTCAGCAACAGTTTCTAAGGGGAGGACAAAGCAGTCTTCAGATCAGCTGAGAAATAGTTCCATTCTAGTTATTATTTCATTCATTAAAGTAAAAATCCAATGAGAAAGTAAGCTGGGAGCAGGAATGACAGATTTGATCTGCTGGTTTAGTTTTCCACATCTAAACTGCAATGTAAATGATGTAGTGTTCTGTCTTTATCTTACACTGATGTAGAGTTACGCTGAGACACTCCTCAGTGAGTTTATGGACTGTATACTATATACTGATATTGTCATCAGTTCTGATCTAGATTGGCATTTTGATTCACTAACACAATAAAACATGTTATCAGACGTTATCACTACGGTGCCTTCACGCCCTGCAGTAAAACTCATGACTGTGAAGTGTCTAAGAGGCTAAACTTGGTGGTGGCGACACCGCCGAGTCTGTCAGTGGCAGCGGATCTTTATGACGGTGTTAACATTGTAGTGAGTGAGATGCTGTCACTTTGCTATTTCTGTTAATAGGGATCTGATGAGACTGAACCAAGCTTAGCTTACAGTAATTGGGCTTTTTATAAGTGTGCTTGATGTTATTCTTGTCATCCTTAATAATAATAGAGCTGCCCATCACTGAAGGCCACACTCACTGACAGAGAAGGAACATGTTGCACAATGTATGGTTAATTATGTGAAATTAAAAGGTAATTAAGGATCAAGAATGGTACAGAGAAACTATGTAAAGCTATGTGACTGTTGACATGAAATGCTTAAAATTCAAATCCCTCTAATCACACCACACGCTTAAATATCCCCTCCAGATATGTAAGATGGAAAGGCATCTACTCTACTTTATTGGAAATTCCAGAATCTATGAATATGCAAATTTAGCTACAGTTTTCCTGTTAGACACAGGATGTCTCCTTCTTCACTGTAAAGTCTATTCTCAGTGCATGTGCACTGGCGGCTTCAAGTTTCTACTTCAAATGTATATAAGCTGCGTACCAGATACAAGCCCCCAGAAAGTGCTCCGGGATTTGAAGCCAATTTGACATATTGGCTGAGCAGTGTAATTACAACAATGGTGTCCGTTGATCCATTCGGTCCAATAACATTTTGAAAGCCTGGTCGAGCCACACAATTTTATCTAATTTCTTTACAGTGTGGCTTTTTTGGGTTCATGCGCCACTGAGCAGCTTTCATAGAAAGAAACATAGCACCCCTAGGACCAGGACTGACATCCAAACTATTTGTGATGTCACAAATCATGCTAGTAGCCCCCACCCCTTAAAAATCAGATTTTCAATGAGCACAGAGAAACTTTTCCACTTTCAACAGATGAATATGAAACCATCCTTCTCTGCACATACATCATTCTGCATGGTGAAGCTACAACCTTCAACTGCAGGAAAAAAAAGAAAAAATATTTTTGTGTGGACGGGGACTTTAAATTAGTTTTTTCTGGTCTTTATATTCATGCTACATTTCTGCACATCCAGCCCACAAAACCGTATATTGTTCTTGATAATATATATAACGTACCCATGTGTTCAGCAGGTTGCAAGACCTGCTTTGCTCCTGTAGTGTTTTACTGGAGCCACCTGAGGTTTTTTACGCCTCATTTTTCAACCATCACATCACTCCAGTGTTAATAGCCCACCGATAAATCTGCTTTATCGCCCGCATGATAACGTCAGGCTGCATTTAAACACGTCTTCTCTCTAGATAAACAGTGTCCAGACGTCAACGTATGGTTTTTAGATAAAGACATATACCTGCACAAAGGTAGAGGTGGGGGGAGGCACTGATACTGAGCAGCCCCCCCCCACACTTGCTCCAAAGTCCAAACAACAAGGCAGATGGAAGGAATTCTTTAGGCTGATGGAGGGAAAGGCATCAAGCGTGCACATCTGCATGTGTGTGTACATTTGGTTTGTGTATGTGTATACATGCCTCACTGCCTACTCAGCTTTCAACACCTCCGAATCTTATCAGCACCTCATCTCATGTGTTAAACATCCAGATATTTAAAAAAAAAAAAGAGTGGGCATCCAAAGAAAAAAAAAAATCCATAGGTGTCAAGGTATCTGAGTTGGTGCCAGTAATTGCAGTACTTTTAAGCCAGAGCAATCTGGAGGTCTTCCTCTCTCACTGTATCTGTTTATTTTTCTTTTCACTTTAACTCTTAAGATTTTTTAACAGTGGGCGTTTTTTCTTGGACGACTGCACAGTCTCGAGATCTGCAACCAAATATTGCTTTTAGATTGTGTCACTGTTGCCGCCGCTACTTCTTTTCTTTCTCCCTACTCTGCTCTGTATATGGCCATCCAACATTCCTCTTCGTCTCTCGCTTGGAACTGTCAGTACAACCCCCCCCCCCCCAGCCTCACTCTCCTTTTAACGCCTTTTATTTCCCTGTGTCCCACCTCCTTTCTCCACTCCCTCTCCCTCTCCCAGTAATGCCCAGCAGCTACTGTTTTCCCTCACTCTTGGCATTCACTTTTAACTTTGCTTCTGTTACGAAATGTGGAAAATTGTGGGGGGGGGGGAATCCACTCTCTGGCTCAGTGCTTATCCATCATCTACTTTTGAAGTTATCATAAAGCCGGCATCATTTTGTCATTGCTCTGTTTGTTTTGATTTATTCTAATCTTCAGTGTAATTACTTGTTTCTTACTTGCTTCTGACTCTTTGCTGCTGCTTTCATGTTGCTAATATCCCCTATAAAAGTTGAGACTGAATTGTTCCAAGAAGGTGGACGGAGAAAAGGAGGGAGATTCCAAATGTGTGTTTTTGCCAGTGAAGCATGAAAGGGGACCTGTGGAAAAACTTGTGGGAGTTACAAGGAATCATAGGGGGAGTTGTAGTTCCCACATCAGTATTAAAAGGCAGCATGTACTTATTTTGAATATCTGATGTATTGATTTACTTTTCCTCCGCAGTGCTGAACTGCTGCGAGGGTGACGTCCTCTTCTTATTGGATTCCTCAGGGAGCGTGTCGTCCTACGAGTACTCCCGCATGCTCACCTTCCTGTCCGAGCTCCTCCTCCCCTTCTCCCTAGGAGAGGACCAGGTGAGGGTAGGACTTCTGCAAGTCGGCACCCAACCACGCCTTGAGTTTGGCTTTGACACCCACAGCACCCAAAGTGGTCTCCAGGAGGCCTTGAGGAACACCAAACCTCTCAGGGGGGACACCAACACAGTGGAGGCGCTGAGAATTGCAAAGGAACGGGTGCTGAGACCCGGAGCGCCGGATGGGGCTCGGGCGGGGCTCCCAAGAGTGTTGGTGTGGTTGACTGATGGGGTGAAACCTGGTGATGTGATTGGACCAATGGCCGAGCTGCAGGAGGAGGGCGTGGCTGTGTTGGTGGTCTCCACTGGGCATGGCAACTATCTGGTGTTGAGAGAAGTGGTGACCCCGCCTGTGGAAAACCACCTGTACTTTGTGGACATTGATGATATGAGTATCATCACAGAAGACTTGCGGGACGCCATCATTGGTGAGTATAGTATGGGTTAACTGGTGAACTTTTGAGGTTTAATGTATGGAGCCTGAGGTATGCCGCAAAAATGATTATTGATTTTCTAGTGTTTAATAAAATCAAATAATAAATGATGGAATCACAAAATAAACTTTTAGATTTTCCCTTTTGTTGACTGTCAATGAAAGACCCTGATTTTAGGTTGCTTTTCTTACATATATTTAAATTAAAAAGACCCATCTTTAAATTAATCAATTATCACTCTGCAGTTCCCCTCAGCTATTTAGTATCTTTCACCTCATTGTTTTGATTTTACATTTTACATAACATTTAGGAGGATCTATTGGCAGAAATGGAATATAATATTCATTCAGATGTTTTCATTAGTGTATAATCACCTGAAAATAAGAATTGTGCTTTTAGTACCTTAGAGTGAGCTACCATCTACAGATGGATCCTCTGCTATGGAGCCTCTCATGTTTCTACAGAATGGTCAAACCAAACACTGGCTCTAGATAAGGGCTTGTGTGTTTTTTGCGAGTTTCACAGCCACCATAGTTTCTCCTACACACTTGGAACTAGAGGGTGAGACGAGAGCATTGCAATCAGCAACTACACCACTAGATGACACTAATCAATTATCACTCTGCAGTTCCCCTCAGCTGCATGGAGATGTTTTGGCATCTTTTAGCTCATTGTTTTGGTTTCACATCCCACAACTCTTTTGGTTTAATCTTTCTACTGTCAGCAACCTAGTTTCAAGCTACTTAAAGCAAAAAACTGATAAACTGACTGTACACTACCTGCTCAGCACTAAATAGCAGACAAAGCTTGCATCTTGCTGAAGAATGTTAGCTTCTGAAGAGTCAGATGTCCTCAGGTGTTGGTGGAGGCCAAAACCGAGCTAAAAGAGAGTGAATATTGGATTTAGTATATTTGCCAGGTGACCAGAAACAAATAAATGATAATATTGATCTGTGTTGACTGGATGTTTGAATAGACAACTGTATGCTAATGCATTAGCCAAAACAACGTTATGCTATCAGGTAAATTGTCAATGTTGTGTCCCCAAGAGACCCAAAAATAAATTACTGCTGTTAAAAAACTGCAAACTTAGGCTATATAATTAAACAGGTGGCAAACTCCAGACTCAGCCACCTGAATGATATCGTCTGCAGGATGTTATTGTTAACATAATTGCAGGTCAGTCCATGTCCAACACTCTTTTCTAGGATTCAATTTCATTCATGTAGCTTAAAGCTTTGAAAAATGACATTTAAATTTAACATCAACTTATCTTTCCAGAAAGAGTGTCCTGTCTACTCTGTATAACCAATCTGTGGAACTACATTTACCAAAGAAATAGTCCCTATAAACCCATGTGTTTCCTTGATAGAAACCTCCTCATTCAAACAGCTACAATCATGCCTGCCACTCATACGCAGCTGCATTAATGTCTCTGTGCTTCTCCCTAATTCCACACATGCTCCTGAAGACAGTGAGACTAAATAGGAAGGCGGGACACTGAGAGTGTCTGTGTGCGTGTGTAAGTCACTGTAATGAGATATGACGATCTATTATTGGATTAATGATTCAACTTCGCTTGCTACATCCTCCAACACTATGTTAGACATGATACATATATATATATATATATTTATTTATATATAGACTGGGGAAGGTTGCCCACTTCTCTGGCCAGATTAGGTAACTGCCATAGCTCTCACAAGGGACACCTCAGCAATTCTACAGTATCTACTGCAGCTGTAAGACATGATGCATAGTATAAATTAGGCCTGTGTACAACAAGGAGAAATGCACCAGTCCTTGCTGCGTACCTAAGGATCCTATCACAGATATCAATGCCTCTGTGGTATTTGTTGTTTTGTTGCAGGGCCTCACTGGGTTGGCTATTTCAAGTTGTCTTGTTGCAAGGGTTGTGAATGCATCCAGAAACCCAAGTCTGGCTGTCTACGTGGGTGGCTGTCTGAAGCCAAGGCATTTTTAGCACTCTGTCTTCTCTTCCCTGTCACCATCCTTTCTCTGCAGAATTATAACTTGTCCCTAAACCCTGACAGACCCGTGCGCACACAGTAACTTCATTCATCTTCATCCTGCCTCCTACAGAGATTATCCGAGCTGAGCGAATCAACGTCCGTGACGTCTCCTCCAACTCTGCCACGCTCCAGTGGCGACCTGTTCTGTCCGGTTTGAACGGCTACTACGAGGTACGCTTCGGTCCGGTTCCGACCGGAGGAACGGGAGGTGGTGGAGGAGGAACTGGGACCAGTCCGAGCACCGGTGGCGGTCAGTTCCAGAGACTAACCCAGTCTGCAGATTCCAGCACTGCCAGGCTAACGGGCCTGAAGCCTGACACCACCTATACCGCCACACTGACCCCGGAGTCCAATGACCAAGCATTTAACACACTGTCTGTCACCTTCACAACGAAGCCAGGTTGGGTTACATCTGATTTACACATTGTGTCAAAACTGTGCACTTACTCTGCTATTTACTGAATCTTTTCACTGGGTTGGTTATAGTGCAAAAAGGAAAACATTCGCTGGTTCCACCTTCTCAAATTTAAGCATTTATTGTTTTTATCTGTTGTGTTTTACAAACAAAAGAGGCTGGGGACATTTTATGGGCATTATATATGATATTTTAAAGTTACTTTTTTGCTAGTTTAAATTGAGCTTTTCCTACCTAATTATTGGGAATTTGGGGGAACATTTTTTTAAATTTTGTTCCCCCAAATTCCCAATAATTAGGTAGGAAAAGCTCAATTTAAACAATAGTAAATGTTTCTTTATTATTGACCTATTATTAGAAATAATACATATATTATTTATATATGTTGAATTGTATGCTTCTTTGTAGACAAATTGACTTAAAAGACTTAAAATGATCATTGGTGTTTTTTCTCCCCCCACACACCAGAGGTGATGAGCCCGGCTGTGGTAACGATCTCTGAGTCGGGGGACACCAGCGTTCGGGTTAGTTGGGGTCCTCTCCAGCCAGAGACGGTCACAAGTTACTACATCGAGTACTCAGCCCTGCCCAGGGGCAAACTCCACGCCACCACAGTGAGCCGAACGCAAAACTCAACACTCCTCAGAGACCTCCAACCGGATACCACTTACTTGGTCACCGTCACTGCCCTGCACACCTCGGGCAAGGAGAAGGCCATGTCTGTCAAAGTGTGTACTCAGGAAGGTGAGCTGCGTGAGGGAAAAGCAGTCAATCTTGGTGATCAAGGATCCGTTCACTGCACCCTAATCCTAATCCTCTGCAGCCCAGTCCTTCCTGGATCTTACATTTCAGATAATTACTAGCAGTTACATTCAGGTTTGACTACTCCAAGGGCAGTTCTGAGCAGCTAGAGGAGCTTGAGCCTAACAGTCACATCTACTGTACGAGTTCTGTTAAAGCTTTTCTGTTTTCCTTCCTTTTTTTTTTTACTCCTCTTCATTTATATCCTCTTTTCTAAAATGCTCTTCTCAGTTTTTTCTCTCTTTTGAAATATACTCTGACTAACATCTCTGTGGTTTCCATTTCCAGCGACTCCAGCCCTGGCAGACCTCCAGCTGACCACAGTGGGTAGTGACTCAGTGCAGGTTGACTGGAAGGTCAGTGTAGGCGGTCTGAGGGGCTACTGGCTCACCTGGGAAGAACAGCAAAGCTCTGTCCCCGGCCAGCGTTCCTCCCTCTATTTGCCGCCCGACTCTTTGTCAACACGCCTCACACACCTCCCCCCATCGGCTAGAGTGTGTGTGTCGCCCATTTACCGGACGGCGCGGGGAGAGGGACTGTGTTGCACGGCGCAGTTTCATTCAGGTGAGTGGTGACAGGGTATGCGGCCATTTTGCAAGATGAAGTGATTTTTTAGTTGGGTTGATATGTAGAGGAATAGTTGGACAGCTTGGGAAATATAGTTATTTACCACATGACTAGAGTCAGGATGCTATTAGCCTAGCTTAGCATAAAAACTGGAAGGGGGTAAAACAGCCAGGCTGCCTCTCTCAAAAGTTCCAAAATCCACCTACAAGGACCTCTAAAATTGCGCTAATTGACATAACATATCTCATTTTGTAATCCATATATAAAAATAAAGTAAAATTGACTGTTTTTAGGAGTTATGTGGTGTAACTATGAAATACACCACTTAACTCAGTCTAAAGCCACAAAATATGAAGAAAAAACTCAGTATAACTTTTTCACTCTTGAGCTTTAGGCTGAAGATATATTAGCTTTTAACTACTACACAACTAATGGGTTCACATGCGCATGCCTGGCGTGTTCTGCAGCCGGACCATTGGTTGTGCACAGAAATTAATGCGATGCGTTTTTGTTAAAAGGCAAGTATATATCCGGTTCTAGAGATGTCTGTGCGTAGTAGATTTTTATTTATTTTTTTACTTTGGAGGACAACAGGCTAACTGTTTCCACTCTATAAACTAATCTCAAGCTTTTGAGGTATCAATCTCTGAGATTTATGTTTATATCCCAATACGATGGAGGTCAACAGAATTTTGTTTGTGGCACTCAACATCTCTTTTCAGGATCAGTTTCCTGGTTAAGGTGGATAATCCACCAAAATATTTTATTTTATCTACTTCTTAGCAGAGTAATAATTCCTAAAGATACATTTTTTAAATGTCTTCGCTGTGAACACGATAAATGAAATCCCATTTAACTTTATTGTACTGGGTTGGAAGAACAGTTAAAACAGTTATTTCAAAATCGAGGCAAATAAAACCTGTCTGCATGTCTTGATCCCACTATAAGTAAGTCAGAAAATATGTGTTTTTGTAATTTGAGTGAACAGCCCCTTTCAGCTGGAACATATTTCTGTTGGACAGAATGAATAGTCTGACGGTTAGTTAGTGTTCATAGACACAAGGAAATTCATAACACTTGCCGGAATGCTTAAATGTATAAATGTCAGTCTTCTCAACTGCTGTTTTCTCCTTCTGCTCTCTAGATGCATCAGCATACGACTACCAGTCATAGCACCTCTGACCTGCAAGTGCACCTTACCAAACATGGAGGGACGATGGCAAGAAGAATGCTGACTTTCATCCACAATTCTTTCCCCTGCCTCTCCCCTCTGTGGATATAATCCAGGAGATATGTGTGGTTTGGCTTACTGAGCACGCATGTGGAATCCATAGACGTTTGAGAGTGGTCTGGGACAGTATGGCCACATGTTGACTGCTACAATCTGCAACACAGAGGACTATTTGCTTTTCCATTTCTATTGTCTCATCTGGTTTACACCTGTAGTATATGTATATTGCTTCGTTTTAAAGATGCAAGCTAAAGATAAAGATATTTCTTAGGTCTGGTTTGCAGATATTGAGCAGAGCCTGCTGGGAATATAAGATGTTTAATGTGGCTTGTTTTGGAGAAAGGCTTTGCACCATATGTGGGCCTCATGCCCAAATCAGCATTTAAAAAACAGTCCTGCTAACACTCAGAACATCTGATTTACATTTATAATAAATACTTATGAAATGTACTTAAATTACTTCTCTTTCAGCACATGCTTGATACTCGTGTGTGCACACTGGAGTGCAACAAGGGAACGTTAACATGCGGTCCCTAATAACAGGATCTTCAGGATCGCTTTGAACTTTGAAGAAATTACGAACAGACCAAGCCTTATGCCCTGAAACTACGGAGATGCTGCATATGATACAGATGTGTGTAACTGAGAGTAGTCTTGTATTGGTCTCTGGACATAGATTCATCATCCATATTTATTAATTAACAGTCATGTAAGTATGAGAATTAATAGCGTTAAGTTTTTACAGACGTGCTGTTTACATTTTAAGACTGTTACCTTTTTTAAGCCAATCTTTGCTGCCCCCTACTGATAGCATCCTTACAGGCTTACAGCTGATCTTTTACTGTTATCCCCTCAGAGCAAATGTACTGTTTCATGTTTGTTGACCACTATTGAAATTTAACATGAGCTTGCAATAAAGTCCTAATAATTTTGTTTATACTAATTGTCATGTTTTCATTATAGTACAATCCAGCATTGTGGACTAAGATTAGGGCTAAATATTCTGATGAATAGCCTTTTTCTCAGGGACACATTTTACATTTCAAAGTCAGTTTACACGTCATGAGGAGTGCCTCTTAGGCCTATGAAAACAGTTGTATAATGTCTTTGCAGCTGTGCATGCAGAGAGGGTATAATGAAAGTCTTTCAGTTTATTTGCCTAGATTTTTTCATTTTTTAATTTCTCCTATTAAATAGGAGAGCAGGATTCAGCACCCACACGTCATCAAAGATTCTTTCATCACATGAGAGTGGTCTAGCTTTGTCAAAATGTACTGAATAGGTAGATTAGGCTTAAAACTATGATGTTTGATTGATTCTTTTAAATAGGCTCCAGTTATTTAGGGAAAATGTAGCTGCATGATAACAGTTTTGTAGAGTAGAAGAGTAGAGATGAAGGTCATGCTTGATACACAGATTCTGGTGCATACATTTTGGCAGGCTATTTTTGCTTTACTTTGAAGGAAGGTTTCTTGTGTTTGGATTATAATGTAAATTAGGCCTTGAGAACAGCCTCATTCTCAGTCTCATAAACAAACTGACTGATATAGTTGGAATACACTACAAGTACAATAGGCAACTGAGTGACAGAACAGGCAAGTTTCATATATCAAGGCTTCCCCCTGCAGGTGAATGAAAGCATCTTCAACTGTCTGGCTGTGACTGCCAGTCTATTAATGGTGAGTTATCATTTTGATAAACATTGGTGATTAATTTGTCAATCTTTTCTGAATTAAAGATATTAAATGTAGAACTTTGATCCATAGGTCAAATCCTAAAACAATACTTATCAAACAGCCTAAAAATGATCTGAGTCTCTCAGTCTCTGTCCATCATTTCTAACCATAGTGCTATGATGATGAAATGGAGCATCAACTGTTTAGTACAAAAATACATCAGCATTTATAAGGTTAATAGCTCAGCAACTGCATACCAAAACAATATTGTATATGGTTTATACTCTTTAATTAAACTTTTTACCGTGATAATATACAACTTTACCACAACAATACAACAGTCAAATCACGAGTTTGCTTAACTCCAATTTAGGCTACATTGACTGATAGGGATACTGATGTCCATCAGCAATTAGGTGTTAAAAGCTTTGTGCATTCATGTTTTAGTTTTTTAAATTCGGCTTAAATTAATGAAGTGAAGCTTGAAAAAACAAGTTGGATGAATGTTGATATTTGGTCCAACTTGCTCAATAAGTGAACATTATATATTTTTATATACTTGGTTCTGATTATCAGGTGACCTTTTCATACCAGTTCAGGAGCTACTCCGAGCTCTTTATTCATCCAAACTGGTTCAGGGCACCCTAATATTAATGAGACTGCAATACAAAAGTATAGGCTACCCTTTTTCAAAACCTGTTTAATCTTTGTTTCATCTTGTCTTCTTGTTTTATTTTACAAACAAAACATTGTGTCATTCAGAAAACCTAGGGTCAAACCTTTTGCAAAATGATTCTACATAATCTAACTTCAATTTGATCCTTTGTTTTATTTCATTTTTAAAATACTGTGGCCTTTATCGGAGCCCCTAAACAACACGCAAACCTCCCTGAGATGAAAACACATCATTCCTATCATTTCCATTAGCTATCACGAAGACAAACATTGTTTGGTTCATAGCTGACGGAGAGTGCTTGAGTGGACGCCAAGAAGGATTACGAGCGGAAGGGAGTTCACCAGCAGCACCTGAAGGCAACATCGGGTCTGACGCAGTTGCTGTAGCAGCGCAGTAGGGGGCGTCAATCTACGGATCCTGTTTCCCGTTAGCCCATCAAGCTGCAATATCCAAGCCTTGACATTGCGAAGATGGAGGCTGTTATGGTCTAGAACAGGAAACATAGAAAGCACAGACTGCGAGTTTCAGAGCTTTGTTATGACAACATTTCCAGTTGGTGCAGGTAAATGAAAACTCTACTGGTTCCTTAACGTTAGCTAGCGAGCAAACGTTAGCGCCTTAGCAAAGTTAGGTAGCTAACGTTAGCACAAATGACAGCCAGCTCCGCTAATGTCAACGAACGGGCTAGCGCAGCGAACATTAGCTAAGCTAGCTAGCAACGTCGGATCAACTACAGCGTAGTTTGAGATAACTGATAAGTTAGCACATAGAACCGCCGGTTTTTCCTAACGACAGCTTTTTGTCTTATCCAGAGAGACCGCCTTGTAACGCAGAAACCAACCAGCCGGGAGCTAACTCCAGCTAGCTAATGTCATCATCAAGATTAGGAAGATGTTTGGATGTCAGTGCGAGCTAACATTAGCAAGCTAATCATTTTCAGAGCCGTTTCCTGGTTGTGATTCCTCGCCTTGTTACCGACCCGAGGTTTACAAGGAAACCAGGCTGTTATGTTTCATCCCTTGACTTCGTTTACGCTTACAGGGAATAAAAGCCAGCTCTTATAGTTTTTAAGATAGCTAACTTATGCTATGTAGTGCTATTATGATACTTAGTTCTCTCTGGAAGGAGAGGACGAAACGTTATGAACGACATAAAGAGATTTGGTCTGTTGGATGGGTCTTGTTTACTGATACACCAACGTTAGCTATACATTAATGAACGGTCACATTTATTCCGCTGTGCTTGCACTGCACCAAACGACAATTGTTCTCATATAATTGAATCTTTTATCTTTGCTGTCGTTACACGTTTTCATCCTTCATTTTCCTTCCACCAAAATAACCTAGCGACGTAAGATACGAGTAAACCAGTTCAGCAAGTTAAAGTTGAAATACTGCTTGATGGACCTTTTGATAGTCTAGATCAAAATCAATTATCAAACAGAATCTTGTATGAGGTGTGTGTGTGTGTGTTTCTCTGTTAGCAAGGTTACATACTGACAGCAGAAGTACTCTTGCAACAACAGTTTTGTTTTGTTTAAGATATTAGTTAAGTGGCCTCTTCATAATTTTCCCAATGTTCCTTATTGAGTCGACTTCTGTGTGTGTGTGTGTGTGTGTGTGTGTGTGTGTGTGTGTGTGTGTTGTGTGTCTGCAGGTGGAGGCAGGAGGTGTGAGTAGAGTGCAGTAGACATCAGCAGCATGTACTCCGAGTGGCGCTCGCTGCAGTTGGTGGTGCAGAGTGACCAGGGCCACCTCAGTGTCCTGCACACCTATCCCACCACTGTGGGCACAGAGGTGGCAAATGCTGTGGTCAAACCTCTGGGCACAGCTGTAAGCCCTGTCGCCACAGAAAACATCCTCAAAACAGACAAGGAGGTGAGAAAGAGGTCCAATGTACTTTGCAACTGATCAACTATTCAGTGTTTGACATAATTTTAATGCTTAGTAGTCTGCCAAGCTACCAGCTTCATTACCAATGCTTTGGTCAGCTCAAAACCTGCACAAATTGCCTGTACTTCGAATAAAAAGATGGCTTATGCAGCAGGAGTTACGATTAGTAACCTAAGGGATTGATCTTTTAATTTGAGCTTCAGCTACTCAAATCTGTTTTGAATCAGTGTTTGAAATTTTGTAGAAATTCTGCTTCGTGTCACCACAGTGGTGGAATTCAAGTTATTTTTACTCTGCACGACCATTGTTTGATATGACATGCTGCGATTTGAGCAGTTATCAACTTAAAGGAACAGCTTCCTACATCACTGGTGTAGTCATAAGTGTCATCTGTAAGCTGCACCAACTCTATGCTATTTACATGTGAGGAGGCAGAATCAGAAATGCAGCGGCTCCTGCCCACTGCGGGAACCTATATTTTACATACAGATACCTGTATCATTGTATCATTACTGTGACAATCAGTTTAGATATATGGTTAAAAATAACTGCACTGGTGGGAGGTATAAGTGATATTTGAATCCCTTCACTTAATTGAATGACATTAACTTCTTTTAAGTGCAAGCACTACACCCAATAAGGACAAATACAAAAATACATGAGAAATATATGCAAATGTTGGATTTGTGCTTTGTGTCTTGAGTTTGCATGCACTGTGGAGCAGGATTTATTCAAGGTCTTCTCTATATTTAGCTTCATTCATCATTCTTGTAATCCTTACCAGTTTCCCAGTTCCTGCCATTAAAATCATGGCCTGAAACTACAGTACCACTGCCAAGTCTAAGTGTAGGGATGACAGTACGTTACGTACTCTGATTTTGACCAGCTGTAAGGCTTGACATTGAGGCTAAAGAGTTAAATTTTTATGTCATGAGAGCAGAGTCCTTTTTTTCCTCTCCATTTAAATGCCATTAGGCAAAACCTAGGTGGCTGTCATAGTTTTTAACTCAAGAGTATCTTTGGTATAGCTACTCATATATCATTATCAACATATAAAGGTGTGACGGATGAAGTGCTACAGAGATAGCTTCTCCTATCTCTGCACGAGGCTTAGGTTTGAAACACAACAGACGCTTAGTGCTGTCGGTTAAGTTCCCCCTTCACTTCACCATCCATGCTCAGGAAAATGAACACAGTGTGCCTATGTATATGTGCTGTGTATTTTCTCTTAATGTCGTGCTCCGATTATGTAAAAAAATATGTGTCATTTTTATCTCTTAAAGCCTCTGAGGCACATAGTATATTTTCAGTGATAAACAATAGTAGTATGTTTGATAAGGATGTCCTGAGCCCCTCTGTACGGTCAGGACAGAGTCTGATTTAAGATGTTTTTGACTTAAAAAAGCCAGATCAATTTCTCATCCCTTTGTTTGTATGCTTGGTTTACGCCAGCTGTCAGAAAAAGTCTCCCCTATGCTCTGATAAAACACACGCACAGTTGTGAACAATTCAGCCGCAGAGCTCACATCTAGCCAGGAGTTTCAGTTAATGATGTGACAGCATCAGGAAGAGATGTGAGGAGCTGCGTTGGGTTAAAAATATTTCAGCAAACGCTTCTCAGGTGCACCATGCATATGGAGTGCTGCTGTTGCCTTGAACCTCATTCATGCTGAGGATAAAACATGGATAAACCCTTCTGTCACCACTGAGCCACATTGACTCTCCCTTCTTTTACACAAAACAGTGTAGGAAATTATACAAAACATGGCAGGAGACTGTCAAGGGAGAGCTGTTCTGCGGGTCGGTTTCAGACTAAGTATGTATCTGTATCTGTGCTGAACATACAGTTTAAGGACTTGGATTGGAACCTTAGGTGATAAAACATGACTGCATATCCTCTGTCTTAACTGTTGTCTTTGCGTTTACACCAATGTTTAAAATTTAACATTTGTACAATGATGATCTGGTTTTCACTCATTAGTTGCCTTCTGAATATCTGGTCTGTTTTAGGAAACTAAAACATGGTTAAGAGACGCAGTGTATTGTTATTGCCATCATCACCTTACCCTAAACCTTTGCCCCGCCGTGTTATGAGACACTAAACCAGATGTGCTAAACTGCTTATGGTTACTCACATGACATAGTACAGATTGACCTACAGTAAAGGTACAGTATTATATCAAAAGAATTGCAGAACTTGCAGAAATCTGTTTTGAGAGCGGTAATTTTCTGTTGGATGTGCAGTGGCATACAAAACTGACCAACAACAATCATGCCACATGGCAAAATGCTACAAAATAAACCGATAACTAATAATAATCTGAAAACATTCAAATAGATTAATGAGACTGGTTTGGTTCCTAGGTGAAGTGGACCATGGAGGTGCTGTGTTATGGCCTCACCCTCCCCCTAGAGGGGGACACTGTCAAGCTGTGTGTGGATGTGTATACAGACTGGATGATGGCCCTGGTGTCGCCCAGGGACTCCATGCCTCAGCCTGTGGTCAAGGAGCCCAATATGTATGTCCAGACCATCCTCAAACATCTCTACAATGTCTTTGTACCAAGGTATGTCAGAAATGTTCACAGATGAGCTTTCATCTTCCATTAACTGTAGTTTTTATATTTAAAGGTATACTTGGTGCATATTGTACACATTTTCTTCAATTTCCTCCATGTCCCCTGAACACTCTGTGTCTCCTTCCAGGCCTGAACAGCACAGTCTGAACCACATCAGGCTTTGCCAGCAAGTTCTGACTGCAGTCCAGAAATTGGCACGAGAGTCTATTTCCATGGTGAGGGAAACCTGGGAGGTGCTGTTGCTCTTCCTGCTTCGCATCAACGACACATTACTTGCTCCACCCACGGTTGGAGGTATGCCCCGCCCTGTGCCACACAACCCCTCTTGCTGTATTTCTTGTAGGTTAATAATGATAATTACTAATATCTATAATCCCTTGAATATTTTCACCTCTTTCAGTTGGGGTGGCAGAGAAACTGGCAGAGAAATTGATGGCAGTGCTGTTTGAGGTGTGGCTCCTGGCATGTGCACGCTGCTTTCCCACGCCGCCATATTGGAAGACAGCAAGGGAGATGCTGGCCAACTGGAGACACCACCCTCCTGTTGTAGAGCAGTGGAGCAGAGTGGCCTGTGCCCTGACCTCCAGGTTAGAACAGTTTAACTTCATGTGGCCCTGGATTTAGTACTAAAAGAGGTTTCATACAGTTTGTCACTGACAGTGAGTTTTGTTTATGTTTAAAGTATTGTACTTAGACTTGGCTTGTCTAACCTGTTTAACTCCTGTGTCCACAGATGGGAGAAGCAAATCAAATTTTTAACAATTGTACCTTCTGAAGTGGGAAAATGATTGGCGGTTGTAATAATGTCAGTGGGAAAAATAATAAGATGTGGTCATCTGTTCATTATTGTCTCACTTCTTCAATCCAGGCTTTTGCGCTTTACCCACGGACCATCCTTCCCACCTTTTAAAGTTCCTGATGAAGATGCCAACCTGATTCCTTTAGAGATGGACAACGACTGTGTGGCACAGACGTGGTACCGCTTTCTCCACATGCTTAGGTGAATAAACAGTTGTTTTTCTGGGTTCCAACCTGGAAAAGAGATGTTCTTTCCCCATCAGTCTAACTAAATAGACACAGATTACTTTTTATGTGTTGTAACGGACAGAGAAGTCTTTCTTGAACAGTCTGCTCCAAAACATCTTCCTCATGGTTGCACTGCAGCCACAATCTAAAGTTTGAAACTCATTCCTCTTCTTAGATTTAATCATATTAGTTGAAGTCATCTCATTTATCTTTTGTGGTTTGCCCCAAATGTGTTCAGAATCTCAAAATCATGGTGATACTGCTCTGTCGTCATCTCAGTGCTCACAATATTAAATGTCACAGAACTGATTCTCTGCTTCCAAGCCACCACAGAATCCGACATCAGATATATCCAAATAAGCGTGCTTAATCCATGCATTTCTTTCTTTCTCTGTCTATTTGTAGCAACCCCGTGGACCTGAGCAACCCTGCGATAGTGAGCACCACTCCAAAGTTTCAGGAACAGTTTCTTAACTCCAGCGGTATCCCTCATGAAGTGGTGCTGCATCCATGTTTGAAACAGCTACCCCAGATATTCTTCAGGGCCATGAGGGGCGTCAGTTGCCTAGTGGATGCCTTCTTGGGTAAGAGGATGCCGAGTTAAAATCAAAATGATAAATGTCATGAGACATTTAAGAGGGTGTTGTCAATGTTCAGAAGCCACAAAGGAGTATATTTCAGAGTTAAATGAAAAACATAGCAGTAAGATCCCTAACATTTTAGCCAACATACTATAAAACGTGTTAACATTACTGATAGTTTTGCAATGCATGATGTTGTGTTTTAGATTTTTGACTTCTAGGCAGGTAACTGCTTTAGAAAGGTAACCCATAACATTAAACATAAGTTTACTATTATCAAAATGACACAATTGTTGCATGGGCTGAGGCAAAGCCTGTCCTGTATTACATGCAAAAGAGATGATACTTACACCAAAAGTTTGCATAGTGTTTATTGTAATCTCACTCAAGCTAATGAAAAAAAGTCAACTTTAACCATGCAGGGTAAGAAAAATGCATTCAGAAATCTAAAACAAACTTATTGTTTGAAAATGGTTCATAGAAGTGTAAAGTATATGTGATTATGTGAATAGTGAAAGTCATTCCAAGCATTAATTTCTTGTAACCGTTTTACTCCTTTCCAGTTGTTGTTCAGGCACTACGTCTGAGTAAAATCAAGATGGAGGATGTCAGTCAGTAATATCTGTTTAAACATTTGAATAGAAACATGTCAGTGTGTATTTTTCTCTTTAGGTGTCTCTGTTGAAAAGAGAGATGTACGGGAGAGGGTGTTCACTTTTTGTCCAGTGCTGCTTTCTCATGGTACACACATCAGCTGATACATCATATAATGAGATTGGCATGTGATGGATTGGTCTATTTATTGGTGGTGATGATATTAACTACTGGGGGTTAGTCTTGCTATAGCAAAATGGTATGTCCCAGACATTCAGACTAGGCTACAAGATCATCAGCAAGGGGTGTCTTGGGCGGGGGCGGGCGGGGCAGAAAAGGTCAATCAAGATGGATGGATATCAATTACTGCTGATTTGTATCTAACCGTCTGCATGTCTATGAATGAACATTGTCAATGATCAACTCCCAGACTCTGAAGCCTTCTTCTTCTTCTCTCTAACAAAATGGAATTTGGAAAATGGCTTCAAATGATTATATTTACCCATTAACATTAACGTGTTTTGTCCACTGGAAAAATGGCGGGATAAATATTTTTTCATTGTTTGCTGGGGCTAATCAGAAATGGAGGGGAAAACAGTAGCCAAGGTCCCTAGCTCATTTTACTTTCCTTCCAACAGGTATATCACGTCCCAGAGCTGACAGTGCCCCGCCCACCCCCGTCAACAGAATGAGCATGTCCCCACCCCCGTCGATCACCAACACCACGCCCCCTCACAGCCGCAAGCAACGGCATACAGTGGTCACCAAAACCACGAGCAAGAGTTCAACTGTAAGTTAAAGCGTTCAATTTAACCATAGAAAATAATAAGTGCAGAGTTAGAAAAAGTTTACGTCTCTTTCTTTATCGTTGTATGTCATTATTTCCAAGCTAATCTATAGACAGAACAACACTAATTCATTTGTGATAGAGATTTCTATCAGAAAGACTTTTTTTGAAAGCATTCATTACACTTGTCAAAATCAATGTGTCTATCACATCTATTGCCATTTTTTTTGTCCCATTTAATTGAGAAAATCTCAACTCATCTTCTCTATGTGTGATCTGTTAGTTACACTATTCATGTTCACAACACGTGGACAAAAAATATCTTCTCCTATCCATCCCAACCCTGCAGAGCAGCGGTAGTCAACCAACCAAAGCATCCCAGCAGCAACAGCAGCAGCAGCAACAGCAGACTTCGTCCTCCCCGACCCTTCTATCCAGCCCCAACCAGAGCAGCTGGGAGTCTCGGCCCCTGCCGGCCCCTGCGCGGCCAAAGGTCAACAGCATCCTCAACCTGTTCGGCCAGTGGCTTTTTGACGCTGCTCTGGTCCACTGTAAGCTCCACAGCGGCCTCAGCCGAGACCCCAGCATGACGGGTAAGAAGTGAGACGGTGGCTAATAGCGTTTTCATTTATGCATGGGCAGGTGGGTGTTTTGTTGCTGTTCATTAGTATGTGTTTTTGTGGAGTTATCTGTGTTTTTTGGTGTCTGTTATGTTTTTTTTTACTGTATGTCTTCGGGATATCCTTTCCTTTTTTTCACCATTTTCTCTGAAACTTCGTTGTGCCTTTCTGTGTGTGGAGGGCTTGGTTAGAAGTGGCCTGGTATGAGATTTCCATCTGATTCTAATCCATTTACATCTACCAACTATTTAAACCTGGCTAAAACTGCATATAGACTATAACCATATGCTAAGGACTTCATATAGTCATTTTATTGGTAAAATCATCATTAGAGGAGTAGGTGACAGCACATACAGTATTTGGTATTTTAAAAGAAATTTGGCTCATCATTGGCTCTCCATTTATTTTTCTCTTTTTGGTGTAGTGTCCTGCACGTGTCTACCATGTCTGATTAATGTTAAAGAGTTGTAATGGGTCAAAAGTCATGTTTTGAGGAGAACAAAAAGAAAAAAACAACACAATTCATGCCTGATATGAATTGATCCCAAAATATTGGATCTGCTTTGATTTTGTGTCTCTCCACTATTTCTGTTATCTTGCAGCCTCTTTTATCCAAATTCTCCTTTCTTATAAATCTTGTAAGTAGGAACGGCAGCTTTTTTTCCTCACTTGATTTGCGTTTCTTGACAAATCTTCCTGCTTTTTAGTTGAGTTCTTCATGATCATCGCCATTATCGCCATTGTTTTCTGTTCCCACTGCTTGTCATATATATATATATATATATTTAAAAAAAGTTCACCAGCGTTCTCTCAGCGTTTCTCCAAAGGTGATTGAATGGGTTTCACCAACTGACCACTTTGTCTCAACCATAACGTTGCCAGTTTGTGACAACGCCACCCCGTTTTTAAGTTCTCATTTTATTTTCCTTTCGGTCACACTAATCCTTATTTGGTTTCAGACCCCCCTACAAGTTCAGCATTAATGTTTTGTTTCTTGTAATTTCCTTTTTGTATTGTCAGTTCACTTGAGTTTTGATTTTATTGGTTTGGTGCCTCAACGCATGAAGTGAATGTTCTGTACCTTGAGTGACAGTCATATAATTGCAACAGCGAGGGAGCTGACACAGGGATTTTGCTTTGTGGTTTTGCAACTGAAAACATTTTATTACTAGCACACTACACTCGGTCATGCTTTGCCAGTGATAGGTAGAACATTTATGGCAAACTCTTTGTGTCAGAGTTCCCTTTTGAATGCTTTTAAATGATATGTGTGTGTTTGCAGTCATTGAGGTCTTTGTTCCCTCTTGTTGTAATAGCGATTAAATGTCTGCTTTATGGTGCTTTTTTGTTTTTAAAAATTGTACTATGTTTACTTTTTTATTGTAGTGTGCATATAGTAGCTACATGTCTATGTTTGCCTGTTTCTCATACATACATACATACATGCATGTATACTAATGACCATATTACAATTTAGGGTCCTTTCATTCTCTGTCTCTTCACACTCTCTACAGCGATAGCCACTCAAGTAGGTCTGGAGCTGAGAAGGAAGGGTTCCCAAATGTCTACAGACTCCATGGTGTCCAACCCTCTGTTTGATGCCAATGAGTTCCCAGAGAGCTATGAGGCAGGACGAGCTGAGGCCTGTGGGACTCTGTGCCGCATCTTCTGTAGCAAGAAAACTGGAGAAGAGATTTTGCCTGTTTACTTGTCCAGGTAACATACTAGTATTTTTTTAAAGCCAAATGCTAATTCAAACTATCAGCAGCCTAAGGCTGGAGATATCCTTGCTTTTAACTAGGTGTTAATGTGTGCATGGTGGCTGCCTCGCGTATCCTGCGTCTGTTTGAATCGTTGTGCTGTGATGCAAATGCATGGCTAAAAAGCAAGTATATCTCCAGTTTAACTGTAGGCATTCAATTTAGGGTTTTGCTGTTAAGATTATAAACTGTGCAAGTCGAGTAGTATTTGTAAAAGAGCTACTGGCAGCAGCTAGTGCAGTTAGCATGTGCAACAGTGCACCGGTAAGGGACCCCCTGTGTTAACAGAGAAAAAAGGTCTGTGTTCCCCTGATACCTATGTCCTGATGGCAAAGCCCAGCTCCTGAACAGATTTTGATGACTGATGATCAAGTCGATTATTAGGAAGCAGCCCTAATACCTCTTTCTGTTTCTGCAGGTTCTACATGGTCCTGATTCAGGGTCTCCAGATCTCTGATTTCATCTGTAGACCAGTCCTGGCTTCTATCATTCTCAACTCTTCCTCTCTCTTCTGTACTGACCTGAAGGGCATCAATGTGGTGGTGCCCTACTTCATAGCTGCCCTGGAGACTATTGTACCAGACAGGTAGGAAACAAGTTTTGGAGCAGTCATGTAATTAGCATCTTTTAGTTACTGGAGAAATTGAGAGAGATTTATCTTCAGAGGTTTTCAGAATATTGTCTGATGTTTCTTGAAGTCCATGACATTGGTTTTACTCTAACAGGGAGCTGTCCAAATTCAAGATGTATGTAAATCCTACCGACTTGAGGAGAGCCTCCATTAACATCCTGCTTGCCATGCTGCCATTGCCACATCACTTTGGTAACATCAAATCAGAGGTAACAGCTTCCATGTACCTTATGTGAAATCCTTAATGAAACATTTTCTGCACCATAATGCCACTTGTTAAAAACAAGTAGGCCAGGTTCTTTACCATGTTAATGCTTTGCTCTAGGTTTTATTGGAAGGGAAGTTCAATGAGGAGGACGGGTGGCCTCATGACCAACCTGTGTCTTTCCTGTCCCTGAGGCTACGTCTCGTCAATGTCCTCATAGGAGCACTGCAGACTGAGACTGACCCCACCAACACACAGCTCATCCTGGGTACCTACTTCATATCTTATTTATTTAGCCTTTCCATATTACTTACTTATGACGCTTTTGGACTGTGTTAAAGTCTCATTTATAATAATAAGACAATAATAAGAATAATACTTATTTCTCCTCCCAGGTGCAATGCTAAACATTGTTCAAGACTCAGCGCTGTTGGAATCCATTGGTGCACAGACTGAAACAGTAAGCCCAGCTCACTGCTATCTACTGCTAAACGATTAACATTTTATGATGCTGGAAGCAGTTTGAACTGGACATCAACATCGCTGTGTTTTTCGTGGTGGTAGGGGAGTATAGATGGGAGCCACATGACAGTGAGGAGTCAGAGTCACAGCCGTACCAACAGTGGCATTAGTTTCACCAGCGGGGGCAGCACAGAGGCCACCAGCCCAGACTCTGAGCGTCCTGCCCAGGCCTTGCTTCGAGACTACGGTAAGAGACACATTAACTAATACCCCTGTGCTCGGTGAATTAACATAACGGTGCCAGCTTTGCATAACAGGCTTGCTGGAATTTCATGTGATCAGTACCTGTGTGCTGCAAAACATGTAACTTATTGAATGAATGCATTTGTTCTTTATAGCTAGCGTGGTTAAGGTGGTATGCAGAGTTAAGAAGCGTTGGGTGAAATGTCTTTGTAGGTGAAACCAAAGTCATTTGCTGTGATGCTGTGTTATGGAGTGTCTGGGCTGGTTGCTTTTCTTTCAGTAATTGATAAGCTGCAACAATGTTGCCTAATCAAAAGTATTTGAAAGATTCTGTCTTTTCCTCGGTAGGGCTGAGCGATGATTGCCTCAATGAATGTGTTGGACACTATGTCAATAATGACAATCTCATTTAATTTTTCACTCACAAGTTCATACTCATTTATGCTGAAGGCTGTACTGCTTATAGGCAACTTTGCCGTGCAGGAAATAGGGGGTAGGGGGGTATTCCGCAGAGTTCCTGTAGGACGGGATGGTAACATTGTGTTGTGAGGCACAGTAATGGACAGGAAAAATGAGGCTGTAGAGTAGGCAGGAGTCTGGGGACAACTGTTCATACACTACAGCCAATTCAGCATGATTTGGGATTTATCTTGTTTTGAAAGTCCTAATGATCTCAATGCAGAAGCCTCAACACAATCGCTTTTAGTCACATCAGCACTGTGTTTAGACATCCTCAGGTTCTTTAGCTAGAAACCCTGACATGGGTAGTCAGTTTGAGAAATGCTTAATCTTGATAGGACAAATACAACAACAATAAAAGTACCCGTGTTTATCCTGGTATTTCATGTCAAAATGGCTTCTGTGAAAAAGATCTATTGTAGGTTAAACTGAGAAACGATGCTGTCCGACAAGTTGTGACTACCTTTTTGTGTCAGTTCCACATAAACCAGCGGAACATCCCCAAATGTTACAAATTCATAGCAACCGATTATTCTATCACTTAAAACCCACGAGATAACAACAACAGTATATTTATTGTTTCATGTATTTGTGTGTTGTGGATTTTTTTATCAGACCAGGCCTGGTAATTAATTAATTTAGTTTTGGATGATTATATCATGCATAAAGTTTTTTTTTCTTTCCAAGTCAAAACTTGATCGCTCAGCCCTATTCGTTAACAGTTCATCTATTCTTCAGTCTGCCTGAATTGTTATCAACATTGTGTGCTATACTGATTTAAGTCTCTATTGTAATGCATGTTTTCAATACCAAGACATATCTACTAACTGGGCATCCAGGACATGTTTCCTGTTGTCCTGTATACCTCAGCTGTTTGGCCTGAATTCTGCTTTGCTCTATTCTTTGCGGTGTGTGGTATTTCGGGGTGTTATATGGTCTAGCTCTTCCAGATACGGCGGCAGGCCTGCTGGTGCGCAGCATCCACCTAGTCACCCAGAGACTGAACTCCCAGTGGAGGCAAGACATGAGCATTTCACTGGCTGCCCTGGAGCTGCTGGCTGGACTTGCCAAGGTAAAGCTACAAACACCACAGAAGCTCACTGTAACAATCTGCTGCATTACTTGCTGGCCAGGCCAAGGTGAGGCTATTGTGTGGCTTTCAGTTCACTCGTCCGTCGTACCGTCTTGGAAGCTGTTGTATTGTCACCTCAACGTCACTTAATAAAAGCTGTCATAAAACAGCTTTTTTGAATGGTAAACCCTGGATTTGCTCCTCCTAGTAGGCTTACAGAAAAAATAAACGATGTTACCATGAAACTAACCTTTTAGATGTCTTGTTTACTTGATCTTAACCCCTGGCTCCAGTTAACTAGTGCAACTCCTGCCCAAATGAGACAGTCTAGCCTCACAGAGGATAAAACTATGGTGCGTTCAAATGGTTCATGACGACTTCTAAGTCAGAAATTCCCATGTGCAACATGGTAGTTGCCCTCAAACTGTCAACACAGTACCACAAATGACCAGAATGAGAGAAGTTTCTGGATAGTGGCCTGCAGCTTCTCTGCCTGGTAATGGCTGTACACTTGTTCCCAGCTAACTAGTGAACCTGCTATGATACGCTATGAGAGGTGTCAGTCTCAAAATAAGATCACATTATAAAACAGACAGTAATTGTTTATAAAATGTAAATATCTGGCTCTTGATATCACACAAATGAAGGGTGCTGAGGAGCAGAGAGAGAAGAGGACAAGGCAACACGGCGGTTATTTGAATTTATATAAATGCTTAAGTTCTCACGTACTGTAATTGAACTGTTTTTGTATATGTCTCAACCAGGTGAAGGTGGGGGTAGACTCTGCAGACCGTAAACGTGCTGTCAGCTCTATATGTGGGTACATTGTCTACCAGTGTAGCCGTCCGGCTCCTCTTCAATCTCGTGACCTCCACTCCATGATTGTAGCTGCATTCCAGTTTCTTTGTGTGTGGCTCACAGAACACCCTGACATGCTGGATGAGAAGGTAGGTTTAAAGCATGGAAATTCCCCTTAAATTGTTGTTTGGTAAGAGGGGGGAGAGAATATTGTTTGATAAAAATAAGCCGAGAACATACAGAAAATGTACCATTTCTCTCAGAGAAATTTAGTCAGGAACATTTTGTTGGTAATCATGTTTGAGTCTAGCCTAAATGAGACATTTATTTGGAAAGAAAAATGTATACTTATATCTTAGAATACTGTCGCCTCTTCTGTTTTTTGTCGATCAGGATTGTTTGGTAGAGGTCTTGGAGATTGTGGAGCTGGGAATCTCTGGCAGCAAGTCCCGACAGGAACAGGAAGTCCGACATAAAGGGGAGAAGGAGCACAACCCAGCTTCAATGAGGGTCAAGGATGCTGCTGAGGCGACTCTGTCCTGGTGAGACTCTGAGTTTCTACAGTTTTTAGTTGCAAAACATGTATTTAGGGACCGAGCCAGTATGAACTGGAAGGTCCATATTGTTTTTCTATGTTTATTATTATTATTTTTAGTAAACTTCAACTGCGTTTTTAGGAACTCTCAATTTTATTTGGCAGATTTGTCAAGCCTCATTAAACTTAGAGATTCCATGCGTCACATGCAGATCAGCCAGTAGGTAGGCCACTAGGTGGCGCTTTTGGCCGATTTTGAAAGGCTAATAACTCCCCATAGTTTGTCTCACATTCAAAACCTTATTTTCATCGGTGAATGGAGCTGAACCTCACATATAGGCCACGCCCACTTCCGCCTAGATTTTTTTTTCTAGAGCGAAATGTCCATAAATCACTTTTTGGTGTTCATCCTACACACTTTGTCCGATTCGCACGAAATTTTGCACATAGCATCTGTGGACCGTCCTGACAACAAAAGTAATTTGAAGAATTTTGATATTTTAAAAAATAAGGAAGTTATAAAATTAGCACTTCCTGTTGATTTTTCGTCAAAAAGAAGAGGGGGATTTTTTCCATTTTTTTTTTTTTGTAAAACACCACCTTGGGTCCATAGTTCCCCATGTCTTCCTTAGGCATCGTGCACAATTTGGTCATCACCACAAGGTGGCGCTCTTTAAAATGAAGGAGTTTATAGCTCTACAACGGTATGTGTGATTAAGATGAAACTGGTACGCTGCTTCCCCATGGCTCCCTGAGGCTCCCTAAAAGGAAAAATCACGCCACTAGGTGGCACTCTGGTGGCAGGGTAAATCACTGTGCGGATACTGTCATAGTTATGAATATGAAATTCACAGAGCACGTGTAGAGTGGTGCCTGAAGCTAACATACCAAAATCGGGTTTTGTGCTTGTAGTGCCCCTACAGAATAAAAATACATCAGCCGGGCCACGTTTTACCGACATGTACGAAACTCAATAGGGTATAATGGGGCGTACAAAGCCTCTTGGACCCATACCTCAAATCCCACGGAAGTCGGTATTTTCATTTAAAATTTGACTTTTCGGCCATTTTGTGGTCATTTTGACTTTGGGCTTCTTTGTGAACTAACTGATCCTAGGGAATTTTTCGGATTTCTTTTAAAAATGGGAAAAAAAAAAAAAAAAAATGGTGAAAAAAAAAAATATTTTTTTTGAATGTAAATTGAAAGGGGGGGGGGGGGGGGGGGCCCTCAAATTGGCCATTTAGAACAAATGTCACACTGATGTATTTTTGATTTCAGGCTTCTATTTGAATGATGCCCTCCTACAGCTTCTATCGATCTTCTTAATTTGGAGTCCAGTCACAACATGGTGCTGAATGAACGCATTATATTTTGTGACTGTACGTTGAAGGGTGTGTCCGTGGCTGCCCTCAAAGTTGGCCATTTTGAACAAATGTCACACTGTGATGTCATTTGGCCTTTCAGGGCTTCTATTTGATGATCTGCTCCTACACGTTCTAACGATCTTCTTCAAAATGGGCAGTCAGTCCAACATGGTGCTGAATGCATTTCTTTTGTGACTGTACGTTGAAGGGCGGGCCCCGGGCCCCCCCCCAAAAAGGCCCTTTTTAAACCCCCCCCCCCTTTTTTTAAAAAAAAAAAAAAAAAAAAAATTGTAGATCTGCTTCAAAACTTGACAGTACTCTTGAATAATCTTGCTGATTACAAGTTGTGCTATTTATGACTGTACGTTGAAGGGGTGTCCCGGTGTCTTAAAGTTGGACATTTTGAATTCTGTGGTCTTTTTTCAAAGTGATGAAACACAAACACCCCTCCGCTCCCACTAGCCACATCTACAAACCATATTTCCTAGGAGTATTGTTCGTGGAGCATAGTGTGAAACCGCTGGAAGTCACTTATTAAATTGCAAGATAAATAGGGGACTTATCAAATCGACTTCATAATTGGACAGTCTTATAAAAACTAAGTGTACATGAAGAATTGAGCTATTTGTGACTCTACGTCAAAACCCCCGCCAACCAACCCCTTTTCAAATAAAAAAAATTTTTAAAAAAAAAATAGTACTTCAGTGTGCAATGTCCAATTTCCAATAAACTTCATATATTTGTAACAGTCTGCCCTGAACGGTCCTATAACATCAGCCTACGTATATTTCCCCCCCCCAAAATTGTCGTGACAAGATTCAGATAAAGTGAAAGCACAGCATCTGGCACAGGAGGAAGCGATACGGAGCTGAGTTTGGAGCAGTTTTTCGTAGCAAAACGCTTCCCGCCCCCCCCCCCCGGGGACGCGGCGGGGCCGGGCCCGGCCCCGAAAAAAACCAAAAGAGGGGGGGGGGGGTCCGCCAACGTTGCATGTAGCTTGTATTTTATCTTTATTATTTAAAAAAAAAAAAAAAAAAATAAATGAAATTAAAATTCAGTTTTGAGACTTCCCTTGAAAATATATGCTCTGTCAATTACATGTCCTGGGCCATCTTTTTAGGAGAAATAGTACCTCCGTTCAACAATTCACATTTGCATTATTTTTGACTGCCAATTTTGTATCTTTGGTTGGACATTTAAGTCTTGTTAACGAAAGTCAACAAAAGTTGTTGTACTAAATTGTTCATATTGACCCAGTTTCTGTACTGTATATTTATGTTCTTACTATGGTGTTCCCCAGTATCATGCAGGTGTTGGGGGCCTTCCCTTCCCCCAGTGGGACCGCATCCACCTGCAGTCTGCTGAATGAAGACACCCTGATACGCTACGCCAGACTGAGTGCCACTGGAGCCAGCAACTTCCGCTACTTTGTCCTGGACAACTCGGTCATCCTCGCCATGCTGGAGCAACCTCTCGGCAATGAGCAGAGTAAGTAGCTTAATCATCCATCCTTTGGCGGTTTGTTTGGATATCGGAGAGAATTAAGGTTAATTTTTTTTTTCAGTAGAGACTGTGTCATCTGTGAAGTACTGGTCAATCAAAATGTAGAAAACAACATGCCATCCTGTCTCTCCGTAAATGAAAGCACCTTTGTCCTCACAGACCCCAGTCCATCAGTGACAGTTTTGATCCGAGGGACGGCTGGCAGACATGCCTGGACCATGCAGCTTTTCCACCAACCCAGAGGAGCTCGTGCCAATCAGAGGGTGAGATCACACTGTTAGATTACTGCATCATGAAAGAGAGCATTGCTAAAAAAAATGACATGCTAGAGTTTTGCTTTAGTAAAACATGAAGCTCCACATCAGTTTTGCTGATACCACAAATCTGTTCCACATTTTTCTGCTTTTCTCTTTCCACAGCAGGTGTTTGTTCCTGAGGGCCGTCCAACGCCCAACAACGATGTGGGGATCAAGTACAACGTCAAGCAAAGGCCCTTCCCAGAAGAGGTGGATAAGATTCCTCTTGTTAAAGCTGATGTCAGTATCCCTGACCTGGACGACATTGTCAGTAAAGAGGTGAGATTTGTTTCCTGTGGGACCCTGTCTTGATCTAGTACCCACACTATGACTAATTAAACACAAATGAAATCATTCTACTACGGGAAAAAGATAAAGCAAGATTGTTTGTTGCCATGGCTAAAATAAAGCCATAAAGTAAATCACTAATGTTATTTGTTATTGTACAAACTCAGGTGTGTTGTATGGGCTGGCAGGATGATTCAAGACAGATGAGTAATTACCCACAAGTGAGTTGTTGGAGAGAGGAAATTTCCCTTGGGTGTCTCTTGGCGGGGAAAAAGGGGTCAAATAATCTGGTTTGGTGACACGATGATCGTTTTGTTCCGGTTTCACAATTCAATGCAATACCCTTGCAATAATTTGTAGCTTTTAATGCAATCCAAAACCACCACTAACTACGGATGGAAAAAATGACCACAGAGTTGAACCAACACCTCTCTGACGCACTGTTGAACATTAAAAGCTTCACAAAGACTGGACTTATTCAAGAGTTGTTGTACTGGATTGGATTACATTGTACAGGTCTAGCTAGTAAAATGGGGACTTGTTCTTCAGTTAAGTCTTATTTCAATGTTTTAAAGCACCTATGCACACTTGAACTCTTTTCACATCAGGTTTGGGATGTGACACCTCAGTATTTGGACTGTGGGACTTGCCTTTTGTGGGTTCATCTGGATTTATGCAATCGAGTGCTGTTCATCAGCCACAGCCTCTTAAAATGATCTTTAAAAACATGCCCCATGCCCTTCTTCTTTTCAGCTGGAAGTTCAGCATGACAAGCTGCGTATTCTGATGACCAAGCAGATAGAGTATGAGAGCGCCTTGGAGCGGCACAGCGAGGAAATCTGGAAGTCCAAGCGTTTCCCTGACCCACAGACAGACTGCAAACCCCCTCCACCCTCACAGGAGTTCCAGACAGCACGCCTCTTCCTTTCTCACTTTGGTTTTCTGTCTCTGGAGGCGCTCAAGGTTGGTAAACATAATTTGTCCAATTTGTCAGTTTTTTCATGAGAAAATCTGATTAAATATTGTATACAAGCTTTCCAATTACTTATACTTAACTTTAATTGGTACTTTTGCATTGTGATTATATTCAAGTCTGTTGAATGAATAATAATGATGAATGATAATGAAACTGTAATGTATAAAGCATTAATGTTATACCATTTTGTTTGTAAATAAAGTTAATTTAGAATGTATGTACATTCATTTGTTATTGATAGGAGCCCAACAACAGTCGTCTACCTCCTCATCTGATTGGCCTGGAGTCATCCTTGCCAGGGTTTTTTGATGACATCAGCTATTTGGACCTACTTCCCTGCCGACCATTTGACACTGTCTTTATTTTCTATGTGAGGGCTGGACAGAAAAGCAGCCCTGAGGTGAGGGAAGTCCGGCTGATTGGTTGTTTGCAAAAGTTTCTTTGTGAATTTTAACTTGAAAACGTGCAGATTTTTACCTTGTTAGTTCTTTCACAATATGTGTATAAAAATATCTGTGTGTTCTCGTGCTTGTGGTGATCAGATCCTTAGGAACGTGGAGTCATCGTCCAGCGTCCAGCCCCACTTTTTGGAGTTCCTGCTGTCCTTGGGCTGGCCTGTGGACGTGGGACGCCACCCAGGGTGGACGGGACACCTTGATACCAGCTGGTCCCTCAACTCGTGCTCCGACAGCAATGATATACAACAAACAGGTAAGCTACTAAGCCAACTAATGCGTTAGGTTTGAGGAGGTCTGTGGGTGAATGCATATCGTGGCATGGTTATCTGCATGTTGGATATTTGTGGTAACTAAGTCAATGTTGAACTTCTGTTTTTTTCTGTAGAGGAAGCAGCTACTCCTGAGGACACAGGAGGTTCAGTGTTCAACGGGGAGAAGAAAGTTTTGTACTACGCTGATGCTCTGACAGAGATTGCCTTCGTTGTTCCATCTTTGACAGAAAACTCCGGTCAGCATTCACTCCCTTGAATGTGAATTGATAGATACTGTATATTATGAAAACTCTGTGAGGGATTTGGGGTTGACAGAGTTGCCATTTGCTCTTTTGTTGTTTCCCAGAGGAGTCATCAGTGCACAGTGACTCCACAGTGGAGGCAGACAGCAACACAGACCTCATGCCCGGTTTACTCAAACAACCCAATCTCACACTGGAGCTGTTCCCCAACCATTCTGAAAACCTGGAGTCTGCCAAAAAGGTACAGTTTGGCTTATGTGAGGTTATCTGAAGTGGACGCTTACAGCACTGATTATGATTTTTCATTTTTCTTACACTCACTGTGTTTTGTGCTGTTTCTGTAGCTGAGTCCTTTGGTAAAGACAAAGAGGTCATCGACTGGAAAGTCATTCCCACCACTGGGTCCTGAGACAAAGGTGTTTGTAGTCTGGGTGGAGCGCTTTGATGATATCGGTAGGCACATACTCTCCATAGATTATACTATTCTTTATTGTTTTCTTTTGTTCAGTCAGTGAGTTTCTCCACACACAAAAAAATAATAATAATCAGCTTCTATAGCCTTAAAAGTTGGCTGTAAAAAGCTGTTTCTTTAAGTACTTAACCAATGGATGGGGGTATATGAATGCCATTGTTTTTGTGTTTTTAGAGAACTTCCCGTTGTCTGATCTCTTGGCGGAAACCAGCACAGGCTTGGAAGCTAGCATGAGCAACAGCACTTCCTGCAGGTATTCAGACTCAAAACACTTATCTTATGACCCATGAATTGGTTTTCGTCAGGTGCAAAAATGAAGATTTCAATTCTGCAAAACAGCATGTGCTCCATTTCTGTTTATTACGCAGGATAACATGCAGTGCCTAAACACACGCATTGCAAAACAGGAAACACAACATGCAGTGTGTGCAAAAGCAGGCAGAGAAAAGGAACTGTGGCAGAGCTGTGACCCTAGCTCAAGTGTGAAGTAGCATAAAGGGAGATTCAGTTTTTGTGAAAAATTAGTCATTTGTACAGCTTTGGTTATCCTTTCTAAGGTTGAGATAACATGCTGTTGTCAACTGAGGCGACAGACCGCAAACCGCAAACCGATTTAAATGGTTCAACCAAATGAACAATGCCACCTTTTGAGAGGGTGTTGTCTGGAGCTGTGTGATCTGATCTGATCTGATGTGACAACCATTCATTTCATTCGTGATGTAACTACATTCCTGAATGCCCAAGGTCCCTTGAACGATAATAGGTGGGAGGCATTTGTGAAGATTGCTAAATTGACATTTTCTCATTTTCAATCCAAATGCTGAAAACAGCACCAGAGGAGGAGGCCAGTCATACATAGACACATTTTCTTTCAGTTGTTTCATTTACATCTAAGTTCTACATATATGTCAAGATACATGGTAAAGTATTAATTTGGTAATTATCTATGAATTTGGTGCTTTTACTGTGTTTGGTATTGTGCCACGGTTTCTCAAATATTCTAGATTCATTGTTAAATCATCTTCCTCTCTGTTGTTCTACTTCAGGTCAGGGTTACTTGAGAAGGATGTTCCTCTAATCTTCATCCACCCTCTGAAGACGGGGCTCTTCAGGATCCGGCTGCATGGAGCTGTTGGTAAATTTGGCATGGTGATTCCCCTGGTGGACGGCATGGTGGTCAGCCGCAGAGCGCTAGGTAATAGCTCACATCTGTCTTTGTCTTTCCCTCCCTTCCATGCATTTCTTTTTTTTCTCACCAGAGAGAGGAGCAGCAACAGCTCTTAATGCATCACATGGTTTCCACAGCTGAATCTATTAGGATCATTTGACTTTCTGAAATTATAATACATGCACGCATTAATATTTTATGGTTGGTATTTGAGTGTGGAGTGCAGAGGAAACCAACTCCATTTAATCTGTTTATTTTGCTTTTCAATGCAGAAGTTATGGTTTGTTATAGGAACAAGGCAGGGTTGTTATTTGTGTTCACAAGTTAAACTTATATCTGCATGCTTGTAGGCTGCACAAGCTGTGATCTCGTACAGAGAGAAAGAAAACATTTGAAGTATTTCTCTCGCCCATGCTGATACATAACTTCGCCTTGGAAAAACACAGGAAAGCTCAAGTGCATGTAATGGCCAGCAGGTGGCATAGTTGGAAGCTGTGTATGAAAGTTTCATTAACTTTAAAAAAAATAAGTCTACACTAAAGTGTATCTTCACTAATTTCATCTGATAAGAAGGTGCTGTGGCTATACATTTTCATGGTTTATCACTTGTTATAGGATTCATCCATTGCATTGCATTCCTTTGTACAGTATCACAAACTGTCCCTGATGAGCTCCTGTGTTTGCATCCCTCTCCCCAGGGTTTCTCGTGCGGCAAACAGTCATCAATGTGTGCCGACGGAAGCGTCTGGAAAGTGACTTGTACAACCCGCCTCACGTGAGGCGGAAGCAGAAAATAACTGAGATTGTCCAGCGTTACCGCAACAAGCAACTGGAGCCAGAGTTTTACACCTCGCTCTTCCACGAGGTGGGGGAGGGAAAGCCTCACCTCTAACCCCCCTGTCCTGTCCTAACACTGGCTCACAACCGCACACACACACACACACACACACACACACACACACACACACACACACACTCTCTTCTCCTATACTCATATACACCATTTACAACTGTGCTTGCATATACACACGCACACACTCACACAGAATCTTTATATTTATACTGTACTGTTTTGTTATTTATATGAATACATATATCAACACTGTCTGCCTTTGGCTCCAAGAGCAAAGTGTCAAAAACCATGCCAAGGTGGAAAAAGCTACATTTCTATGTCGCAGCCACTCACTGAAGATTTGAATGGCTGAAGTTCAACAGTGACTGTCTCTCCTCATTTAGGTTCATGCTTTGTGGCAAAAGAGTTTCTGCTTGTCATAAACTGCAATACAATAGTTACACTGTTGGCCTTCCTGAAATTGTGCAACGTTTGTCCTTTAAGCCCAGTGATACGAGTGGATTTCATGATGGTTTGGTAATACAGAGCTGTGTTCAAAATCCAGATCTGCATATCTGTTTTTGTTTTAATCAAACAGATTGACGGTTGGATTTTTGCCAAGGAGATAAACATGTAAGCGACATAAAAAATGTTATTGAAAACAACATCGCTGCAGCTGCTTCAGGGCAGGTGGCTTCAAGAGAACAAAGAAACGATTGACAGCATTAACCCATAATCTAATTTTACAACAAATTGTCATCTACATGCAGAGACACCTGCTAAAGTCTTCCTAGTGCAAACACATATTTGGCCATCGCAGCAATTGACTGAGCACACAAATATTGCTGTTTATATATATTTTTTATTTTCCAGATGATTTATAGGATTCTTCCGTTGTACTGTGTGCAGATGTCATTTTTGACACCTGCGCTGTCTCTGTGCCAGTCTGAAAGTCATCCCATCTCACAGCAGCCACTGCACTGTGTGTGTGCGCGTGTGTGCGTGTGCGTGTGCGTGTGCGTGTGTGTGTGTGTGTGTGTGTGTGTGTGTGTGTGTGTGTGTGTGGCCATGGCCATATGTATGCTTGTTCCGCCAGTCAAACCATTTACACTACAAGGAGTCTCAGTGACCCCTCCAAGTCCCATAAATGGCATTTAAAGACAAATTATGTCACTTTAAACAAATGAGAATCTCAAGACAATACAGTGCTGAAAATGTAAAGTTTCTCAGTCCAGACATAGCCCTAGAATGTGTTTACTCTTACTGCTTGGTAACATTGGAGTTTACTGATAAAGAGAGTAGTTACAGAGCTCGTGGAGTTTGCACTCGATGTTTGCAGGGCTAATATGAAATGACCACAAAGAACATTGAAGTCTGCCAACACCAAACGGAACTATAGCACAGCTGAAGTGTCTCGCTCCTCCAAACAAATCTGTGGTGATGGATTAAAAGGCCAAAACACTCGATGTAGCTAACAGCATTATACACAGCGTGCATTTTGGCTGATCAAAGCTGTATTTTTTAAATTCTAAACTCAGAATATTTAACCTTGTCAGTTATGTTCAGTTTGGATGACAGAAATGTGCAGTTTTGCCTTCACATACGTTTTTGGTAACCTTTTTTTCTTTTTGGCTTCACAATTTATTTCACTTTTGTTTACTCACTGTACTTTGGTTTTGATTCAAGCCCTCTCACTGTCTGCCTGTAACAATGTGAATTTATTTATCACAGAGATGGAACAGGGCAAACACCTCTAGTTTCTTTGTTATATGGGAAAGTCTTAATGCACTGAGCACATTTTATGTTTATTTTCTATTCCCTTTGGTTACCTTACATGTCTTTTTGTACTTGTGTGCATTTTGAAAGAAAACCCTGCTGAAGGAAGAGTTTTATCTTGTGAAATATGAATGAAGAAGAGGCGTCGTGGACTTTTTAACCTATCATGTCTAATTGTGTGACTCACTTTTTATGACAGTGCTTTATGCACATGCCTTTTTTTGAAGGAAAAAAAGTACATTAAATATGCTTCAAAGAAACTACATACAATCAGTCATACATTGTATCCTATGTTACTCCTCTGACGTTTGATCATATTTAAGGATTTGCCATGTACAGAAGCGGAGGACGATATGTAAATATATGATACTGTAAGGCATTTACAAGTTGTCTGTTGCATTCCTCATCTGAGATAGCGAGAGAAGTTATGTATGTATGCAATTATGTGTGGGAGGATCACAATGGGTATTGAATGTAACATGCATCAATTAAAACTATTATTGACATTTTAATTTCTCCCATTCCTAATATGTGAATTACTGTTCACAGCATGTCACAGCACTGATAGACCTTTTCTCTCCAGAAGCAACTCAGGCTCTAGGTTTAGATCCCCATCACTTTCATTAGTTAGAGACAAAATGATGTCAGAATCAGAAGCAGTTATTCTGTTATGAGTGTTTACAGCACAAACGGATTCATCGTTAACGGTGGTGTGTGAATGCGGTGAAACAAGCCGGATATGGCAGCCATCTGCTCCGGGGCGAGACCTGTGACACTAGGTGTGCCGTAACGTTACTACAACCGAAAATATGATTTGTAGCAGGTCAACCATAACAGGTTTTGATGTAAGCTTTAAGCTGTTCGTCTTCTCCATTCATCAATGCACCCAAGTGTACGCCCTTAAACTGGTTTAAATTGACACAGTGTCCATTTGAATTCGTGTTTATACTGTAACAACTGAGAGGACCAGGCGACACAATCGGTCTCAGGTTGGCCTGAGAAACAATCGGCTCATCATCCGGTAGCGGCCGAGACCGCGGCATTCAAGCACGAGACTCACATGACCCCGCGTGCAATGTGGTAATGCTGGAGTCACAATAAACACGAGACCAGTCAGTGCTACTACAACGCATTACAAAGTGAAAGGGTTTGGACCTGACTTTGCACCGGGGCTTGTTTTAATGTGAGTCGTTCAACAGAGTGCTCCTTCTCTTCCGCCTGTATCCACCAGAGGGCGCCTTCCTCTTAAAGTTACTAGCTGACTACAGGTGGGGTACTGTTGTGACAGGTAGGGATTAAATACTCCATTCATTTACCACTTTATTATAAATATTAAACAATATTATAGGTCGTAACCCGCCATTAAAAGACATACTTTTGTAAAAAAAAAAAATTAATCTAGGTACATTTTTCATAAAACTTAGAAGTCTTTCTGACCGTTTATTGTGTCTTAAGTTAAAAACCGAGAGTATATTACAATTGAAGGAAGAATACTATACTACAATATAACTATTAGCCACCATTTTGTTGGCTCTTTGTATGGTTTTGTTTCCATTGAATACCATAAATTCTTTGTATTTGGCAGCATGATTTAAAGGTAAGCTACATGTCTGCTATATTAAAATGACATTAACCGACATTTCATTGTGGAATTCAGAAAAGGCAAAAATATATAATGTCATTGGGATTATATGATATCAAATACAGTGTTTGTTTTTTGTGTTTTATAACGTTTTAATATATTTTTATGGGCTTATATGTTTAAGTTCATTCCCTAGTACGCAGACTGAATTAGTTCAGTGCGGCTGCAGTAGTTTTAGTTCTTGTAGGCCTATTTCTTGTCCCCTTTGGAGCCACTGTAACATTGCATACTACATTATTTAATGTAAGTCTTCGGTTGCTGATGTGTGTTTGTGAACATGTTGTTTGTTTGTGCTCACTGCTCATAGCAGAAGTGAGCTGTGTGTGTCTCTGGGTCCTTCCTCCTCCTCCTCCTCCTCCTGCTGTCCACGGTCTCCAGTCTGAAGTGAACTACTGTTGCTTTGGCCGCTCTCAGCTGGTGCTGCTGCGACCACACAGCCCGGCTCTCCGCTTGTTGTTTGGGACTTTTGGTGAACTTTATTTCCAGTGCGTGGTGCGTCGCGCATCACCGCTCGTGAGGTTTTTTTTTCGGAAAGCTCGCGGCTGCAAAATGGACTGAAGCACCAACTCAGCGAAGTGTGGATACTTAGAAAAAGAGAATAGTGTTTCTGTAGAGAGCAACCTTTCTGAGGGTTGAATTACCATCATGGAAGAGGACGACGGGCATCTGGAGAACGGTATCCACGCCGCCAAGGACTCGGACCGACAGCAGCGGCTCAGGCTTTGTGTTTTAAATGAAATACTCAACACCGAGAGGGATTATGTCCGGACGTTGCTTTTCCTTCAGTCGGTAAGTTTGACATTACCTTTCACGTTGCTTGTGTTCACGTTCCGCTCTCTCGTGCACCGGGCAGAGCATTACGCCAAACTCCAGTCATAAGGCTTTTAATTCAATGTTGTCTTTTCTTTTTGCCAACATATACACGTCGCGTACGTTGTATTAAGAAATAGGTGACATTTTTTGAAGTGTCTGACTACACTTTTATATTCGGCACCCTTACAGTACATTAAATGGCACACACTGCAAGGAAAAAAATAAACTTTGATAATGTCGCCTGCGGTAGCTGACGGGATGGGTATGAAGATACAACACCAGATATTCGCATTGGGTTTGGCGTGACGCTCTGTAGACAAGGGGTAGCCTACCTTCTCTGTTAGTAACTTTTTAATCCCATGTTGCTGTTATAGACAAACAGAATGCAGAAGTTAGACACACCTCGCTGCTCTAGTTTAAAGCCCTTGGTGGCTACACAATGTGGCTTTTTCCCCCCACACAGACGTGTAATGACAGCTTTCTTCTCAGTCCAAATGTTAAATGCATAAACGCATCTGTGTATATATTGCTGCATCTTATCATTAGGCTATCAATGAAAATACAAAGGTAACGTGAGAAACATAGGAGGTTAGCCTGGATTTGTGACTTTTTGTCACGATCTTAGGCATGGGGTTTTCCACATGGGCACGAATGCTCGGGGGCATGATTCACACCTCTTCTCCTCCATTGTGTGTTAAAGCTCAGGTTCAAAACAAATCAAAGCCGGGCTCAATTCACACTGGCTTCGCAAATAAAAAGATATTCATGAGCATTCAACGTCGCCACGCCTCCCGTTTCCAGACAGAGATAAGAGATCCATTTAATCATAGCTGCTTATTCGCTCATTGTACATCAGCTGCCTTTGATGAATGAACGTCCTGGTGATTTTACACGCTCCTTTCCACCACCAACACAGTGCCAGCATAAATGGCTCCCACCTGCGGGAGACTATTCAATTTGTCACTTCTCCTTGTCATTTTTAGTTGTCCTCCCCTCATCCTTGCCTTGTCATCTGTGGTGCTCGCACAGTGCAGGTGGTTTCTGCTTCCAGCTGAGACTAAATCAGTGTATGGTTAAGTCCAAATTGGCTACATTTTATGTGACAGCAATAATGTGGCCTTATTATTATCCATTATTGCTTGCGGTAGGGAAATCCCCCTCTTTTGTTGCCCCCCTCCGCAACAAGGTCAAAGGTCAGGGTCAGCTGCAAAACATCACCCTTGAGCTGCTAGGAATTCAGGATATCTTCTTACTCGCTTTGCCACCCCGCTGGCATGAAGGTTGAAAAGGCAACCGTTGATTGTTATCATTTTTACTCGCTAATAATTCTGTACATTTTCTAGTTTCAACATCTGGCAAGCATTTGTCAAACATGGCCATGGTTCCCTCTTTGTCTTGTGCTGTCACGTGTTAAGGAACTTCCTCAAAGTTCTTGAAATAATTCTGTTCATCTGTACAGATGGTTCACAGTAGCCAAGTGTCACGAAGATACTAAATGATCTCACGGACTTCAAGTCAGTGATGCATGACCTTCTCAAAGTTCTGCCCACATAATGTAGCTTGAAGAAGATGTGCAGTATGTGGCCGAAGCCTGAACAAGATTACTGAAAGGCTTTAAATTCTACACTTATGTTTAAAAAAAGTGGGGGGGCTACTTCTGTGGTGCTGTTTCCTTTTTTCAGTTACACAAGAGACCAGAGGCAGCCAAGGCTTATCTTCTGTTACAAGACAGACCAGGCAGCAGGGGGACATGCTTTGACCTCCTCCCCCCCAAACCCAGTTCCGGCATAATGATATAGACAAAGCCCCAATTATTTATCAGAGAAGTCTGGGAGCTTTTTCTTGTGAACATCTGAAAGCTGTCAGTACCAGTGCCCTCCACTGTGCTCCTCCCCATCAGCACATCAATTGGCATGTCTTGATTTAAGCCATACGGTGTATAGCCAGAGGGGAGTGATATGGTCAGGCTTGAGAGAAATTCTGTTATCACCTGTGTCTGTGCATAGAATGCCCTTTATACATCCAAATCTGCAGTCTAATGCGATAAATATTTAGTCCATCATTTCCTTGTTATGATAAACCTATGGAATTTAATTTGAATTCATGGCTGTGGATGGTAAACTAATTCAACTCAACCACATGTGCAGTTTGATAATAAATGCTGCTCTGTGGTAACTACTTAAAACAATGAATCATCTTTTTAGTATAAGAAATAATATGCCAGGTGTTTCTGTAAGATAGAAGAGATTCATATAACTGCCCTCATTACTGGTCATCTTCACATATGGGCTCATACTGTGTAAACGAGCCTTGGTGCCAAAGCATGCTGCTCTATACTAATGTGCCCTGTATGTGATAGTATATGCTGTGCGTACACATGAGACCATTCCAATGCACACATAATCTCCATATGGAAATTTGTGGCAGTGGTTTAGATTGGTTTAGATGGACATTATCAAAAAAAAAAAAAAAAACACCAGTCCCCTCCACTAAGGCCTATCCTGTGCAAATCCCTCCCAATCTCTCCGTCCAGGGTCCACCCGAGCCCGCTGCCCTTCCCTCAGTGGGAGCCGAGGCTTTGTCGCCATGCAGCTCACTGTGGTGTTGATAAGGGAAGTCTGGCTAGGGGAGCTCAGAACATGTGGTTTCAGCAAAGATATAAAGTGGCTCAGGGTTGGGGGTTGAGGGATGTGTCGTCCCTCAGTGAAGAGGCTAAAGGAGAGACGGGGAATGAAAAGTGAGTGAGTGAGTGGTTCTAGTATAGAATCAGGTCATTTTGTGATGATAAGTGATGTTTTTCATGTTTTTGTGTTTCTGCATTTTCTGAACCTGCCTCATCTAGTTCAGTTGTAGCTCAGAATCCCTTATGACAGCTCACCGACAATGTTTGGTAGATTTATGCACCTTCTGAGAGTTATACATAGAGGTGGGAATAGCGATAACATAGCTGGACAGCGAGAGGTGTTTTACCCAGTCAAGAAAACTGCACCTATAACTGAAAGTCCAACATGGTTTGAGGTTGCAGTGCTTTCTAGTTTCCTGATGCGTCATCCTGTATGTTGTCATTTCAGACTAGGACGTTTTGATTCTGTGGAACTGACACCTCAACATGACTGATACTATTGATGTTTAGATCAACAAAACATTTTCTGCTATCAAACTCCATTATAGCCACACCGGAGATATCTCGACATGTTGTCAATCATGTCTATATTTAAGTCCAAAATACTTTATCATAGCCGTTTCAGTATATTGATTATCTATGTAGACCCCCACAGCTTATTCCTTATCTGTAGGAGCCTGATGGCTTTGTTGTCCTCAGCCACATTGGGGTTTTCCCCCTGTGTCCATGGTAGAAATTGAACAGGCGCACATTGAATGGCAGCTCGCTGTTGACTGCCCACATCACTCTTCCATTGCCTTATCACTGATTTATTTTCCACCTCGCTTTGTGCTCTTCGACAACCTCCTGGATCTTTAGCCCCCGTGCAACATCGCTTCTCAGTCGCAGATTGCAATGACACACAAAAGAGATGGTTATCCGGCTTTGGCATCTCAGCCGTTCTGCGCGTCACTCATCCCCTGGCAATTACCGGTGCCAACGAGCTCATCCAACATGCTGTAGGGGAGCATGTAGGGATGGTGGGAGGAAGAGGTGAGAAGGGGGTTGGGGGTGTGAAAAGAGGGATTAAAGGAATCATTTTGCTCAGTGTTATCAGTGCAAATCTGTAAATCTATTGCCTCTTCAAGGTGGAAGAGTGGAAGCACTCTCATTCATGAAGCGGATTGCGTTTCAGTTCCAATTTTATGGTGATAACTACGCACTTGAGGCTTTTGTTGCAACAAATTCCCATGTTTGTGTCTGAATTGATCATTTTTAGTGCCATAGATTAGTGGGGATTTTCTCTAGGGTAGTGCTTTGTTGACTTAATCCAGGCAACTGGATTTTCCCCATCATGATCCACCAAAATGTAGGCTATCTATGACAGGGATACAGTCAGCGGTGTCATACCCAGTAGACGTCAGGGATTTTCCTTAAAAACCATTTAAATGGGTGTTTGCCATTTTAAAAGCTGCTGTCGTTTCTTTTTTTTTTGACCACACAGATTTATGTCTTGGTGATTCCTGTCCAGTAAAGGCAACAGTGGAATCAGTGTGGCCAATAAATTAGTCAGCTTATGACCTTCCTTCTCAGTTCTGAGAAGTGAGAGACAGAGAGTTAGGTGACCAGGAAGGTCTCGTCAGGGGCCGCGAGATAATAGGAAACATCTGGAAATCCTGCCCTCCGTGACCCTTGCTTTGGGCCACACACAAGTGAGATTACACATGTCTAACACTGATGTGTGTCTGTGTGGATAAATTATATTGTAGTTTGGTGTGTGACTGCACGTATGCTTTATAGCTGCATTTTCTTCACACCTTTCTCTACTTTAGCTGTTGTTGACTTTTCTATACATCCACTTGTAGGTACTGCTGACAAGGCTTGCTAAGCAAACAGGATGACGCGTGTACATGCATACAAACACATTATCCGACCGGTGCCCAGGAAGACAGACGTGCAGGAAGCCAGCCTTGAGCTTCCTCTCCAAACTTGAGCCTGTGTCTACCTCTCTCTCCATTCTTTTTTTTTTTTTTTCTTCCTCCACTCCATGTTTCCAGCCCTCCCCACTTGGTGGGAAAGACCAGCATGAAGTTTCTCTGGGCTAGGGGGGTATAAATAGCTTCAGATTCTAACTCTCATCTTGGCCACAATGCTAGTGGTTTCAGTTCACTGCAACCTCAGCCCAGCTGAAGTCATACAAACACAGGCACACATCACAGATATAGCAAGAGGGAAAGGGAAAAGCAGCCAGTGGAGTCCTAACAGCAGGTAGAACAGTTACTATGGCGGACTGCTGGGGTTTTGTGAGGGTTTTATTTTTATTGGGCTTTAAACTCTCCGCTGCTTAGCTCGACTGGAATGATGGGATACAGAGTAGGGTCAGGTGATATGTTAAAAATGTCCAACTAGCCACCGTCAGCCCAACAACCAAAAAACTCCCCCAAAAAACAAGCCCATATATTCGTCCAATTGCTTTTTGTAGGCCCTATGTTCCCAAAGCAGTTCACACACTGAGACCCATAGTGCTACCAAACCTAAGGTCAATGCGTAAAGCACTGACCTGCCTTGGATACATACATACCATATTCCTGTTTTAACCACTGTGCACCATTCCATCTCAGTCTGGACAATTAGTAGCTTTTATCACCGCTGCAGTGCCAGACGTGCATGTTGCATAAATGGGGTTAAATGCCAGTTTCCAACTTAATCTTAGTGCTTTTTTTTAAAGTCATGTGTGTTGATAAGCCATTTCTTTGAGGCATAAGACTGCAGCAGGAATTTTAAGAATTCAAGTTAACAAGTCTAAACCACTGTAACACCCGGAGGCATGATGTCAAACCCCCCCTCCACGAGAGATGTTTGCGGGTTCTTACAGCTGTGAATTAGCATAGGAAAAAAGCCCTTCACTTGATCAGTATATAAGGATGTTTTTATCATCCTTTTGGTTCCAATGGGTATTTAAACGATTAAATGTCTCTCTCTGAGTGGCTCTCTGTTAGTGGTTATGCAGTTAAAGAAGTAAATCTATTCAGGAGTTGGTGCTGTGGAATCTGAGGTGTGCGGAGGTAAGAAAGTCATGAACCAGATGTCATAAGCATTGTATCAGGTTACTGATTTCACTGTGTCAAAATTTCAGATCATGCAATGTCAAGAATGCAGACCAGAGAGACTTTTTTAGATGCACCGTGTGGTTAACAGGGAATTATTTTATGACCGGAGCAAACACCAAAAAAGAGACTGTGTATGCGAAAAGTGACCCTGTGAAGTGCTTTTCAACAGGCTGTTATACGATACAGTGGGTGACCTGGCCTGAATTGCAAAAGCACAGCAACATGAGATCTCTATTGTCCCCTTGGAGATCATGACCCGGACAAAGTTGGGACACGTACTTTCTCAGGGTGGATATTGGGTGCAGTAAGGGTGCAGCATGTTTTTGAGAACAGGCGGGTAGATGAATGGATTGGATGGATGGATGGATAGATGGATACCTGCAGAAGCATAGACGCTCCCCTGGGAGCTTTCTATTTGGTTTACGGACTGTGGCAGCAGGCTTACAATGTTTGTTTGCTTTCTCAAATACAACCAGATGTGTGGTTTCTTTCAGGGTCAGAGGTCAGAGAAAAATGCTGAACAACAAAACAACCGTAGAGCAACTTTACACAAAGCTTCTTAAATGTAGAGAATATGGCAAAGATGGTTGATAAAGCCTGGGTTAGATTACAGGACTGCTGAAATGTTGCCCGATCAGGGTGGGTCAGACTAAATGCCTGGCCTGTGTGCTGTCCAGCCAGGAAGCTGTTCACACGACACAATGGGACAAAGGAGTGTCACACACACATCACACACTACTGAACTCAAATGTAGGTCTTCTATTGTATTTTATTCCATGGTACAGAAGTACTTTCACAAAAAAAACCCCCTATGGACTGATCCAAACTACCTCATTTGAAATGTATTCCTCCAAATAATATTGCTGTCTAGTTACCCCGATTGGGTGAGAAATGTCAATCTATGAATTCTTCTTCTTTTCCAGTTCATTCTTTTCTCTTATGTCCATTTCTTTGGTACATCTGTAGACTCAGGTCTGCTTGTCAATATATGATTCTCTTCCTCTGAAAGACTGTTGGTACACATGTTGTGACAAAACTGAATGAAGAGTGTGTCTGATGCCCTGTTCAGAGGAAGAATGCCAAAGGAGTGTACTGTGTGTGACAGCCTGAGTGAGTGGTGGAACAACGTAAACGTGGTGGGAAGATGCATGGAAGACAGAACATTGCTGGTTGCCACAACTACAAACGGACAGCATTTAAAGAATTGAAAAGAAGGAAGGCTTATGCTGAAATCATCTTATCATGATTGTCACGTTGTTAAACACTATTTAAGATAAACAATTTCACTCTACCAGTTAGTGGAGATCGTTTGCTGTTTGTGTTATTTAACCCCACGAGTTAAAGGGGCCGCTGACTATGTTGTTGTAACTGTTCACGACAGCTGCTGACAAATTCTTGGGCCGAGTTGCTGAAGGGCTTTTATTTTGGCATTTGTTCAATGTGATGACACGTTTGCCAACTAACATGGCATGATTAAAGGCTTGAGTCATACATGCTTGAACTGTTACTGTGATGATTTTGTTCTCACATGCTGACAGGAAACCTTTTAGGAAATGTTACTAGGTTTTGACATGATGAATTATCACAGCCAGTTTTTGGGGATTGTTGCCTCGAGCTGTGATTTGTGACCCTTTACAGGATAGATTTGTGTCAGAAGAAAGACCTGTGAGTGAATGGAGCCCTTGTTTAATGGGGTTTTACTAGGACTATTGTCTCTTTTCATCATAGGATTACATGTGACTCACAATTTAAGGTCCACGCTCTGTTGTCTATCTGCTGTGCTTTTGCTTTGCACTGAGATGTTATATTGTGAATCAAAATCCTGGAAGCATCACTTTCAGAAGTTGAAACCAACACTAGTGTTTGCCGCATTAGCGGCTGCCAAAATGAGAAGTTGAGATAGAATGTAGGTCAGCTGCATCAGTGTTTTCATAGCTAGAGTGAGACTTTTTGATACAGAAAAGGCTTTAACTAGCCACCGTCTGTCTGTCCATTAAATACTGTTCTGTCTCAGGTTGGTAAAAACTGTTTGACTCAGAACCAGTGGGTGTTCTCTCTGATCACCCCCCCCGCTTTGCCAAATGACCATTATTGTGTAGTTTGGGACACTAATTTGGTTCTTTACCACCATTTTTACTGTCTGTACCATGACACTGTCTATGTCTGCCCAGCTGAATGCTAGGTGTGGCACTCTCAAACACGTTTTTATTGTGAAACATACTCGTGTACAGGTTTTATGGAAAAATGGAGCAAATCACTAACTACATGTGGCATAAATGATCAGCTGTGGTACATCTCTTTCTGCTGCTCGAAGTAAGCTTCACAGGTTTCTGATGGCTCACTCAACACCATACTCACCACACTCTGATACAGTCTGTGATCCCTACGTCTGTCTGCACCAAAAACCTCACGTCCAAATGTCCAGATGGCCTCTGCAATCTGGTCCATGATGTTATCATCACCACATGTCACCCCTCACCAGGAAAGCCACTCAGAAAAGGGCCTCACTGACAAACCTGTGCCGGGTGTCAGCACTGGTAGAGATGAAATTAGGTGATTATTTAGCCGAGATGAAAGCTGCTCATGTTCCCTGTGAAGAGAATATGTCTTCTCAGCAGTGTACTTGAATATAAATAAACATGTCAAATATAGGCTAGATAAAGTTAGACCATTTTAACAGTTTGAAGCAGATGCTGGGTGTTAACATTTAGTGTACAAATGAGGAAATAAACATAAAGACATATCTTTGAGCACATATGCATGACACGTTATTTCTATTTCCATTATCAGGGTTGAGAACGAGAACGAGTGTTGAGTGCTTCTCTGTTTTATTTTCGAACAGATGTTTAACGAGTCTGTAATTGAGTGACAGAAGCGGCCTAACAACCTGAAGGAGTGATATGTTAAAGGATATGTATAACACATTAATTACATGCAGCCACTTTGAAAGTGGGAGCAGCTAGTTAAATGAGATAACTGCCCCTCCTCAGTTTTGCTTGCTTCATGCCAACTTGGCCAATAGCAAAAAGGCATGCTCAGATTGAAATGTTTGCAGCTCTGAAACCTTTTGAAAGCAGGATTTTGATGGACTGAAAAGGCTTGCTGAGCCAGAGCCTGGCTGAGAGATTTTGCAGAAGTGTCTGCAAGATTTGTCTTTTACATATTCATCATGTGCATCATACATTCAGTAATGCAACAGGGCTGATGTGGGCTTGATGAGTGTGCAGTTTTAAACAGGAAGTCTCGGGTCCAGTGCTGTCTAGATGTCCTCTGTGGGCGAGACACTGTCTCATCCCCCCGTAGTGTTTGGTTTCCGCCCATGTGAGTTACTCAAAAGAGCCCTGAAGTTTAAAGTCCTTCAAAGCGGAAGTGAGTGAAAGTGGGAGGAAAAAAAACTGGACAAGACTCAAAGAAGACTTTGTGTTTTGGTGATTGGCTCTGCCAAAAAGGGTTTCTCTTGGAAGACAGTGAGGGACTGGTTGGACGGTGAGGGGGGAGCTGAGGGTGTTTTTGGAGGGTTGGGCAGGCATGTGAATTACGGCTTCAGAGAGAAAGAAGTCTGCTAAGGTTTGCTGGGGACCCTCATTGTGGCAACGCCACGGGCCTTTCTCTGGCTCCGCTGCACTCAGGCCACAAAGAGGGGATTTCTTCATTTATTTATTCAATTTCATGCCATGTCGACCCCAAAATGGCCCCATTCCCTCTCCAGAACTGCCCTGTCCCCCTTTGTGGCTGGCCACCCCAATCCTCTCCCCAAAAAGAGAGACCATTAATGGACACATTGTTTTTAGCTTGTTGTTGTTTTCTCTTGGATAAGGAGGGATAGAGAGTTTGAGGCTGGTGACCTGAGAACCTGCAAAGAAAAGTTCTGAATCTGTGGATCTGTGATTCTGTTTAAGGGTGTTTCAGTAGGTGTGGGAACTGCAGTGGATTGAAAAGGGGCTCTCAGGGCCTGCTGGAAAAACCCTGACAAGTGTTAGAGCCTGTGCTTGATATACGGGGTCTCTTGTGAGATATCTGAATTGAGTGAGATGGCCCGGCATTGTTAGTGAAGGCTGATGTAGCCATGGGCAATCAGGAAAAAGGCCCAGTTTGGTCCCCATTAACGCCATCTTTAGTCTCATTATGTTGAACTTGCTAGAATGAGAGAAGTCTAAGATAATCAAGTTTGATATTCCCATTACACCGTCTTGCTATTAAATTCCCATACATGTAAATGTTAACTTGCTCGTATAACTGGAAGTGCATAATCCATCAGGTCATAGCATTGACAGTATAGGTCATTGTCACGTCTCACTAGTTCTGTTTTCTTTGGAGAGTACGTTTACCAAATGGAGGTTAATAAACAAGAGTAAACTGATTTTGGACTTATACATATATCAGTGTTTCATCTGAATCCAATTATAATATTGATCTTTTTGTCTGGTAGGTCAATGAACAGTGTCTAGACAAATGTTTCTAAATCTCGTGTACAAATACATCTGTTTGTCTTGTAATTTAGAAGACTAATACAGTAACAGATCTTTTTCTCTGTGTAAAATATGAAAAAAAAACTTGTGATGTAATCCAGTACAACACTGCCACGGCTTCCAAAATGTCAGTCAAGGGGCCGTGTGACCGCGTTCAATGCACTTTCATCTTCTCCTCTGTTTAATGGATAACCTTTGCTGCAGGTAAACATGCAAATTAAGGGGATCCTCCGTACCTGACACTGAGTGACCCTCGAGGGAGCATCCCCTGCCAGCAGTGAAACAGCAGCTTCAAACCTATGTGCCTGACTGTACGCCTGGCTTACTCCCCTGTTGCAACTTGACCTAGTTTGACAATTATGACATTTTCTTACTTCTCTTTAGTTATTTCCCCGCTGATTTTCTAAATACTGTCATTATGACTGTGTAGAGTTTCCTGTGTTAAGAAATTATCTGTGATTGCTAAGTGTGTACACGCATGTTTCACAGCCAGCTTTATGAACTTAACGGCGGTGTATTTGTATTTCTGTCAACTCCATAGTGTCTCAGACCGAAGTGAAGACCTTGGCTCAAAGAAGCAAAGCTTTTGTTGGGTCATGTTACGAACTTGGCTTAGCTGCAGGTAGAAAGCTCTGTTCAGAGGCAGACGAGGCAGACGCGAAGGCAGCAGGCCTCTTACTCACTGTCCAGTGGAGCGAACACTGAAGCCACGCCAGCATATGGTCCCTCTGTATCTTCACACCTTACTGTCTGGCCCCTCTTCGCTTCGCTGATAAAACCTCAACATTTAGCAAACCACCCCCCAACCCACATCTGACCCTTTGGCTGCTGGTCATATGAGATGATGTCTGATATCTCGTATGACACAAGACCAGTTATTGGTGTTAAACAGTGATCCCACTGCCTGGGGTGGCAGGTGATGATGGATGTTGGGTTAGACATGTCAGCCTGCCAAGTACTATGATGGGTGGCAATGGATGTTATCTGTAAATAATGAAGACAGTTGCTTTGTTTCATTTTTGTTTATTCCTTTCAATCCGTAGCAGCAAATAGCATGATCTTATGAACTCGTCATTTTGTAAGTGCCTTGAAAAATACAAACCATAGTCTCATTACAGTGCAGTTGTTGTACCACAAATTTAGGGGCAATGTCAAGTGTATGAAGCACAATGTGATTTATTTGTTTTTTACAGTATGGTTGCATGCTAACATCAGACTAAACTTATTTTAGGCAGTTCAGTTAGCGGGCAGTCAAACGTGTCATATACTTCCTTTGCACAAAAGCCACACTTCCCGTCCAGAAAGACATCTGCTGCTTTTGTGTCGAGAGGCACAGCTTCATTCTGCAGACTGTTTGTTTTCCTTCCCTGCTGAGTTGAACCACTGCCTATCTGCTTGAAAAGGAAAAAAAAATTCTTGTCAATGATTCGGTGTCTAAAAAAGTGTTGGCTTTTGTACAGTGTGATTGCTCTGTTTTCACTTCCTGTTTGCATGCCACACACAAACAGAGGCGTGCGTGCGTGCGTGCGTGCGTGCGTGCGTGCGTGCGTGCGTGCGTGCGTACTTCTTCTGTTGCAGTTTGGGGTTTTTTAACTTGTCCTCAGTTTTTTCTTGCACATAAATTGTTGCAATAAAGTGGACAGTGACTCAGCTTGGTGGGATCCGCCAACCTTACTTCAACCTTGTCACGTGCCGGTTCAGCAAGTGGCACGTTTGACAGCTTTTATGTAACCTGATGTAAGGGCAGTTTCACAAACAGTCCACTTGAATACAGCCCCTGGCTCGTTTCTTCAGACATTCGGGAGGGAGAGTGATGTCTGGTCTTGCACGATAAACCTTTGAAACTGTGGATAGATAAAAGACAAAATTGTAGGCATTCTATGTCATATCTGTATCTAATGTATGTCTTATGTAATGCTATTTATTCTATTAACACTGGTACTTTGCTTGTCAATGCTTTTTGCATGATATTGGGATTAGTTATGTCCTGCCATAATGCACCTTGTATACCAAGCATCCTCTTCAATTGAGGCCATTTTTTTGTGCAACAAGGCTCATAAAAGTGCAGACTTTCATCAAACATTACATCAAGGTGTTTTCACACCATTCACAGCACGGAGGTAAAGTTTCTTGCAGTCCTAGAATGGTTGGCTTTCACATTCGTTGTGGACCTGAGAGCGTTTTTCTGAACTACGCCTGACTTGGACAGGAGGTTTCTCACTTGAGTAAACTCATCAAACTCTTTGGCCAAACGGCCTTAGGTCCTGAAAACCTTCTTGTTGGTACCAGTGTGAAAACACCCTTGTACAACTGTTTGTCAGTGAGTGCAGAGGAAGGGGTGTGGGGTTGTGAAAATGCTAACAAAAAGCTAGTATGCTATACAAAGCACACAGGCTTGTTTCTGGGAACTTAGGGGTCATGCAGCATTGCCCTTTACGGTTTAAATTAGATCAGTCAGCCTTATTAAATGTCCTGCCTGTTTTCTTGACATAAAGATGTCCAACTGCATACTTAAGGCCAGGGTTCAACTGGTTGGCTTCTGTAGTAAACATTTGTACCTTTTAGTGTAGACCATTTACGTACAAGTAACACACTGTTAGGGCCCTGCACTTGATAACAAGCGACCAAGCCAACACATTTTAAGAACAGGTGACATGTTTCTAATACCTGCTTATTGCTGTCAGGTTTTAAAAGTGTGCTGCTTCTGTTGTCAATAGATTTGAAGTGTACAGGCTTTTGAGGGTGAGTAAGAAGGAAATCATTTAGAACAATTATTGAGCAATAGAAAGAACTTGAGTAAAATCCGGGAAATGTCCTCAGTGCCTGAATAACTGCAGTGGAGAGGAGTGACAGAATGCAGACGCATGGTTTTGTACAATGAGGAAAATACACAGGTCTGAATGTGAAAATATTATATAAGAGTAAGAGACTGCAAGAGTTAAAACACTCCTGAAACCGAGGGAAAGCATCATGTATGATAATGGAAATATTTTAATAGATTAATAATACTTTCCATAATGATGTAAGTTTTATATGTCTGAAAAAAGCAGCCACAGGAATAAGGTATAAACTATTAATTGCTACAAAATGTTATTAACTATAACACTTGGTCATATGTCTTCCGCCAGTTCTGGAGCATGATGGTTTTAGTTTGACTTTCGACTACTTTCTTTGTGGTGGACTTTCCTGGCTTTACCATTACGAAATATTAGTGATATATATATATATATATATATATATATATATATATATCACTACATATTAGTATTGCAGTTTGCAGCTACTTTGTGGTCTTTCAAGAATCTTCATGGTTTTATTTCTAGTCTTCTGTGGGATTGCATCATGAGCAGTTTCCCCTAACAGCCCATCGCCCCTGTGGCAAGAGACCTTGTGTGCCATATCTCTGTTGTGCTCCGTGCAGCAGCTGAGCCCACTCTGATGAGTCACTCTGACTCATTATTATCCAAGAGTCCAAGGGTATCAAAAAATGAATTTGTGTCCCATCTGACCAACTATTATTAACACATTGACTGATGTCATCACTATTTTTAGGTATTGAAGAGTAACTAAGCATCATATGCCCACATTCTGCACATATATGAAGGAAAGGCTACAGTGTAAAGCTTTGTTTTACCCAAGAAGATCTATAATCTGTATTTTTAAAAACTGGGCTTTCAAAAACATAATCATCTCCTTGTTCCTTTCCATCAAACCCACAGCCAGTGTGTGTCAGGAGCTGACCTGTGGCTGAATCAGATAAGACAAATTTGTCCATCTCAACCAACGTAGACTAGAGTTATTGTTGTTCATCATTCACGTAAATATTATTCATTAATGTCTGATCATACACTTAGCATGATTACACACTCTGGCTCACCGATGACGATGTGCAGATGTCAAAAAAGATGCAGAAAAGGTCACCTGAGATGGAGATATGAAAGTAAACAAGGACCGTCAGCCGCATCCTGCTGCCACTCAGCATGTTGATTAAGAAGTAATGAGCTCACAGACCGTGTCTAGTGGGTAGAGTTACAGTGTTTGTCATGACTACTGTGTTTGTTTTTCATGATTGATTTTCTTCCAATAACAACTGGCTTAGTTTCGTACTGTGGAAAGGATGGCGCTTTCAATATTCATCTCATATCTTAATGTCAGTGTGTGTGCGCAATGCTCTGAGGTATTGTCCTCTCCATGCAAATGATGCATGACTTGTAATATGCTGAGGGTTATCTGAGGGTGCAGTCACATCTGCTTCTTTTGTGTTATCCAATCTAAAGTGTGAAATATTGACTCTGCTTTTACATTTCTTTCACACTCTGGACAAAAGCGACATGGAATTACACGCAGCTTGTCTGAGTATTGGTTACCCATCGTCTTTCCAAGTTAGAGAATCAGGATGTGGAGGAAGTCAAAACAAATCAGATTCCAGTCTCTGTAACTTCTGCTAAGTATGGCTGACTTGTGTGTCCTCTTGGCAAGAAGTTACTTTGACTGGTGGTCATTACCGTTAAGGGATGAAGAAATAACTGAATATGAAAATCAGTCCAATCTGAAGTTTGCCCAATTATGATGCAGGGCTTTCCGAGCACAATGAACTGCTGTCCATCAGATGTCAACATCCTTTCAATTATACCCATAATCCCTTCTTCCTGTTGTTGATTCTGGTCACACTCTAAATATTACAGTCCAGACTATAAAAATTCAGAGTCTGAATAAACTCAGACATGCTTGACGTGCGTGCCCAGCTTATGCTCTGTTCTGTCTACTACTCTGGCTCTACTAAAGCTAGTGTCTCAGTCGTGATGGTGGACAGAGAAACCTTCCAATTTTCTCTCCAAATAAACCTGTGTGCTTTGTGATGGAACAATGAAGACAGCCAATACAGCCTTGGGTGAGAATGGCCTTGTTGGGACTGAAAGGATCCCTTTGTTGCTCCTTCCCTCCACCCCCCCCCCGTCACCACATCTGTGTGGCACATTTTGTGTAGGGAGTGAATCCTGCCTGGATAGTAGCTGTCTAAGACGTCAATAAGGGCTGACTCTGAAGTTTGGGTACTTTAGTGTTCCCTCACCCTCTGTTGTCCCTTCCTTTTTTTTTGTTTTCATCCTTTGCCCCCTTTGCTCTCTCCTGCACTTACCCCACCCTCACGCTACTCTCCACCATCTGAAAGCAACTCAGGAAAAGCCTTGTTTCCTGCCTCTCTTCTTGTCTTCTCTGCCAGGGAGCAATCTCTCACATGAGTGACTCCTCCACTGTGGACACGGTACAAGTTGCCATATGGGAGATTTAATTAGTGTACGCCTCAAGCACAATCAGCTCCCTCCCAAAACCAGTCAAGAACACGACGACTACTGCTTCCCTTTAATACTGGTCTTAATTAGCGAGGTCGCAGCTCACTGCTAAGGACCTTTGCTTTCTATTTTGGTACAACCTACGTTAAAGCTAGTAAAGAGGGTAAGAGAAAATTGGAGACAATCCTCCCGAAGTGTTCAGTCTCAGAGGAAATGATATGATTGCTGCCTGACTGCCTGGTTGGCAGCGTTCTATCTTTAGAGCAAATGTGTGATTAAGTGTCAGTCTTTCATTATACGCAAGTGACTTACTGTAAGTAACACATGTAGTAGCTAATGTTATGTGTGACTGTATTGATGTATGCAAGTGTTTTCTATAAAAGGTAGGTTCACGCAAATGGCAAAAAAATGCAAACATTTTGGGTTGCTCTGGATAATCCACAGAACACAGTGCTTAAAGGTTTCTATTTATTTTCCAGTTAAGCGTATTTGGAGTGGATGTCGAATCTTAAGAGTTTTTGAGTATTGACTAAAACCTTAGCACCAAAACGCATCAAGAATGAGAAGTTCTCCTCCACCCAAAAATATGTTTCACAGCTTCACTGTGAAGAATGATGTATGTGCAGAGTTTGACACTAGAAGCATGTTTTCATATTCATCTGCTGAAAGTGGAACGTTCTGATTTTAAGGGGCAGGGCCTATGAGCCTGAACTATGAGATCAAGAAAAGTCAATCTTGGTCCAGTATGCAACTTATACAAGTGTGATGTAGAAACACTGAAGTTTGCAGTGAAGTAGCTGACCTCTCGTGTCCAGCAGCAAATGTACATATTCATAGATTGTGGAATTTTTAATGAGGTAGAAGGAGTAGATGCCCATTGTGGAAATTAAACTACTTTTTTTGCAGAAATTGTTCCAATCTAACTATTTGGATATGTCTGGAAGAGGGGATTTTTCTTTTCTTTTCATCTGTTTCTGTTTTTAGTCTGTATTTCTGAATAGTTTAGCATGGCATATTACATTAAAACATTTATATTCCCCAATCTAAGTACTAAAAAACTTTATTGCTTGGTACTGAAACTCTGGCTTTGGTTTGGCACAGTTAGCGACCATTTTTAAATGATACCCGGCACTACTTTTTTGTCATTTCCGATGTTATGATCACCAGAAATGAAACAATATTAAATTCCATTTTATTGTGGTTGGGGAAAACAATTGACCAAAAACTGAACTTATTACCAAAACCACTAGAACCATTGGCCCTTTAAACATGGGTGTCTAGGCAGAATGTGTACAGATCATTGTGCTGCCTGTTTCATTGTTGTAGCTTTTAAGTGGCAGGTTAGAATCAGCTTAAACAACAGGAGTGTCCTCAAGTAATACTTTCAGACTTTCACAATCATTGTACATTAGTCATTGAACCCTGTGTTTTTTTCCTTTGTAACAGCCTTCAACCAAATGCAATGCTATCAATTTTCAGACTTGAGGCGCGGAAATGTAGGCAGACAAAACAGCAGGAGCCTGCCAGATGAAGGAGGTTACAGGAGTCGAGTTTTATCTGGTGGTTTGGGGATTCATATCTCCTCCATCCTGTTCTTTTCAAGACAGTATTGGCATCTGGAGATGAGGCAGACAGAGACAGGTAAAGCCTGTCAGACAGATGCTGATAGAAGGAGAATTGGAAAGAAAGAATAAAAGAAACTGCAGATTCACTTCCCCTCTCTTAACTATTCGTTTTTTTCATTCTGATTGGTAGTCCAGGCATGTGCACACAAACACTCACGGACAAAACTGCACTCACAGGCAAAGCTCAACTTGACATGAGCCTATTATGGTCGTCTTCTCCGAAGTGATGTGTGTAGACGGTGCAACAGTGAAGCAGCTATTTCAGCTGATGTCTTACAGCTGAATGCTCAGGTGCATTCGCTTCCACTACAGAAGATCCATACATTGAGCTTTAGGTGTCATAAGAGTGAAAAAAAACCCACGTCTTCTCATATAGTGAAAGGTTCTGTGGCACGTAAGGGAACTGTGACACCTCTGTGTCTAGCACCATGAAAGGTAATTTTCCGCCAAGTATGTGAGCGTACATGTGACCGTCTATTGCTCAAAGGCTCATGTGTTTATGATCACGCATAGTGATGTGACAGAATCTGTATGCACTGTATGGATCTGTTTCCTCAAAGCAAAGAGCACTTACTCATTTTAAAATAATCAGTAGAGGGAACCTGTACAACCAGACCAACCTGGTGTGCACTAGATACATTTCAAAAACCTGTCTTGTTATCTTGTTGATAGCAAGGCAGACTCTCTAGGGACGTTCAGAACTCACTATGCTTATAGTCTCAGATGTAAATTCTTAATTTTTCTTTGTTTCTGTTTCGTCTTCAGGCATTTTTGCACAGAATCCGACAAACTGCAGAGGACCAACAGTGTCTCTCACCCGAACATGTCAAGGTAAGATTGATGTTTCAGTGCTTACAAGTCAAAATATCTGAACTTATTTCTGGCTTTTGATATTGTGATGCTCAGTATTCATTCACAAATGTGCCTTCTTTCCCCACGTCTCCGTCCATCTGTTGGTCACTTCCTTGCTCTTTTCTCTCTCTTCCTTCCACCCCGCCTCTTTATCTCTTCCTTCCTCTGTATCCCCACCCTTTACATCATCCCCCTGTTTATAGATTCTGTTTTCCAATATTGAGGACATCCTGGAGTTGCACAAAGAGGTGTTGTCTGCAGTGGAGGCCGGTCTGCAGCCCGAACCCCAGCCTCACCATGCACTGGGACACGTGTTCCTCCAGTTTGTAAGTTCATGCCACACACACACACACACGCACACAGAACACGCATAAAACAGCAAAACAGTCACACGCATACACAAGCACATGGACATGCATGTGGGAGCGCATGCATGCATGAATTCCTCCTCCATGCAAAAACACACACACAAACTCTTTTCATGGGCTACCCGTAACCACAGATGCAGGGAAAGCGTGCAAAGCCTGCTGTGAAAATACCCCTTAATTCTCTCTTTCTCACATGAAACACCCCTCCCGTCTCTTGGACTCCCCCCTGACACACACACACACACACACACACACACACACACACACACACACACACACACACACACACACACACACACACTCAGGCTACCTCCACCCTTTTGCCTGCTCTTTTTCCAAACAGGCCTGCATCCTGTCAGGCAGAAGAGTCTCTCTTCCCTCCATTTCGATTCATCAGTCTGTGCGAGTCACTGTCTCTGCCATCTCCTTCTTTTTTGCCCCTCCATCCCTCCATCCAAAGATTTCTCTTCACTCTGCGACTCCCCTGACCGCCCTCCCCTCTGTTTGAACTCGTTTGGCCCCAGGGAACAAACAAAGAAGGGTCTGTGTCCGGGGAGGAAGAGATGGTGTGTCAGTCAGCGAGAGGACAATGCTTCTGCTGGTAGCACTCAATCTGTAGCCTGTTCTCTCTCTCGCTCTCTCGCTCTCTCTCTTTCTGCCTTTCTGCCTTTCCCTCTCATAAATTATCTTCAATTCACTTTCACTGAGGCACACAACACCTCAGCTAGATATTCCACCATCAGTTTGCCTTCAAGTCAGTGCTGCAGGACACCATTAGATTCGAATTTAGTTTCTCGAAGGAAAAAAAAATCTCATTGTTTGAGAACCAATAAACCCACACGTTTCTGGCCCTTGCTTTTTCTCTCAGGTTCAGTCCAATATTAGAGCCAGAAATCTGTGGATCTTTGGCTTTACTTAACCACTGACATAATTTGTGCCCCCAGAGCAGGTTTGGTCACTGAGAAATGTCTATATAGCTAAAAATCAGCCTGCATTTTATGAACCACAACACCTCTCAATAATAATATATCCACTACCTGCTTGTGGCATGAATCCACTTTAATCACATCGGTGGATGGCTGTTAAATTGGCTCATCAAAATGTACCTTCACACAGGTTCAGGCGTCATGGTCCTTCAGTCTGTCAGGCCAAGTGTCAGGACGGAGAATTGATTAAAGTAGCTCTGCCGTTTTCTTTTCGCCATCGCTCTGTAGTCAGACTGGGAGATATAGAGGTCAGACTGGGGGGTAATAGGGACGCTGCAGGTGCTTGGATTTCTAACTGAACCGATGTAAGAAATAGCCTCGGTCTCTTCAGGATTTCAGTTTACTTCAATTCTATCTGAGTGCCATGGCAGGAAAGAAACCTTTGTGACTCAAACCAGTATTGGATATCAATTTCAGGTATGACGATGAGTCATAACTCAATAAATTTCACTGCAGCATTGATATAATAAATGTAAATAATATTTTAGTACAGTTCTTTTCAACTGGTTACGATGTCATGTGAAAAATGTACATAAAAACAGAGGCCTTAAATGTATAAGCATAAATGCCTTAACAAGTGAATGTTTATACATGTTCTCATCATTGATTAATTTATAAATTCTTTTTTGCTGGTTTGCTGGCTTTGTCCGAGCAAGATAGGCCAAACCCAACAATATTCATAATCAAATAATCATATTTCCCAAAATGTTGACGCATTCCTTTAAATGATTAATTAATTTCAATCACAATTGTTAACAAATAGCTTCAGCTAATATGTGTAATGCGCAAACATTAAGATACACAGTATTTAAACACACACCCATTTCCTTTTTTTTTACTTTCTTGCTTCACTTGGTTCATGGTTGTGTGTTCTTCCACCTTGGTGTGTGTGTCTGATAATGCGTGCCACCATGCTTGTGTGTCTTTCTGTTGAGACATTGAGCTTCCCACAAATGCACCACCTTTGTTACTGGATATGGCACACTTGTCCTATTCCTTCTATTTATCATTTACAAGCAGTATATAAACATGCATGTTTTATAACACACTATAATGTATTGTGAGCAGATTAATGTATTTATTAACAACTACAACTCCTCCTGTGAGCACAATAAATGGTGTTTAAACGGATAATGAAAACAGAATTGTAATAATATAAAATGTTTCTTCATAGGGTAAGTTATAATTGTTGACAAATAATATACATGAATAAAGACTTAAACATGTCCTTATATCTGCTTACAACTACATTATAGTTTTTTTTATTAAATGTTTATATACTACTTAAAAATGCGAAGGAGGGGGACTGAAAGTAAAGTGTTATCCCGCATATCCATTACACTTCCCTCCTCAACCCATGACCTTTGTCTCCTTTAACACTGACACCTCTCAGCCAATCGGTTGGCCCTGTCTGGCGCCCTCCAGCCGTAGCCCTTGACCTAGACCAGAGGTCAACACCATGACTGGGATTTGATTAACCTCCCGCATTGTTCCACAAGACTGTCTGCCACTCACAGTTAGGGAAGAAAAATGGGAAGATTCATTGCTATTCAAAGTCAGATGTTGCCAAGATGGCTTGGGAGACTGCAGATGTATAAAATAAAGTGCAGTCTTTGACTTTAAGTTAAAGGCATGTGTATTTGTTTGATATAAGATGTTTTGTACTTTTAACCAAATCACATTTTTGGGATAATACATTTGAAATTAGTCATTTTCTTCTGATTGAACCCACACACACAGATGTTTAAGCCCTCGTTTCAAGATCACAGTTTGCATGAGACTAAATTACATTCAAACTCTGCAAAGGTGAAAAAGTGACTAATGTTGGAGGAGAAATCAGAGACATCAATATTTGCTCTATTTCTAGGAGTGTATACATGAGCACTGTGCAAGAAGCAACAGTCATGTCATTATGGACTTTCTGAACTACACCCATTATGCTTTGACTCTTACGTGATTCCTCGTGTGTGATACTACCCTCTCATCTAGCCTCCAGAATAACATTCCAATGACGAAGAATTCAAATAAAGACTTATGTTTATCAAAGGGACAAACCAAGCCTTTAAGCTATTCTGGGTACAACTGGTGTCTTTCAGAGTAGTCCTAGTTCCTTTAAAATTGACTCTTTGGTTCAAATTTTGGGCCTGTAAGACATTTAGGTGTGCTTGAATTGACTATGCAGTTGTTGTCACCTGAGGAAAGGAAATACCTCGGAATGGGCTTTGGTTGTAAACATAGCTTTAAAAAGGCATGCTGTTTTCAGGTTCAGCTACTGAAGTGCCACCATATCCAGGAGCAAGTAGGTGTAAACTGATATACAGTGGCTACATTTACATGTCCTTAAACACTCCCTTAACATCCAGCCTGCTCAAGTATTCTGTCCTTGAGTTGGTTCATTTATATTTTTTTCCTAAACTCTTTTTAATATAGACGAGAACTGCTTAGTTCAGATACAAGAAACCTCTACAAGCTGTTACTCTGATACTATCTGGGACACTGACGCATGGAAACATGTCATCCTGTTTACTGCTGGATTTCACAGTCTGGGCATGTTTAGTTTTTGCTAACAGTTGGGGAGAGCAGACAGGCAGAAGACATATTCGGTTTACTTCACTGGTTTCATGAATAGCAAGATATTGGAGTGTACGTTTTTTAAGTTGCCTAGTCTGCTCAGATTAAGACTTTAAATGACCAACAAGCAGCATTGCAAGAAGTTGCAAAATTCACATTAAGGTGTGCACATATTTGATATTTGGTTCATGTGACCAGCTAACATAGTTTCTTGCCCTGTAATGCTGCAATTGTACTGTGGACCAAATAGAGCCAGAATCAACTTTATTGTCACACTGCCTTGAATTTGTTTCTACTAGAGAGCTTTGGGAATGCTGACCTAACAGAGCGGTATCATTGAAATGAATGAGGAAGCCCGCATTTTACCTACCTTTCTGTTAAATATAGAGATGGGCAGAAGCATTCAGAAACACCAGCATTTAGAATATGTTGCTTTTGTCAGACTGTTAAAAATAATGAACCTTTTCATGTACGCATTAACAAAAAGACTAAAGCGGTACATGCACATTTAAAAGAATTGGCCCTCCTGTGCTCTCCTCATCTAGCTGTGTAGCGTATTAACTCAGTTCGACAGTATCTGTGGTTTCACACCATATGCTGGCCCAGCTGTTGCTCCCAGTGGTGCTTTGGACTGGAATCCCCTGCCAAACGTGGCTTTGGGTGTGTTTGGGTTCCTGCCTGTGTGGTAAAACCGTTTATGTTGTGCTGCTCACTCGTGTTACACATGTACAAAAGATTTTCGCCTTCTTCTGGTCAAGGCAGTGGGACTGAGCAGGAACACAGAGTTGTATAAAAAGAGCTGTTAGCTTTGTTGGCTGCTTCTGTCAGCACTGCTGGGTTACCATGTAAAATAGGCTCATGCACACAGCAGTGACATATACTGTATGCAGTTAAGTTTGTGTGTGGGAGTTAAACGACATAATCATCTTTCACATCTGTGCCAGCACAGGATGCTGGCTTGGTAACCATTTTTATTTTTAAAGGTGTTGTCGTAGATGATCATTTCATGGAACTTGACAGCATCTTTGACTAAAGTTAGTCAAAGATGTTGTCATGCTTTTTAGCCTGATTTGTCCATTCCTTTGTAGCATTATGGCCGAGCCAGCTTTAAATGCAAAGCCTTCGGGCAGTTACGTTTCAGCTAAGGTTGAAAGTGGTGTCCGAGCACCTGCAGTTTTGGATTTCACTTACTAGGCTGTTTCAAATGACAGTTTCAGTTTCTAGACCTCAAGCTTAGGCCCCACCATGCACATGGTTTCACATCCCAATTACTGTCGCACAGTTAAGAATATACAATAGGCTTCAGTGAACTCCAGGGTGTAAATTCAACTGCAGCTGTGATACTGTATATACATTGTTGTCTCCAGTATGGTGCATGAATAATGCATTTCAAGCTACAGTATAATCACTTGCTCAGGTGTAGTATTACGTATTGCAAAGAAGACTAAATGGCAGCCTGACAAAAGCGTCTGTATTAGTGCTGGGGTTGTTTTGTCTTGTTGCACAGTGTGTGATGCTATCACCTAGGAAAAGGGGAAGTGTTGTATGTTGGCATGCTGTTTCTGTTTAACTATGATGCAGATTACTTTGAAAAAGAGAAGTAATGATGTCAGCTAATAATAGTACTGAATGATTCAAAAAGCTTCATTATAGTCAATATTCTTTCAGTAGTTTTGTCTAATCATTGTTGCAGTTACAATTTACTATAATATTACTACTACGAAAATAAGCAATGACAGCTGTGGAAATGCAGTTATTCACCACTGTCCTTGCAATAGTGTAACTGAATCTCATTAGACTGTAATGTAGTGGAGCCTTCTCTCTAGTTTCTGCTCTTGACTGTCAATCTTCCTCCTGTCAGTTGTCTCAGTAGATTCATCAAGGCGGCCAACTAGCCAGTAACATATGGTATCATGTCCCTGGTCTGTAACCCTGACCTGTGTTTTTCTCCTGTTCTGCAGAGGGAGAGTTTCTCAGTGTACGGCGAGTACTGCAGTAACCACGAGAAGGCTTTGCGACTTCTCATGGAGCTGAACAAGATCCCCAACATCAGGACCTTCCTGCTGGTAAGTCACCACGGCTCCTCTCTTCTGTCTTGCTTATCTTGCTTTTTCTTTGTGTTGCTTCTCTAGTTCTCAAGTCACCAAATCGGTTTCTTCTGCATTTTCATGCTTCCTTCCTCTTCCCACTATGACTCTTCACTTCTCTCCCTTAATTATGTATAAACCAATCTCCCTGTTTTCCTTATTTCATGGCACATGAATCTTATGAATCCTTTACTCTAGTTGTGATCAGATCACCCTCTCACCTTATTTTCTTTCCTGGTATCTTTACTACTATCTTCCTTTGCCCTACATTTCTTTCCTCCCTTGAGTCTCCTCACACTTATTTCATTTTCTGTCATCTATTCATCCTCCTCTTCCTTTTTCCTTCCATCATATCACCTCCATTTCCATGTTAACACTTGAATAAAGGGAAGAAACCATAACAGGGTCAGAGGGTTTTTCCTGCCCGGACAGGATGCAGCCACCATCAGGGTCACTTTTGTGTCGCTCTTAGTAGTGTTTCCGCTACCAGCTGTTTCTGTGTTTTGACACCCAAACCTTTGGGCCCTGGACAATGAACTTAGAATGGCAACTGGGGCCTTTGAGCAGGGGCCCAACCAATGAAATCATCTGCAGATTCTGGGCCAGCCAGCTGTGGAGTGTTGGCAGCCTTTTCGGGATTGGCTGAGAGATCTGAGGCCCTGCGTTTGTCGTTGCCTGATGGTTTGCTTCCATGGTATTATTCTGACCCACAGGACTGGAAACAGTGGGATCAGAGTGTTGCTGTGTGCTTCGGCTTTTTGCTTCCTCTGGTTCAGTCATGCAGCGGTTAATTGGTTAGGTCTTATGTGACGTTAATGCTTCCAAAATAAAATCGCTAAACAACATCTGGTTATGTATTAAAGCAGTTGTCAGACCTGCTCAGGATAATCTCAAATATTGGACTGGCTCTCATGCTTTGTCTAGCAACAGTGAGCAAAACAGAAATAAGATTGATACCCTAGAATTTAGGAAAGAAAATGAAAGCTATTTAAGAAATGCTGACTTGGCAAAGGAAATGTGTGATTCTTTTGCAGAATGGTTGGATACAGAGTAAAGGTTTTTCAGTTCTGTGACCATTGCGAAACGTCCTAGTAATTAATGGCAGTGTAATATGTATTGCCACTGGCTCTTTCTGCTGGTGGTTTAAACTACTTTCATGCTAATTGAATCACACAATGAAGAGAGCTTCTGAAATTGTATGTGTGAATGAAGTGTTAATTGCATTGGAAGAGAAGTGAAGTGATAGCAAAAGGAGGTCAGAGTGAAGAGCGGAGGGAGCTCTGGCTTTAGGCTGGCAGATTACAAATACGAAGAAGATGAGAGGAAAGAAGAAAAGGAAGTCACAGAAGATTTATAGAAAATGGATATGGATAGAAATGGATGTGTAGGAGAGAAATGCATTCGTATTAATACATTGTGAATCTGTGGAATCCCAAAGTTCTGACAATCACAATCAGTTGCATTTTTTCGTTGCTCATTTTTCCCACCAAAAATACTGCACAACCCCCCGCCACCCTCTCCTGCTCTGTGTAGAGTTGAAAGGAATTGCCATATGATTATAATGCTCCAAACTGATCTCCTGCCTTCTTTCACCACTGGAGAACACTCAAGTGGTTTATCTGCATGGCTGCTTTTGATCTTTCATCCCGTCCCATGAGCTCATAGCATACTGACAGGCTGCACTCCTACAAAATACAAGGCGTAGAGAAACCATGACTGTAACTGTAAGCCCCCCCCTTCTGATGAAAACCCCTCTTTCAACTGGTTCTGGAGGGCAGTTTTTTAAAGCCTAAATCTTCTGGGGAATGAGAGGGCACTTAAGAGGTTTCTCAGTGAAAAACATGGATGTCATGTGATGAGAGTTGTGGGTCCAAACAAGCCAAAAAACTCTTACCAACATGCTCCATGCATCCATATGAATTAAAATCTAAAATAAAAACACAACACACAAGCAAAAAATCCAGCACACTTTATATATTAAAAAACATATCAACCAGAATCTCAAAGTATGGCTAAAACAGACCAGAAAGTGGTAAAGCCAACAATTAAAGACCATAGACTTGGTGACAGGATGTGGTTATTAGATTATAACTTTCGTGGTTTAAAACTGAGGCTTTGCACAGATCTAAGGTCAACTAACAATATAATTAAAATAATAGATAAATGAATAGTAAAATTAATACTAGTGGTTTTATAATACAATAGCAAATTGTATAAGGATAATGTAAGAAGGATGCACATTTAGCATGACGAGCATGTCTCAATCTGCATACAGGTTTAATAACTTGCAGTAGAGCAGTAGACCTATGGAAAAACCTAAGGCTTTGCTCCCAGACAATAAGCACCTGGACCTGTTATGTATCTGCTGCCAGTGCAACAGGCTGTGACTAAATGGAAATGACAACAATAGTCAATTAAAGTCTATTTATTGCTGGAAAAAACACAAGAGGCACAAGACAGCAATTGAAACAGCTGCAAATGCTCGAAAAAACTTATTTATGTTGCTGTCTAACATAATAAACATTTTTGAAAAGTTGTGTGTCCGGATGTATGGAAAAGTTACATTGACTTTTTTGTTTCTTCTTCAGCACTGTATGCTACTCGGAGGGAAGAAAAGCACAGAAATTCCCCTCGAGGGCTACCTTCTCAACCCCATTCAGAGGATCTGCAAGTACCCTTTGCTGCTGAAGGTACTGTACAACTGCTGCACTAATGTCACAATGCTGTCATCAAATAACACCAGCTTTCTTTGTATCATATCATAGCCTGCTCAGGCAATCAGAAAAACAAATGATAGCTGACACTATGAATCTCACTTCATGGATACAGTGCATGTATCTGTGTAAATACCAGGGACTCATTTTAGATTTTGGAGCAAAAACCTTATATACGCTGGCATTTCAAGGCAGCCAGTCTTCCCAACTGAGGGGGGGTTGAGACTCGTGTAGAATAGGTGTCATTGCTGAAGGTCACAGAATACTTTATACCCCTCTAATACAGTGATTTCTTTTTGTTGTTCCTTCTTCTGGAAATTCCACAGTAAATGTTTTAAAACTCAGCCCAGCTCCCCTTTCCCTGAACTAGGAACTGCTGAAGCGGACCCCTAAGAAGCATGCTGACTATCCAGCAGTGGAAGAGGCTCTGCAGGCCATGAAGGCTGTCTGCTCCAACATCAATGAGACTAAGAGGCAGATGGAGAAACTGGAGGCTCTGGAACAGCTGCAGTCCCACATTGAGGGCTGGGAGGTGAGAGCAAGAAGGACAGAGTGAGGGGGAATTAGAAAAAGTAAAGTAAAGGGTAGTTAGCCACAAGGAGGACATACTTTTCTTAGCAACACAATTATGATGCATGCAAGGTTTCTGCAAAAGAAAGAAGAATACGTAAGTCCTGTAACATAACCACTACAAAAACAGTCAGTTTTATTTCAGAAATACCCCAACCACCACAGTCTCCATCTATCTTAAGAGTTAACCACTACTGCAGCCAAATCACTTCTCTGAGCGCAGGGGCCACGGACGGGGCTTGGGAGCCGAGCGAAGGGTCCAGTGCATTTTTCACGCCTCCCTCACCCACCACAACAGAGGCCTTGTCCTAGCAGGCACCAATGGGACAATCCACCCACACAGGGTGCCAAGGGGGATGCCAACGGGCATACTGCCCAATCAGAAGAGACCTAGGAAGCACAGCTCTAGTCTCACATGCACTGAGAGGGTCACATGAGGGGACTTTTAGAGGAGGGGGAGAGGGAAAAAAATTGAAGGATGGAACCAGAGAATGGGCCCCACTGGGACATCCCACTATCTGCATCCGAAACAGACCCCTTTTCGTTCTTTCCCTCAGAGAAATGTAACCTTCTGACCCTGATAAATGTCCACAAAACCAACAAAAAACAATAAATCGTTATTTAGCTTGAGTATATTGACAGTAAAATACCACACAGAATATGTTCTGGTCCCACACCAAAGCAAGTAGTGCTGAAGTGATAAGCCAATCATGGGACCATGGGAAATAATGAAATATTTCGGATAATCGATTACAATTATGATTTTTCAGACAAAACCATCAACAATTCTCCTTTTCCAGCACCTCAAAAGTGAAGATTTGCTGCATTTCCCAGTTATATGTAATTTGAATTTCTTTGGACTGTTAATTGAACAACGGAGGAATTCTGGCTCGGGAAATATGTGATTGGCATTGTTTTATTATTTTCTGACATTGTATACACAAAACGATTAATTGTGTAGTTGGAAACAATGAATAATGGTATATGCACGATAACAAATCACTTTTAGATTAGTAATGGGGTTAATGTTGAGCTGATAATCTTTGTATTATTATTGTGCTCGAATTAAATTAGTCATTAGATGTAATTTTGTAGTTTTACTTCTAAGAACGGATGCATATCTGATTTATTCATTCAGGGGAAAACCCCCGTCATTTTGCTGTTCAAGACAAGCCCCCGCTCCCAAGGAGCTCTCGACCTTACAGCATTAGTTTCGCTCTCCTCTCTACAGCCACTCTTCAGGCTAATCACCTCCAGCCCTAATGGAAGAGGACGCCAGTAGTGCCGAATCAGGCCCAGGCGCATTACCGCTGCCCAGACACACACACGCACACACACACACACACACACATGCACACATGCACACACATACACTGCCAGCTTGTATTCTTACTTTTGTATGTTTACGCATCCATTATAGATGGAGGAAGGCTTACACATGCATGCATGTGCACCCAAAGATACAAGCTTGCCCTCTGAATTCTCCTACAAACGCTCGTGCCCACCCCCACCTCAGCTTAGTGCCGTTAACATGAGGTTGAATCGATCGTCTGAAACACGTTCCCCTCCCCAGACCCTATCGGTATGCACCTTAAGAAAAGCTCAGAGAATCATTTTTCTTTAAATGAACTCTGGAGCGATGAACATCCATCATAAATATATACTCGTGGGAATCAATTATGGACGCTTCGGAGTGGGTGTGGTCGATTGGGGCGGGGGTTTCCTCAAGTCTCTGGTGGACCCATTTCAGAGACATTAAAGACAACTGTGAGGTTCAAATCTGATGTATACGTATGCGCCTGTAGGGATGGGGCAGGGGGTGATGGGTAATCTACAAGACGAAGGGGGGAGGTTATCCCAAATCCACACATGGGTGTATTTAGTTCCAGATGATTTGGAGTGGAATGAGCCGTTTAACAATGAGTAATGAGATGTCTCTTAACTCACTTATTGTATTTTATGTTTTAGTAGCCCTGTTTTGACAATTGTGGTGGGCAGCACGTTAACCTGCTCCTTCTTATGAGCTTACTATATTAAACCCTTGGTTATTTAAATATCTATAGTAGGAAATAGTTCTGTCAATCACACCTCTGGCAGGATGAGACTGCATGGTTGATCATGCATGTATTTGTGTTTTTGCAAGCTGTTTCTGTTTCCTAGTTGGAAATGTGAAAACACTGAAAATGATTTTCTAAAAGTAATGATGCCTAGCCATATTAATATCAGTACTTGGCCCCGAAACTCAGTCACTTTCACCTCGTGAAAGGTTAATTAGACACCATGCTGTGGTCAATCAACGAGGCTTTTCAGTTCCAGACTGATGTCAACAACCTCATGAACAAAGACTGAAAGGTTCAAGGACCACTTTTCTAAATAATATTATTTTTAAATTTCAGTAATACAGTTACAATGAATAGTACTCAGACACCTTGGTCTTTGATTATTAATATATTTCAGACAGAAAATGTGGCAAAATGTGTTGAATAGAGAAACATTGTTATTTGTTCCAGCTCACTGCGTGTGTGTGGTGTGTGCCTTTGGCCTTTGTGCTGCTTCATAAAGTGAAAAGGCTCTTTTGGTCTCAACAGATTGTGGTATATTTGATAGCTGACGAGAAACGGCTTTTAAGAAAGACTTGATCACATCCTGTGAAGGTGGTGGGCTGCAGAGTGACATTATACAGCTTCCTGAATTAGTAGAGTGAGTTGACTTAGATCACAGATTTTAAATTCCCCCTTGGCATGACAGAGGTACAAAGCATTTGATAAGGTTTCACTGCAGGGATCAGAATAAGGCTAAAGCACTTCCACCTACTATGTCATGAGTCATGTATCTCCATCCTCTATGCATATACAGCTGTATTTTTATTTGTCTGGATGCTTGTATTTGTAGGTTGTTTTGTTGTGTTTACATCCTGAGAAGAGAATAAAAAAGCTTTGTTTGTTTCCAAGTCCCACAGGAACCTATATGTAGGCTAAGGTAGGCCAACAGTTTTGCCCTGCCACTTTGTGCTTAGTGCTTCCAATGAACTTACACATTTTGAATTTGCTAAAAGCTCCAGTTCTATACAACCCTGCAGTAATGTGGGGAAGTTTTGCCGTTACGTGTCACAGTTCCTGGCAGGGAACAGCGTGCAGGTCATATTTTTGCAGTTTTGCATTGGAGATGGGTGGGAGACTGTGTTTACTCCTTCCTATCATTGACGATGGAATGAAAACAAATTGTTTACCATGTCAAAGTTGAATTTCATATTGTTTCACTAAAGTCATCAACTCTTCAAGTTTTGATACAGACAACAATGTCTTTGCAGCTCCCCAATTTATACTGAGAGTGCTATCAGAGTTTCAATGCTCTGCTCAAATAACATTAACTATAGTTGCAGCAAATGAGCAGAAAGAGACGTGTGATGGATAAAACTGCCATCATAATGTTGTTACAGTAATAATGTCAGTAGCTAATGTTCTTCTCAATCTTTGTTTTTTTCTTCTTCAGGGAACCAACCTGACAGATATTTGCACCGAGCTGCTGCTTCATGGAAATCTCCTTAAAATCTCAGCAGGCAATATCCAGGAACGTGTCTTCTTCTTGTTTGACAACCTCTTGGTTTACTGTAAGAGGAAGTCCAGGTGAGAAAGGCAACTATATAGCACCTACTACAACAGCGTGTCAAGGAAGAAGGAACAAGAAAGCTTTCAAAAATACTTAATGTATTGACAGACTACTAGAAGGAGACTAGATGTGGAAAATTGGAGTAAATGTTCACATTCCTGTTTGTGTAGACAGGTTTTTAGTATGCAGGCAAAACAAAAACAACTACATGTGTCTGCTGCTCCCATAGCTGTGTCTGTATGAATGTGCATGTGTTATAGACACAAGTTCTTTTCTTACTGTGGCACTGGCATCAACGGATGTTTTCCCTGCTGAGTGTGACCACAGTGTTGTCTCATTTCCCAGGGTTTCTGGAAAGAAGTCCACCAAGAGGACCAAGTCTATCAACGGGCCCCTCTATGTGTTCAGAGGCCGAATCAACACTGAGGTGATGGAGGTGGAAAATGTGGAAGATGGAACAGGTTTGTGTTTGCCCAGCAACGTTACCTTTGGAGACCTTCTATATGTCCATTCATGCAACTCTCCCGGGGCATTTGTGTAATTCTCATGAGTTATGAGGTTATTTTTTATGTATCTGATGTTACCCAAAATCTTGATTTGTTCATTTTGATATCCCAGGTAATATAGATTTGACTGCAGTGCTATTTTTTTATTTCATACCTTAGTTCATGAAACTGTGCCATTTAGAAACTGGTGGTTGGATATGAATCAGGTACTTGTTGACAGTTTGGGTGGAGTATCATATTTGCACGTAGCTTCAAACAGGATGTAGCTTGCAACCTCATGTGCCACCTTTTGATGTAAAGTAATGTGTTAAGGTTGTTGATGGAAATCTGAAGTGCAAACGCAAACCTGAGCTAGGTGATAAACTTGATGTGCTCTCGCATTGGTCGAGATATTTTGTGCCGAAGATAAACTCTGTGTTCTCGATGTGATCCGGCCGTCACTCAGCTCACTTTGCTGTTGTGGTTTGTTGCGAGGCACCGTGCTGGGCTTGGTACACATTGTCTGCTGGTGTAGAAACACTTTGTCTTCCTCTCGCTCACATGTTTCCTCTTTTTTTCTCTCTTTGGTGCTGGCAGAATATTTTGCAAGCTCACATGACCTTTTTTTTCTGCATGTTGGCTGCTGGCTGTCGCATTTAGGCTGCTGAAGGGGAAACCACAAAGAAAAACATGCCTTATTCGCAGAACTAAGGGGTCCCATATTGAAACTGTGAACATATGTGAACTGTCAGAACGCAGATTATCTGATTACTATGTGTTAAAAAAAAAAAAAAAAAAAAATAGAACGTGTAAGTATTTGAGGTTATCTGCTGAATTGGAAATGGTACGACAAGTTTGTGCGGCACAAATAAGAACAGATTTAATATGCTATGCACAATATACTATAACCTCAAGTCACACAGTTAAAGAGGCTGGCTTAAAATAGCAGCCTGTTTGACCAAATTATTGTGGAAAGCCTTAGAAAATTTTTTAAATGTCCACGCCTCGTACACCTCTGTCTTGATAAATATCCCTTTACCAGATCTTACCATGCACTTGCATAAGATTTTGCTAGAATCCATCTTTTCCATCCCCGTGGCTAAAAAGAGACTAAACGCAGTGTGTCCCAACCCAGTTCCCTACTCTCACAGATCAGCAGGAGCAGCTCCCTGTGGGGCCTGAAGTATCAGATCTATTTATATGACCTTTGAGCGTGAGACTAATGCACCCCATTACCAGTGGCCATTCATTATTCAGTAGCTGCTCACCTGCGGCTAAATGGATGATAAAATTAGAAATGGGTACAAGGGAAGATTTTGTTGAGTCAGTGGAAAGATGCTCTTTTACTGCTCTCAAGGTGCATCATGTTTGTCTTTTTAATTGTCTTGTAAATCATTGTTTGAGTAGTAAATTCTATTTAGAGATAACTTTGATGTTAACTTGTACAACATCTTGATTGTAATTTGATTACACTGATTACTTCCTTTACTTACCACTGAGGTCAGTGTTAACATAATGTGTGTGTCTGGGGGTTTTGTCTCATTTTCTTGAAATGAAAAATGCCTAAAGAGAACATGAGAAAGAAAAACGAACTTGACACAGAAAGAAAGATAATTTGCAGTAGTACATTTTGTTTTAATTAGATCATTTGTTTTAAGTAAATCCCTAAACCCAGAGGGCCATTCCAATGTAGGCCTGATACACTGAACAAAATAATTGCTTACCCTACTAACAAAGTCTTTTAATGTTATTTATGATGACACCTTGTCCATTTAAAATATTATTTGCTTGACTTCCTTATATTTTGTCTTCCCTGCAGCGGACTATCACAGCAACAACTACACTGTGACTAATGGCTGGAAGATCCACAACACTGCTAAAAACAAGTGGTTTGTTTGCATGGCCAAAAATGCAGAGGACAAGCAGAAATGGCTGGACGCCATCTTGAGGGAACGGGAGCAGAGAGAGAGTGAGTAACACTTTTTTAAAGGCCATTTTTATTCTACTTCTGGTTTATGGGACTGGCAGTGAAAAACCAGAAATGATCCTTTTTATACTAGAATTACCCCAGTGTTTTACAAGATCATTGTATAAAATACACTCAGTTGCCAGTGTATTAGATACAGCTAGCTAAAATTAATGCCTAATAATAAGTTAATAAATAATAAATGAATAAACCTTAATGAAGGTTATGTTTTTATTGAAACTGTTATAGAGGGGTGTTAATTCAACTGTATGGTCGTTTAGGAGGCTGCAGTTTGTGGTGCTGTTGAATTATGTTATAAATAAGGTAGACAACATGATAGAAACACCTACGGCCTCAAAAATGACCATAAAGTTGAATCAATACCTCTCTAAAACAATTTCAATAAAAACTGCTGCACGCTCATTGAAGTGCTGGGCTGCACTTCCTCAGGATCCCTTGTCAATCAAATAGTGTGGCCAATACCATGATGTGTCTGTCCTTAATTCGTGCCCGTCTTGGCCTTTGCATTCCTGTTTTGTATGTAGTACTTATGTAGTCGTGCAGTTGTGAGGCTTTTTTTTCTGCACCCCTTGTATGTCGCCCTACATGTTGGTGTCACCTTAGATTCACAAACTATCAAGGCTCCCTCAGCTGGCCCACAGTAATGACTGTGGATGTGACCTGGATACACTGTTTGTGTCCTACGGTTATGTCCCACCTTGAACAAGCTGCCTGCCCTTTGTTTTGTAAATAGAGGCTTAGGTGACATGACGTTCAGAGTTGACCTGTGCACCAGGCGGAAGCTGCGACAACAATCTATCCTTAACATTCATAAAATCAGTGCAGCAGAATCTGGTATTTGACTAATCAAAGCCCTCAGCGGGAAGTGACTGGTGAATCAAACATCTCATTCACAAACAACAGATACACTAAAAACAGCATTTTTGGTCAGATTCCTAAAATAGAGAAGCATTCACTTCAAAGAAACGTAACTGAGCTTCACTCAAAGAAAATGAAGCTCAGTTACGTCATACACATCTTTAATTTATCTGTATCTATTTTTTACTATAATCAGAGTGTTTGTTTCTTGTGTATACAGAGTTGTATCAGTTTCAGAAGAGTTGCAGCCATATGACAAGTGGGGAATTAGCTTTGGATGAGTGTGCAGAAAAAGTGTATTTAGTCTTACCATAAAACATCCACTGAGGCATATGAAAAAGCCCTACACGGCACCACCTCCACTGATTTGAGATTAGTAATATAAACTGATATTCTTGTTGCTCCTTAAGTTGTTTTCCCTTCATTGTGCGACTTCCCTCTTTTGCCTTAAAATGTGTTCCCACCTGTTCAGCACTGGCCATCTGTCTTTGTTATCTTGTGTGCATTAGATGGTGTGAAAGGCTTTAACCAGATTTTGGGCGGCATACAACTGGTCACCTGATAGCATTGATGGCTAAAAGTCTAAATTGGATCTCTCAAGCTATTCTAATGATGATTTGGTTGAAAATGACAAAATGCTAAAAGGTTTAGCCGCATGTGCACGTTAGCTGATTTGCATTTATGTGAAGTAGTCTTTCTAGCTTTACGTTAAATAAGCATCCGCAGCAGACTTCGACGTCATCAGCATCTGATCCTGTGATGAAAGGGGTTCAGAGTACAAATAAGTACGAAGGGGTGTGCTGCAGCTCGTGGTGTTAAGTTTCAACCCAGCGGAAATCGACCTGAGGCTAACAGATGCCAGATCAGTCACAGTGCCCAATTTCCCCACACTCTCTCTTTCTATTACCCACTCTACAGTATACTCTGCTCTCAGTGTGCTTACCTTTCTCTCAACCTCTTTACTACAGTCTAGACAGCTTCATGATAAAGTTTTACTGCAATAAATCCTGGCAACGATTTTTTCACATCTCCCCCTTCACGCATTATTGCTTTTCCTGACACGCCTTGTTTAATGTGACCTTTTCCATGTATCGCCATGGCCCTTCCATGTGTTGGTCCTGAACCCTCTCAAAGGACTTCCATTGTTCAACAACTGCCAGCTGGAGGTGTTTTGTCTTATCCCTGTTTTCATGGAAGTTTGTTGAAAATGCGTGGGTCAGATAATGCGATATGGCATTAGCTCGTGCCAATGAGCGCAGGAAGACGAGGAGCAGCACAAGACAAACCCTGACAGCTGGACCAGAAGCTGAAGGGGGCCTCTGCTCTGGACAGGAACCCGTCTGTTGTTCAATGACACTCATTGTTTAAGACTACTCCAGCTGCTGTCAAATGTAATATAACCCCACCTCCATCACAGGCTGCCCGTGCAAAACCCAAAGACTCAATGGGAAACTGGATTCAAGAGTTAACCGTGAAACTTTACACGTTGTTTGTTTCATCCCTTTCGCTCCCTTTTAGTGGTCTGACTTCTAACCCAACATTTGTCCCTTAACTTTCTACCTTCAAATTCTTGCATAATGCAGCATAAAAGATATTTATTTTCAGCTGCATTGCATAGTTTGCACTGGACAGCGTAGAGAGCCTGGCACTCTAAGGTCTACTGACAAAGGCCAACTGATCAAATGCCTTCCGTTGCCACACATTGCTTCGTGTCTTCAGCCAAACTCCAGCTGACCACCAGCATGCACATACGTTCTGTGGCTGCATGAGAGGAAATAACTAGTCAGCAGTTTGTCTTTCTGACACAGTCGGTAAACAATAATTGATTGCCATTTTATGTGTGGGAGGGCCCGGAGAGAAATCAAGGTGGTTGAGAGGTGATGAAGATACCAAGTTTCAACTGTTTCCAGGTGTCACAAATATATGTTCTTTGTGATGCATGTTGCGACGTCTAAATCAGAATACTTTGTAGTCGAGCTCAGCAGCTTGGTGTGCCTCTCAGTAGACTTAAGCAGCTTAGGGAGGCGCGGCGCAGCAGAGTTGAGTTGCCCGAGTCAAAAACTCTCACAGTTCAGAAGTTCATCAAACCCCTCGATGAGGTTAAGCAGCTCAAACAGCATACTCACTGGTGAGCTTTTACTGGGGCAGCAGGCCTTACAATGGGCCCTCACATGTTCTGCTTTACAATAGAGGAGTAATAGTTAACAAACCAACACAGAAACAAGATCAAGATCGCTCTGCCCTGCTGAACTTTAATCTCTCTAAAAACAACTTGTTGAGGAGAGATTAACATCTGGGTTTTTTTTCAGAAGGTTGTGGCAGACCCGAGTCGCCATGCTCTGTTTCTGGCTTCAGTCCATCTGCACAATACCAGAACACAACCGGGCCGTCCAGGCAAAGGCGCGTTTGTCTCCTCCAACAGCGCCATGTCAGTCCTTACCTTTGATACGTGTAGATAGCTGTGGAAAGCAAGTTGAAATTTGTGTCCTGGTATGTGTCTGCTGTATTATTGTTGGCATTGCGATACAGTCACTGCATTGTGCTGAGAGTTTGTTTGTTCATTTATTTTCACTCTCACATCATCTGATGTCAACTCACGGAAAAGTTACTTTTTAAGTCATTCCATTGATGGTAACAATGGGTGACAAATCCCTTTGGATCTGAATTGTTTCTCTCTTTTCTTTGTAGGTCTCAAACTCGGAATGGAGCGGGATGCCTATGTGATGATTGCAGAGAAGGGGGAGAAGCTCTACCACATGATGATGACCAAGAGTCGGCACATGATTAAGGATAGACGCAGGAAGCTCAGCATTGTGCCCAAGTGCTTCATGGGAAAGTGAGTTTCTTTGCTACCTCAGTGCCTGGTTTCTTCAAGTTCCCAGAATGTGAATGCAGTGCTATGCTGTTCACAAGGGGATCCTTATAAATTGCTCTTACGTAAGACCAGGAGGTTTTCAAAAGAGCTGGGATCCAGTCTCCCCAAGTCCTGGCAAAATGCCCAAACTGTTATTTCCCTACATGCTCTTGTCCATAATGAGCCCCCCTCATAGTCTCCTCTCACGGGTCACAGAAAGGACCAAGTTTCTCTCCACACACTCATATCGTTGCGCACACACTCACACGCTCAGACTTTCATTAGCAAAGGACCTTTAACTGAGGCTCCGCTACAAGCCATTCCCCTTTCTGTTCCGGGATGTTTCAATGCAATGAATAGAGTGACTTGCTTAACTTTTTCTCAGTTGCTCTACATACAGACCAACATTTGTGAGATCCTGAGCAGCAGTTAAATTCTTTCCGTCACCATCTTAGGGAGACAAAAAATAAAAATGAGGCAAGACTTCGATGGTGTCTGATGACTGGTCTTGTAAAGAGAAACTAGGGAGAAACCATTAATGTCTGCAACACTGCCAATGTGGCCTCTCAGTATATTACAAATCATTAAACGCATCCCCCATTTCAAATAGTTTTTTCTAGAGGTAAATGTAGTGGACGATAACACTGTATTCAGCCACTGCCAAGAAGGGAATTTAATGAGTTGCTCAAAAATGTAATAGTGTTTCTGGGAAACATGTTCCGTCTTGGTGGCGTCATATGAAGTTCTTGTCTGGGTGTTTTCCTCTCACTGTCCGATGGACCTCCCTGGCGGTCTGGCTCCTGAGATCTTCCAGGAAATACATTCTGCCATATTGTGTGCGTGTTAATGTACTGACCTTCTCCCATTACGATGTCCTCTAAGCTTAAGTTGGCAGCACACATCCCATATAGTTCCAAATTTATGACATTTCATATGAAATGTTATATGTGTTGAAATTATGTCTTCATGTAGACCATATTTTGTGTACAATATCTTCACAGTAAACAATATCATATCTTTATCAACCTAGAACTGAACCAATTATTAAAACCCTTTTTTTTGTTTAGTCACACACTCCCTCCTTTGCCTCATCCATGTGATACAAGTCAAGTTTCTCTGCCTCTTTCACTCACTCTGTTTTCACTTTCTATCATCTCTCACTTTCCTCGCGTTATCACTCAGTCATTTCCTGCCGATGAGTGCAACCTGCATTAGCTCTGCATTTGTCTTTCTGATGAAATTAGTGGCAAGCATAGTTTGAGTGCTTATTGCATTAAACAGAGATGCAGACTACTGGCTTGATAGCACCCTGTTGCCTTGATAGCATAATTCCATCATCTGTCTTCTATCTACTTTCGTAGATGGTCAGTGTTAACAAGCTTTACATTTTTTTATTGCTACTTTTTTCAGCATGCCAGTGCTTGCCTTGCATCATTTGTGTGGATTTGAAGTGGTCTTATATCATATTCTGATTTTCCTTTGTGCTAACAGGAGTACTAAAGCTAGGAAGAGGAATTAGGTGTCAGCTGTTGACTCTAATACAGATCTCCATGGTCCATTTCTGGGTTAGCTTCTGTACTAGTTTTTGCTTCTCAGTGTATCCTTTACCCTCTGAGGGAAAATACATTAGGTTTTGAGCATGTAGTTTTCACAGCATAAACATGTCAAAATTAAGTACACGATAAAAAGTCAGGATACATACTTGTGTGCACGCTACTGTCCCACAATACAATACACAAAGGAAATGGAGCTGGAACTAATTAAGATAAATGGCAATTGTTGGTGAGATGGCTCCAGGAAGATCTTAGAAAACAAAAAAGTGTCTGGAAAAACATTTTGCTTTGTCTTTGTAAATTGTAATTGGCAGTGACAGTCTAAAGTTGAAGTTTGATTAATGATCTATAAATATTGGTATATATTATATACTGTATTAGGCTGGGACCCAGGTCTAGCCCTCAGGATGTTTTTTGCTACCTTTTTGGTCTCAGGGGCCCAAAACCCTCTTTTTTGGGGCATGTTTCTTGTTAAATTATCTAAAGATATTTAAAATAAATTGCATATTAAGGCCTTACAATTGCATAAGTAGTCATACAAATATGAAAACTGACAGGTAGTATCCTGAAACAAAGGGGACAGTAGAAAAATACGATTCTGGTGCTTGATGCCATTTTGTTTAAAAATAACACATACAACATCCCCAAAAAAACAAAAAATGATTGTCCACTCATCAAACATGATTATTTTCTTGCACTTTATGGTGAATATCACCACCTCACTTGTATATAGAAAATGTCTCATGTTCATTAACCTTCTATATTCAAAATAATTCCAAAATAATTCACTATACCTCAAGTTAGAGAAAATAAAGACAACAACAGAAAAAGCCAAAGACAGGGAGCGTCAAAGTCCCTAGTGTGCACCTTTATTCCCTT